>NC_089741.1:53364357-53419357 GCF_040412425.1 Macrobrachium rosenbergii
CTATTTCATCACTATCGTGTGTTAAATCATTGGTTACCCTATAGTAACAATTTATTCTCCTGTCATTTATCCACAGGATCCTACTGCTGTTGTACCCCCAGGGTAAACAATGTTTTGAGGGTGTACTTCCCTCTAATTTATCATCAAACCGTGTCATATAGAATCACATTTGTATAGTACATTCAAAGGAGTTTTCTTAATGATTTGAGAAAACCCCTTTGAATGTACATGCGAAAAGTAAAGTAGTCAAAAAGGAGGTCAAAATAAGGGATTTTGAGGACATTTATGTCTGTATGAACGCTCATAATTATTCTAAGCTGCAAAGGCGCTTTGTTTATTTATAGAGACTGCAGAACCATTTACCAATAAAATAATGAATCTTACAACAGTACAAGAAAAAAAAAACCGCTGAATCTGCTATATTATTGTACCCCCATTCGTGATAAATTTTCAAGAAAAAACGCTAAATCTGCCATATTATTATAACCTCTTTTGTGATACATTTTCATAAAGGAAACCGCTGAATCTGCCATATTACTGTAAACTTTTGTTATGATTTTCAAGAACAAAAAAATGCTGAATCTAGCATATTATTGCACCACTTTTGCGATAAATTGTCGAGAAAAAATCCGCTGAATATGCCAAATTATTGTAACCCTTTTGTGATAATTTTTCAAGAAAAAAGCTAAATTTGCCATATTTACGTACCCCTTTTGTGATAAATTAGGACAAAATTCTGAATGTGCCATATTGTTGTACCCCTTTTGTGATAAAATTTCAAGAAAAAAAACACTGAATCTGCCATGGTATTGTACCTCTTATGTGATAAATTTAAAAAAAAAAAAAAAAACGCTGAGTCTGCCTATTATTGTACCCCTTTTGTGATAAATTTTCAAGAAAAAAAAAACGCTGAATCTGCCTATTATTGTACCCGTTTTGTGACAGATTATGAAAAAAAATGCTGAATGTGTCATATCGTTGTACCCGTTTTGCGATAAAAAAAAAAACTGAATCTGCCATATTATTGTACCGTTTCTGTGATAAATTTTCATCAGTTTCCATCATTCCCCCTCTCACTCTGGCTACTCCTATCCCTCTCCTCGTCCTCTTTTGCGATACTGTGTCTCTGTTCTGTTTCCACGATTCCAATTACTGTTCCAAGCTTAGAAAGGGAAAAAGGCTCGAAATCTACACAGGTCGCAGAGCCGATGTTATAACGGTCGGATTTCAGTGTTCCCTGGCCTGTTGCATTATGCCTTACTGAGTCCCCGACAATATTATTTCGTTTTCCGGAATTTTTTTTTTCTTTTTATTTCTGCTTTTTACTGCAATCGGGTAATTCCCAGTAGGAGTTTTTTGGAAATATATATATTTTTTTATTTATATTGCACATGAAGACCGATCGGGATGTTTTTTGGAGACTGAAATATTTCGAAATGAATAGCGGGTAATACAAGGATTTGACAGCTTTTTTTTTCTTTTTTTATAATCATATTTACTAATGCAGATAGCTCTTTGTAAATGGGTTTTGGTTTTGTATTTAGTTTTCATAGCTGATTTGGACATTTTATTCCAGCATAACTTTTCCAGTCGGCTTAATTGCATAGAATCAAGCGTCATGCTGAGTATTGCTGTTGCTAATTCTCATAACTAGGCGTTAATTAACAGCAACAATAGCAACCCAAGACTTTCATCCGTTTCTAGTAGAAAATGCTCTATGTCAAGAATTCCCTGATTGTTGTGAGCCAACAGAATTATTTGATGCAGAAACCGCCTCTTTTCGTTCCGTGTAATTACCTTGATCAGCCAGTCAGTCAACTCCTCCCACTTCCCCCCTCCCCCTCCCTAATCTCCCTCACTCCCTCCACTAGGCTGGAAGGGGTTGCGCCAGTTAATGAGTAGAGGTAAACATGTTAGTGGACATTAGAAATCACTGATGGTTTTTTTTTTTCGTTTTTGTGGAAATAAAGAGAGAAAGAGCGAGAGAGAGAGAGAGAGTGTGAGAGCCATCGGCCGTTTTACTTATCTAGAATAACCTGACACTCATGTGTTAATTTTCAAAATAAGAAAATAAAACCCAACAGTGTCGCGATTGTTAAGGTTAGAGGCAAATTAGTTTTAAAGAAACGGCATCTTATTTCAACGACTTGAATATATGACCGGGAAATGCCTTATTTCCCCGTCTGTAGAAAATAAATAATTAGACAGAAAGTCTAATAAATGTAACATATATACCAGCACAAAAATTTTTCATACTTTTCTTTGTTATTATTATTATTATTATTATTATTATTATTATTATTATTATTATTATTATTATTATTATTATTATTATTATTATTGAAAATGAGCAATCACACACAAAGATGAAGCTTAAAAATCGTTAACAATGTACAGTGTTAATATGTATAAATAATGAGACAATTGACAATATAATAGCGAATGATTAAAGGTAGATATGTGGACAGGGCTCTGGGAGGCATAGACGATGAAAATGCATGATTTATATCCATCGCAAGTGACTTCAGTGTCCTCAAAATGATGCCTTTCAGATTTTGGATGCAATGTTTTGTGAGCCGTGGAAGGAAAGTAAATAAAAAAAGATCAGGTAATAGATTAAATTATCCATTCACAAATGCAGTATTTAGTCGTTGTAAAAAACAGCTCATTAAAGCTTTATTTTTGGCTTTTCTTCATTGAAAACAAATAAATATGAATAAATGGTTTTGAAGTTTTAGTTCTCTTCGAAAGAAAACTATTGAGACGGCTTTTTGGCTGTCCACCCGCCCTCAGATCTTAAAAACTACCGAGGCTAGAGGGCTGCAAATTGGTATGTTGATCATCTACCCTCCAATCATCAAACATACTAAATTGCAGCCATCTAGCCTCAGTAGTTTTTTATTTTATTTAAGGTTAAAGTTAGCCATAATCGTGCATCTGGCACCGCTGAAAGTTTCATGGTCCGCGGCTGAGAGTTTCATGGGCCGTGGCTGAGAGTTTCGCACAGCATTTATAGGCTGTACAAAAAACTCGACTGCGCCGAAGAAACTTCGGCACATTTTTTACTTGTTTTATAGGTTTCTGTATTTTCAGGTAAGAAATTGCTTTTGATCAGGAGATTATTTACTGAACGTATAAAAGATAGATAATAGTGAGGTTTAGCTGTATTTTTAGCAGCTTTCTTATTTTCATTTTTGTTTTCTTTTCTTGTAGTATATAAGGCGAATTTTATTATTTTAGCTGAATGTTTATATGCTATGCTTTATTAAGGCTGATGGAATTTATTCACGTGTTTACGTATCAATTATGGATTGATATGATTAGTATTAGTGAGATCTGGCAAGGAAATGTATTCGAACGTCTACATGTTACTTATATTTCATCATAGCATAATTTATAAATACAGATATAATAATTTTGTTTGTTATACTTCCTGTGTTTTACGATATATATATATATATATATATATATATATATATATATATATATATATATATATATATATACATATATATATATATATATATATATATATATATATATATTTGTGGGGAGTCTAATATAAAGAAATGCTGAAAGTAAGTTTAATGCGAGTCCTATTATATTAAGGCCTGGACGTCCATTGGTCTGTCTGTCCTTATCTCTGTCCATTCGTAAGTGTCATCCTGTCTGCCCTGCTGCGTCAATGCCCTTCAGTTCGGAAAGATTTGATATTTCTGTATGGGTGTTTCAGAAAGGGAATCCAGCCCCTGCACTCCCCCGCCCTACCCACGGTGGGACGCATGGACAGTTTTGAAATGAAAACGGGCATCTTCTACAGACGCTCGTTTTCTGTGCAGTAAACAAAACTGTGATACAATAGTAAACGAAGTAAATACATCACGTAAAAATATTAATTTTAAGGATGTATCGTTTGCTTCGCTTTACTGATGTAGATGAATATTTATTATTTTTAAAAAGAAAGTAAAAAGAAAGAAAGAGAGGTGGATGGTGCTTTGGCTCCCTTGATATACCTGCTGAGGAACCTACCTACCTGAGGAGTGTGGTGCTAGCGGCAATGTACTATGATAAGACTCAAGACAATAAAAGAGTTTGAAATTATTTTTTTTTTTTTTAACCGGGCGCCGTGAAACGAATGTATTCGGTTGCAAAGCAAAGCGAATGTTATAAACTGTTGTCCAGTGTTCGTTAATGGTCTTAGAATGAAAATGACGGAGGCACTTTGTTCTCGTTAATGCTACAGTACGTTCTTTCAATAAGTGCAACATTGCGCTACTCTCCTGTTTAATGTAAAACTGTGTTCTTATTCTGATTAATGCAGCAACAGGTAGCTGTTTTAAGTTATGCAATGACGCTTTTTTCTTCTGATTGATTCAGTGCAATATTGTTCTTTTGATAAATGCAAGCGCTTGCTGCAGTCAACGCAAAGCCGCGCTGTGCGTTTTGTTCCAGCATTGCCGAGTAAATTGTGAAATTGGCGCTGCATTTTACGCAAGGACAAGGTTTTAAAAGGTCATGATTTTCCGTGTTTTGAATACTGGAAGTGAAAGGTCATGTTTTCACTTTTCCACCTCTCTCGGTATAACGCATTTTTAACTTTTACTCTTCCAGTTTTTTTATCTTATTTTTTTATTTTCTTATTTTTAGAAATGCATCGACCATTAGTGTTCGGTAATATACAAGTTCAATGGAACTTCCTTGAACTTGTGCATTTTTATATGATTCTTTTTTAGCTCTTAAATTGCGATAGATTATTGTATCGTAATAATGGTTAGTTTAGTGAATTTTTTTTTTTTTATTTATGTTAGTCTGAAAAAAACCTTTCGTTTTCCACGGGTGATCCATCGATTAAGAAATAGCCCAATGGAAAAGCCTTTTCTTACAATCTGATGTTGCTGGGGATTTATACATCTATGCAGTTTTTTATTTTAATTCGTGGCTCGCTGTTAGCTTTGAAAAAACTTAGCATTCAATGTTTGTTTTTTCTCTGTAGTGCTGGAACCATTGAGAAATACAAATACGAAGAAATAATTTTTTTATGTTATGTCCTTTACAAGAATCCTTAATTCAAGCCGAGTATTTCAGGGTTATTTAAGTGTTGCTATTAGCCTAGAAAAAAAATTCAGATTGTATGATTTTCCAGCGATGATTCAACTTGGATGGTTATCCAGCGATGATGCAGATTGGGTGGTTTTCCAGCGATGATTCAGATTGGATGGTTTTCCCGCGATGATTCAAATTGGATGGTTTTCCAGCGACGATTCAGATTGGATGGTTTTGAGCGATGATTCAAATTGGATGGTTTTCCAGCGACGATTCAAATTGGGTAGTTTTCGAGCGATGATTCAAATTGGATGGTTTTCCAGCGATGATTCACATTTGATGGTTTTGCAGCTGTGATTCAAATTGGGTGGTTTTCGAGCGATGATTCAAATTGGATGGTTTTTCAGCGACGATTCAAATTGGGTGGTTTTCGAGCGATGATTCAAATTTGATGGTTTTCCAGCGACGATTCACATTGGGTGGTTTTCGAGCGATGACTCAAATTGGATGGTCTTCGAGCGATGATTCATATTGGATGGTTTTCCAGCGACGATTCAAATTGGGTGGTTTTCGAGCGATGATTCAGATTGGGTGGTTTTCCAGCGACGATTCAAACTAGGTGGTTTTCGAGCGATGATTCAGATTGGATGGATTTCCCGCGATGATTCAGATTTGATGGTTTTCCAGCGATGATTCAGATTGGATGGTTTTCCAGCAATGATTCAACTTGGAAGGTTATCAAGCGATAATTCAGACTGGGTGGTTTTCGATCGATGATTCAGATTGGATGGTTTTCCAGCTGCGATTCAATTTGCATGGTTTTCCAGCGATGATTCAGTTTGGATGGTTTTCCAGCGAGGCTTCAAATTGGATGGTTTTCCAACAGGAATTCAAATAGAATGGTTTTCCAGCAATGATTCAAACTGGGTGGTTTTCCAGTGGTGATTGAAATTGGATGGTTTTGAGCTATGATCCATCCAAGAAGAATTAGACTTGGAAAAACCCTTCCATTTGGGTCGTTGACCAACGTTGATGCATCCATCAAGAAACGCAGAGGAAAAACAATATTTTTTAATCGGTCCTTGCTCAGGATTCCTGCTGCCACGCAGTGGAATCCTGCCATCAGAGTCAACTCCTGCCACGAGCATTGACAAGCTGCCGCTGTACCGGCCAACCTGTTTTCAGTTGTCCAAAACAATTATTCCGGCTATAAAAGTGGGATGGGATGAAGCACATTTACATTTCATTTACATCGTATTGGTACTGCTCTGTGTTTATGGCCATTTTTTATCCGCTCGGAACGAAAGGATTTCAATGGATATTATTTTACAGCTACAGCTGTCTTGCACATTTGTGCGTGTGGGTTTTGATCCTGTATTATATTTGTATATATATATTTATATATATATATATATATATATATATATATATATATATATATATATATATATATATATATATATCTGTATATATATATATATATATATATATATATATATATATATATATATATATATATATCTGTATATACATATATATATATATATATATATATATATATATATATATATATATATATATATATATAGTGTGTAAAATGTGTGTGTGTATATATATATATATATGTGTATATATATGTATATATATATATATATATATATATATATATATATATATAGGGTTCTCTCTTTAATTTGGATCATGAGTTTGCAGTTGATGCAAATACGATCTTAGGAAAAGAATAACGGGTTGGGAGGGTCCCAGTGTTCTCACCCACACCACGGATGAAGTAATGGAATGATATTTTGGACATTTTTCCTGCAAAAAACCCTTAGATAATGACTGTTAAACTCTTAAATGCTGTACGTAATAGGTTACCTGTGACTCTACTGAAAATATATGATTATTACAACTATGTGTAATGTAGAAACTTGTAACGAAAGCTGACTTTTTTAAAGGCGATCATACGAGAGCTCTGTCGCTCTACTTTTCGGAGCGTTTAATCTATCATTTTTCTCTTATCCAGTTTGTATTCCTCATATTTCAGTCATCTTTTGAACAGTTTCATTCCCCATTCTCTCTTGGGTCTGGCTATACATGAAGTCTCTCCTTTTGAAGTAGAAGGAAACCTAAGCGTAATATTTTAAATGCCTTCAAGTTTGCTTTTCAGTGTGTGATGCAACACTTTTTTTAAAAGAATTACACACCGAGCTATAATCAGATTTCTTTCATCTTTAGATAAAAAAAAAAAAACTTTGTGTTCATCCACCTATTTATACGCGGAAGTTAGAGCAGAAAATATTAAAAGTCTAACTTCGAGGGAACAGTACCCTCGTCTGAACTCTGCCTCTTACTTAATTGTTTAGTTAATCATTTACGCTCTAAATCCATTAAGCATTAATTGCAATTAATGAGATAAAGCGATATCAAGATACCCTGCGAAGGAGTTACCCATTTATGTATGAGGGTGGGAGGGGAGTTTTGGGGGGGGGGTTTGTTGAGAGAGAAGGCGGAGATGATGAGGGAAGGGGTTCTTTAAAATGAGTCCTCTGCGACTATGATGTTATTCATTTATGTAGGTTGTGGGTAAGGGGTGGGGGATTTGGGAGGCGGGGGAGTTGCCTGGAAGCCAAAGGGTAATCTTTATTGGGTTACTCGTTGCCACGCCTGCGTATACCCTGCAAGAATGAGGCTACTCGTTCATTTATAGGCAAGATAAAGAAGATACCTTTAAGTATAGATGGTTTAAGGGAGGTTCCGGTAGGTCTAATGTTTATGTTTCGGGTGATTTTGGTTGTTCCCTTTGGGTGTATCTTACAATGTGTGAGTGCAAAGGTAGGGAGGAATGAATGGGCGTGTGAGTGTGTGTTTGTGTGTTTATGCTGTGGCGAAATAGTTACCCGTTTGGTATGTAACTGATATTGCAGGCAAGATTCTGTGACAGTATTTACACCTGATGATAAGGGAGTAACTTATTGTGGTATTGGCCGTTATGGGTGAGGTTGTGAGAAAATTAGGTTGTGTGGGGGGGGGGCGGTTGCTGCATACGCCTTCAGACGAAGAAGTTATCTATTAATGTAACATGTGGATTATGGTCGATGAGATTGTGGAGACAGGCCAGTTAGGTCTTCTGCTGCAACTCCGAGGTGCTAGTACTAAACATGGCGGAAGCTCAGTGGGACGCCGTGTTTAGTACTAGCCCCTCAGGGATCAGAGTACTATATACACCCATTTCTATACTGAGTGGTCGACAAATTATATCAATAAACTATATCTTTGATAAATTCCCACATCTCTCACTGGCCACAAGAGCTTATTGCCTTACTAGTTGGGGAAAGGTAGGGGAGGGGTTGCTATTGAATTCTCTCTGATAGAGAAACAGCTCATTTATGTATGCCTTTTTAACTGTGTGATGGAGAGCTAGGTTGAAGGTGATACGGGGTAATGTATTTTTTTATACATAAGGATGGAAACGCTATCAGTTTCAGGGATTAGTTTTGTATTTTTTTTTATATATATATGCTGTAAATGGCTGTAAGCTAGTTGTTTTGGGGGATTTTTCCTAGATAGTAGCCCCCAACAAAGTTCGGGGGTCGTTATCTAGGACTAATATTTCTTTGGGGTCATTATCTTTACGATATGTACAGTCTTTTGCGTACGTTTTTACGGTCATCTCCAACGGGGTTGCACTAAACACGCCGCAAAGGTGGATTCATACCGGGTTAAACCCTTGGGGGTCACTATCGAGGAAAGATCCGTTTTTTTGTGCTGAGTGAATGTCTTATTACTTCGTAGCTCTTTAGCAGCCTTTCTATTTATTTAGTGCCATTCGGCTTCCTAGGATCAGGTAGGTGTGTGGTTATGATGATGAATATTTGGTTCCCAAGACTGGACGAAATTGAAGTGTAATTTGATCTTATCTAGTGATATGTATATCGTCTCTCTCTCTCTCTCTCTCTCTCTCTCTCTCTCTCTCTCTCTCTCTCTCTCTCTCTCTCTCTCTCTCTCTCTCACTTTAAGAGTAGTGAAATGTTAAATGACTTGCATTCATTTGAATTTATTTATGTGCATACATGAATCTCTACAAAAAAATCACACTACATTAACTCTCTCTCTCTCTCTCTCTCTCTCTCTCTCTCTCTCTCTCTCTCTCTCTCTCTCTCTCTCTCTCTCTCTCTCTCTCATACACACACACACACACACACACACGCAAGACGCGGCCACGCTTACAATTACCCCTTCTCTATCTGTATAACTCTCTTTACGTGACTAAAGCCTACGACTGAATGACATTTCCATTCTTGCGTTCATTGACCATTTACTCACGAGGTTTAAAAGAAATTTCCTTTAGCTCTTTGTATGCTCATGTAATGCTCTCCTTCCGTTTTCTCGAACGTCATATACGTTCTTTCCCCCCACCCCCCACGAATTTCCCCGCTCCTGTTTACTATCTCAGGGAAGGACGGGATGGGATAGGGGGGGAAAACGGGGAAAACTGGGAATGGCTGGGGATAGATACGTCCGCGCCTGAAGGGTTGCTCCCTAGCCGTCTTCAAGTAGGAGCCCCGCCGACATTTACATGCAAGATAGCAGGCTGCAATTGGCAAGAAAGAGACTGCAGGCTCTCACTTAAGATCGATTCCGCGGGCTTATCGGCCGGGCCTTCGCCGGGTCGACGTCTCCAGCGTCGAATTCGGGCCCCGGATGCTTCTGAATATTATGTTTTTTACGGCCGTAGGTACCGGAGGGGTTGAGTGGATTAGCGATCTCTCGCAGATGATCTCGTCCGCCGTCAATAGAAGGGGGAGGAAACTGAACTCTCTCTCTCTCTCTCTCTCTCTCTCTCTCTCTCTCTCTCTCTCACGCAGTATGTAGTAAATTCACCTTACTTTACGTCTGTGCTAATTCTATTTAATATCTTGTAATCCTCACTTTTATCTTTAACCCTAGCCGTGTGGTCTCTCTCTCTCTCTCTCTCTCTCTCTCTCTCTCTCTCTCTCGCTTTAATTGTAGTGAAACGTTAAATGACTTGAACTCATGTGAATATATGCGTGTGCATAAAGGACTAAAAAATTGCATTACATTAGTCTCTCTCTCTCTCTCTCTCTCTCTCTCTCTCTCTCTCTCTCTCTCTCTCTCTCTCTCTCTCTCTCTCTCTCTCTCTCGTAGAACACTGTATACTTGATCGCAAGACACTTCACCATGCCTCGTTTTGTAAAACTGGCTAGGTACTGAGTGAAAGGAAAAATAAAACGCAAAAGTATAAGAAATGCTGCAGACTGAAAAGTATGACATAAAAAGAAATCTTTTATTAATCTTTTCTATTTCAGCGTTGTTTTTATGACAATATTATCAAGACAATTTTTTTTTATTTCTGAGCAAAATACAATCCTGGAAACTTGCCGCTCAGCCTGCTGCTATATCTTATCTCTCAGTGTTTATTTTATATCTGCGGAAATAGGCCAGAAGCTGTTCAGTATGCATTCGGGCGAAGATATATGAGAAAAATTAATGTTGGATCCGGCGAACGCACAACGGGACTCCATAGATCAAAGTTTCTTATGGCCGGATATTTATCATGGCCACGCTTTGACAGAAGTCACTGGGATAAAATTTACTTTTGCAGGGCTGATGAACAGCCTTGATAAGGAAGGTACAGAGGCACTGTGACAAAACTCCTTTCTTATCAGTCCCTCCGTAAGTTCTTATCCCAATAAAAAGTTATTAAATGTGGGCAGTTTAATTTCAACACTGAGGTGTTATCGTTTTTTGGGTATAATAAACAGGAGGAAAATGTCAACCATTCTCAGAAGTGATTCTTCCTGTTAAAAATAATTTTCTCTCTCTCTCTCTCTCTCTCTCTCTCTCTCTCTCTCTCTCTCTCTCTCTCTCTCTCTCTCTCTCTCTCTGGACCTAACCTAGTTCTCAGTGCAAATGAGCTCTTCAAAATTCGGATTTGGAGGTTTCTTTATTGCTGCAATGTTTTTTTTTTATTTAATTAAATTATCATCTTTATATATGACTGAGTCTTTAAGCAAACGAGGTTCGTTAAAACATTGTAAGGTTAAATATACAGCAATGTAGACCCTGATCTACAGAAGAAAACGGAGGTCTTGAGTCAAGATTATACTCAGGAACTGCCATCTACACATCAACTCAGGGGTCTTTGACCTTGGAAGTTGTAACGACAGGATAATAGCCTCATGAAACAAATCATTTCCCAAGTAATCCGAAATACTCGCCGTTCCGTTGGGTTAAGACAGTGGTTCTCAACCTTGGGGGAATTGTGACCACAGATTGGCAGGCTCAAACTGGCTCTAGGATCACGCAAAATGCACTACTGAGAGGTCACGCTGGGCATTCTCTCCACTAGCTTGTGTGTTTATGTTAGTATTTTGTTGCATATTATTTGGAAAACACCTTTCGAGGCAGACAATTTTGGAAAGGCGGGGGCGGGGGGGCGGGATGACATTCTGACATATGGTGAAAGGGTGCATGGGCCAAAAAAGGTTGGAAAACACTGGGTTAAGACGTTCTTGCGACCCACTGTTACTCCGAGTATTTCTAATCCTTGAATTTTTGAGACGGGTTTGCCGTTAATAAAATTAGCGGCTCGGTATGAGGAACTGTTGGTCGATAAGGTTACAAAATGGCAATGCATAAGTAGGTGTTTTACCCAAACTTATGATTTGTAATTCCAGTTGATTGCCAGGAATATTACACAAAAAAAGAAATACCAAGTCATTTATTGGTGGAAGTTTTGTTGCCAATACCAGATGTTTATGTGACCTACACTTATCAGCTATTGTTTAAATCTACAACATAGGATTTTTTTTTCTTATGTTTTCTCCAACTCATGTAACCTTTCATCATTTAACAATTAGGTTCATTGCTTCTCTCAGGGTTAAGAACCCCACTTTTATCCTTCTCTCTGCTTTTTTCTCGTTTCCTTTCGATGTTCATAGGCGGTTGTTGTCAACAGAACAGCACTGGTGCTTTGTTAAGTAACAAATGAAATAAAATAAAACGGAAAATATAATCACATGAAACAAAAATATTTTCGAAGAAAGAGGAAATTTCTTTATTTGTAGTTTTCTGCAATGTTGTGAGTAATTAATAAGAAGGAAATGGAGGGTACTGATAATCTTTGGAAAGAGCAGCATCGCATTATTACTTATGCTGGGCAGAATTTTGCTTTATGTCCACATACTAGTCGCCAAGGTTAGACGTTTTCTGTATCTCATTGAAACATGGCGCCAGCGGTACTCCCTTAGCCCCGTACCCCTCCCCCCGCCTCCCCCAACAAACTCACAGGCCAACTTTTGGTGGCCATCATGTCTTTGTGGCCGAAGATAAAACGCGCGAGTTTTTTATGGAAAGGCTGAGCCATAAAATAGTAGCCCTTATGCGGTCTCGCTTACAAATATGTAAGCCTCATTTATAGTCCCCTCGAAAGCGGTAAGCATCTTTTCAGTGTCAGAAGACTGCAACGGCCGGTTGCATAAATGAGAGACCGGTAGTTTGATCGTTCTTCCCGACTCTCTCTCTCTCCTCTCCTCTCTCTCTCTCTCTCTCTCTCTCTTCGCCAACCGCAGGCCGTAGGAACTACAGTCACTTCTACAGTATTCGGTCTGTGTGCTGTTACTGTCAGCCAGCAGTTAACTGCTTACTGCACTTAGTGAAAGGAAACTGTAGATATTTTATGCAGTCAGTACTTTCTGTGGTAGAGAGTAAGATATATCCATACACATATGTACATATATATATATATATATATATATATATATATATATATATATATATATATATATATAATAGATATATATATTATACACACACACACACATATATATATATATATATATATATATATATATATATATATATATATATATATATATATATATATATATTTGTGTGTGTTTTCCCTTTCTCGTTTTCGTTCGTCAAATGGAACTCTTCTACAACTGTGTAGTTTGGGAAAAATTTTATTATGAAAAATAGAGGGATGTCTGAAGAACAGGTGGTTTTTTTTACGTGGATTTTAAGGTTAGGATAAAAAAAAAACATTCCTGGTTCCTTTCGCTGTCATAGGCTTACTCAATCTTCAGCATATCAAGCGGAGATTTTTGTCAAACGAAGTTTTGTATAGACCTAATTTTTTCCGGGGCGCCAGGTTGTTTGCCAGTGTCGACTACACTCGGGCCTTGTCACATGTCTTTTTTTCCTGTCGCACACTTGTCGACTTACTGCTTCACACGAGTTTTGTTTTCCTTTTTTTTTTAATTCCCTTGTTGACAAGTTCTATGGACACCATGACTAATGTTAAGCAAAAGCTATCTCACTTGTCCTACCTGGATTGGGTAATTCTGGATCTTTCCTAGATAGCGACCCCCGGCAAAGTTCGGGGTCGTTATCTAGGACTAATATTTCTTTGGGGTCATTATCGTGATGCTATTTAGAGTCTTTTGTTTATGTTTTTATGGTCATACCCTACGGGCTTGTACTTAACACGCCGCAAAGGTGGATACATACAGGGTTAAAACCCTTGGGGTTGACCCATCTAGGAAAGATGCGTGATTTTTAATAGCAAAAAGGGAAAAATGCGTGGGGCCCAGAAATGGCGTTTATATTGGTCTTGATTGCGCTGAGGGAGAGTCATATGCACTCTTCTTTGCATTTGCTGCTGTTGGTCAGCTCACGACATCACTCATGAGTATTGCTCACCAACGATCCACTTGGTTCTGTGTGGAATGGCTTGTCAACCCGACGTCACTACATGAAAGGGTATCGACGAGGAGAGTGTCGAATCCTCATACGAAAGTGAGAAAATCATTTTTGATAGTTTATCTCGCGCAGTATCTATCTGTAATAATAAAATCCGAGTGCATATTTCTTGTTTGTCCGCCCCGGGCGGGGGCGGGGTAGGTAGGGGATCGGGAGGGTAGGGGAGGCATGAATATCCACCCTCCTCTTGCAAACCTGTTTGTCCAGCCCGGTTGGGGGCGGGTTAGGTAGGGGATTGAGAGGGTAGGGGATTCCAGCGCAGCGTAGCGTGTGCCATCAAGCTCGTACTTTGTTAATTCCTGACCTGAATGACGTCTTCTGTATTGGTGTGTTATAGAAATGTTCTTGGAGGCTTGTGAAAGCACAAAAGTTGTCGATAATAAAAAAAAAACAAGGCAAAAATTCTGTGATATTTGATAAGAATATGTTCAATATGATTTGTATTACAAATCATCACATCTTGTATCTTACAAGTACTCTTCTTTTAGTGAGTCAGCTACAGTGCTTTAGAATGGTGGATTGCTATCATAGTTATTATGGTCAGAATTCAGTCCTGGTGGGAGAAAAAGGAGTAGTTGTAAATTAACATATATATTATTTCTTGGTATATCTTGCAAGCATATCTGTAACTCGCCTGCTGAATTGATTTTTTTATAATCAAAACTCTTCACCGTTCTTCTCTAATCACCCATGCCGTGAGCTGTAAGCACTATTTAAGGCTCTTTGCAGCGTCCCATCGGCCCCTAGCTGCAATCCCTTTCATTCCTTTTACTCTACCTCCGCTCATATTCTCTTCCTTCCATCTTACTTTCCACCCTCTCCTAACAATTGATTCAAAGTGCAACTGCGAGGTTTTTCTCCTGTTACACATTTCAAACATTTTTCACTGTCAGTTTCCGTTTCAGGGCTGAATGACTTCATAGGACCCATTTAGCCCAAATTCTATATTCTATTCTATTCTCCTATCAACCCCTCTTTCGTCTGTCTAACTCTCTTAATCAAAGTAATACGAACAGATGGAGTTTTATCAGTAATTCTTCGTTTCACTGGCAACACGGCGTACTGAGCGAACAATCATTCATAAACTTAATTGGATAAAGTAGCATACAGTAGAGGATATCAAAGCTTACCTGAACCGTACATACTTACCCCACTATGCTAATTACTTGTTAATAATTCAGCATGGCCATTTGTGGCAGTATATCGAGTAAGGGAAGTTGGGGTAGTTACTTTAGTCTACGTGTAGGCCTATGCCTCAGCACAAAATTAATATAACTCTAGTTATTTCGTAGTTAGAATGAGAACTTAACCTATGTTTACGGAAATAGGTTTCAGTGCGGTTTCGAAAGCCAGTTACAATGATGAAATTCTTTGAGGGAAAACTTTTCGTAGGTGATTAAATGGAGCTATTTTTGGTATAAAACAGCATATTTTTTTTCGTTCACAATGTAATATATTAATTATGCCTGTTTGTCTGGTAAATTTTTCAACTCTCTCTCTCTCTCTCTCTCTCTCTCTCTCTCTCTCTCTCTCTCTCTCTCTCTCTCTCTCTCTCTCTCTCTCTCTCTCTTCTATGCACGTCATTAAAAGCTAAGTGAACATAGCATGGATTTTCATATATTCAGACAATAAATATTTTCATGTAAACTCTTTTCTTTTAATAACAGTTGCATTAAACTTATCGTGTAATGATTTTAAACGAATAGAGTCCCAGGAAACATGATAGATTTTCATTTTTTTTGTAACAGAAATCTTTTATTCTTTTAGGAGAAAATGTGATTCCCTTGCTAGTAAATGTTTTGGTGCAATTGTGTTTATGTATGAAAAACGTGCAAATGTTAGCACGCATTTATAGGAAATACACACAAAAAAAGAGAGGGTCGTGTTCAAAGGAATATCAAAAAGAGAAGCTGGTAATATCTCCATCAGATCTTTCTTATTATATATATATATATATATATATATATATATATATATATATATATATATATATATGTATATATATATATATATAGTATGTGTAATGTAATGCATATATATATATATGTATTGTATAAAATCAAATGATGTTTTACACGGTAGCTCCCTTAATGAAAAAGCGATGAAAACACGCCTCTTATGATTCGTGCAAATTTGTATCCTGATCACCCTTCAATGCCCCAAGCCTTTCTTCACAATAATCAAGAAGTATTTCCAGAGAAGAATTCTCGCCTCCCTCGGAGATCTCATCGTATTGGGGAGAGGGCAGACTGGGAAATGTTAGCGCGCGGAATGACACAGGTAAGCCGGGTTGGCTGAAGACAGAGAGCAACATTTGACCTTTGTTAATTACAGGTAATGGGATGTAGCTCCAGGATGCAGTTGGGGTTTTGACTTGTCCGCAGACTCCGAGAGTTGATCGTGAGAGGATGATGAACGTAGTTGCTTTGCAGGAGTTGATTATGTAGAAATTGATCTTGGTCGAGTACTTTATTTTTTTTTTTTTTACCTTTATTAATCTTTACATAATTATTCGTGTAATGAACTATCTCTGTACTGCTTTATCTTCCCGTTAGTGCATTCTGTTTTGTGAAAGCTTCATTATTTGTTTGTTGATTTCTAATTTACTTTCACTCCTAAATTCTTTGTACTGGTTTTATGCACATTATTGCAGTAGTCTTGTAGAAGCTTTCTAGTTAAGTTTATGACCTTTCCGCATGTTAGGATTGTAGAAATTATCACTAAAAACAATCCTTGCATGTTCAGTCATCATGTTATAGTTAAGATATCTTTGCCAGTCACTTCTCACAAAATATGACAGTATATTTGACAAGAAGCACATTTCACACCGATATTCGGTATTCGTATATTTGAGCAGATTACGTTGGCTGTTCATGCGAAAGGTCTTGAAAATTCAGTATAAAGTTTCCTTCATTTTCCAGAGGGAAATGTTAAAGTTGAAAGCCTTACAAATAGGATTTGATCCGATGCATTTGTAAATGGCTGCTTATTCAGATTTCCATTTTGAAAGAAAATATTCTCTGGGGACAATAAGCCTCTTGCAGTTTGATGAAAACATATTCTGTGAATAGACGGTATTTACTTTTGAGTTGCATTTACAAATATCTACTTTTTGGTGTAAGAATCGAAGAATTCTGTGCGTAGAGGCTATTAACTTGGCTATTACATATTATTGAAGACGTGGCTCAGAAAATCAGGTCATTGATTAGGCTTAGATAGAACTTACATTATGCTCACTTCCCAATTTGCCTTAAAATGAGCCCTCTGGTTTGTATGATGTGAAATACAAAAGTCTATTGATGGCAGAATAACCGCCATCGTTCAGATCAAGATATCTGCCGATTCTCAAGAGAATATACAATGATGTATTAAGGATAACCAACGCGAGCGACGACATATCCCCCCCCCCTTCCCCTCCCCCTTCCCCCACAATCCAATAACACTTGATATGCAACGAATCGTGCATGTAACAGCATCTCTACGCAATGAGGGGCAGTCTGCAACAGCTGCTTAGAGCAAGGGCAGTTTGCAACAGCTGCAAGAGCATTTCTGACGTGTAATGGATCATACGCTGACACCGACCTGCTAATTCCTCCCCGCGTCCTTTGGCAATTTCTCAGCAGTCGGCCCGGAGGAGAGACGGAGGGAGGGCCGGGTCCTCAAGGCACGGAGACGAGGCGGGGGGAGGGGACTTGTCGTTACGTTTGGCGATGTCGCTCGAAGATTGGGCGTTGAGGGAGGTGGGACGAGGGTTGGGGGGTTGGGGGTGACGTAGAAGGATTAGAACTAACATGTCTCCGGAGTATATTAGTGGGGACTTACCTTGCTAGATCCTTCATGTTGCATCCAGCGCTGTTGCAATGATGGTGATGACGACTCTGGCGATGGTCCTGTTGATTTGGAAGGAGGCTCACCTTCTGAGGTATTTACACGCGTGCTGGTGGCGTCTGCGAGCCTATGGACTCGTTCTGGTCCAGCTGCGTTGTGTCCGCGATGTTTATACCTCGTGGGATCTGTATGGACTTTGGTCGTGGGTGATACCGATGCCTCTTCGAGAGAAAGCCTTTCGTTGATGAATATTGTTGACCTAGACCTAAGTAAGTGTTTGGTAATTTCGGATTATTTTGCTTTAGTTTCCTTGTTAAAAACTATTTCCCATTATATTATATCAGTCGCAACGTGTGGTATTCCCTAAATTAAAGAAAATAATAAACCACTCTTATGGGAATTGTATGATTTTGTCGGATTTAACTGTTAATATGTCCTATTGAAACATTACTATAAATGATTTTGTATTTAATTCTGGATAATTTACAAATGTGATTATTGTAAGAAGGCTGTTTCATAACACTTTTTACCCACGCTAGCAGATATAATGATTGCCCAGTACCTTCAATGATAACACACTCACCTGAGGGTTTCTAGAATGAATGTTCCTCATTTGTAATCATTTTGTTACGACTACATCTCCTTTACTGCTTTACAATTACTTTATTAGGTAGAAATTATATATTTTGTGAACGCCTGCTAACCAGTTAATGGCCTTGTTAATGTTACCCAAAAAGGGTCTGTGCACATTTTGAATAATAGTAATGATACTAATCTCCACCAGTTAACAGTGGATGTAGCAGTTGTTGCAGTTGTATTTTTCTCTATATCCACCACTTACACAAAACGACTGTGACCCTTTTTCAAAATTTTGTACAGATACCCCCCGACGAGCCTTTTTGTCATGACCGAGGCAATGACCTATTCCTTGTCTTCCGAATAAGCCTTCTGCGTAAAAAAAATGTTCAAATATATTTCAAAGAAAACTGCACCATATCAATAGAAGCCTCGGTCAATTGGATAGTTCTGCATTGGATGGGTGGGTAGAGCTCTCGGGTAGCACGCTGGTGGCCCAGCGATCGACTCTCCGACCGGCCAATGAAGAATTAGAGGAATTTATTTCTGGTGATAGAAATTCATTTCTCGTCATAATGTGGTTCGGATTCCACAATAAGCTGTAGGTCCCGTTGCTAGGTAACCAGTTGGTTCTTAGCCACGTAAACTAAATCTAATCCTTCGGGCCAGCCCTAGGAAAGCTGTTAATCAGTTCAGTGGTCTGGTTAAACTAAGATATACTTTACTTTTCTCGGTCAATTGGATTATGCAGTTTCAGTAACAGACAACACATTTTAAAAGTGAATTAGGATAATTATTGCTTGTAGTCCATCTCCTTCTACGAATATTGTTCATTTCGGTTAATTTCACCTATGTGCTAAAATTTTACCAGATATACCGCTTTTGTGTTTCATGATACTATATCCGCTGTACTGCTTTTCTTACTTTTCCGGTACGTGCAACTGTCTTGTAGAAAACGAGTAGGGCAATAAATATATTAAATAAATAAATAAATATATATATATATATATATATATATATATATATATATATATATATATATATATATATATATATATATATTATACCTAATCCAAGGGCGCTGCCCTAGGACAACTCTGAAGGACTCTCATATCAACAATAACTTTCCTTTTTACGGACTACCATCATTAGTGCTATAGTTTTTCACTTTATGACTTACTGTAAAAACAAATGTATTATTATTATTATTATTATTATTATTAGTATTATTATTATTATTATTATTATTATTATTATCATCATGCAAATCCATCGTGGGAAATCCACATGAAACAGGACTCCCCTACCCTCCCGACCCCCCTACCTACCTCGTCCCCACCAAAGGCGATCGTGAATACCATGCATGTATGTATGTATATATGTTTGTATATGTATGTATGTAGTATATATATATATATATATATATATATATATATATATATATATATATATATATATATATATATATATATATATATATATATATATATATATATATATACTGTATATATAAAAACATGCGCTTATTGAATCGGTAACCGTTCGTGAATTATTGGCAGCTGATGATGCTGTCAAGATTTAATCTTCATAATGAAAAATTAAGTATGTCCACAAGACAGTCTCGTCTAATTATCGTTAATCAGCACTGGAGGATGAAACCGGATAATTAATCGATAGTTGTTTAAATTTCCAGTAAGCTGACTTATTCACTTCTCTTCTCTTGTTTTAACAGACGACCTTTCAAGATATCATATCAGGTATTACATTTGTTTACCATTTTCTTGCAATGTAAAATTTAGCATCATGTTCAATTTTTTAAAGGTTTCATGAACTGTTATGTTGATGGTCAGGTCGCTCCTGTTTTGGAAACCGTGTTTTTATACTTTAAGATTTTTTTAGAATCATTTTCAGTTTTTCTAAACAGTTCCCAGCATTATGGATTTTAGGACCATGTTCAGTTTTTCCAAACCTTTCTCATATATAATTTTGGTTTGGCTTCAGTTTCCCAAACAAAAAGGGTTGATCTTAGTGGTTAGTAGATACTACGGTTTTACTAATTAATTAAGTAATCTTCGCCATGGGATTCTTGAATCTACCGGAATTAGTCATTCTCTAATTTATATTTTGACTAACGATCATAGCCAATTAATAGATTTTGCCTCTTGACATTATATCAAAGATAGCATTTAGACAGTAACTGAACCGGTCTGCTGACTTCGGTAAGTAACCCCACCAGAAGTTGACCAAGTCTGGTCCTAAGAAACAGGAAATGAATGAATGAAAATATTGCACTCGCCAAGCACTCTTTTTATGGGCAATTATTTGCCGCTCCTTACGACATTACACGTAAAAGTAATCACGCTCTTTGCACAGTAAATAAAGACTATGGAAGGTATTGTATCGAGTAGCTGGTACTTGGTATTTCTCGGAACACCTACACGTGGGGTAAAAATGAGAGTCTTCCGTAACATGATAAAGGTTGGGGGGGGGGGGCCCGAGGGTATCAGTCAAGACTGGTGAAACCTACACATTACATAATTTTGTTTACAACGAATTGCCAAGGAATCGCTCATCTATTTCTTTGAAAAATATAACGTGTTTCTGTAATTTCAGCTTTTGAAAGTTGCTTGGAGTAATTATTGTGATTTTGCAACTTGTGAGCAATTCTGAAGTGTTCCAGTGTGTGCGTGTTCTGCTGATTTATGTCGGCACCCTGTGATCAGTTGTTCCTAATTATTTCTTGTAAACGCAAATCAAAGGGCATGAACTAAACTATAAATTTAATTTTTTACAAATCCTTCGCTAATAATTAAGCTGATGGCTTCTCAGAATTACAGAAACTCTGTTATTCCCAATTAGTTTAATGTTAGAAAGTTTCAGCATTATAGCTATTAGACGTAATTAATATGAGATTTTATTTATTTTTTATATTTAATAATAGCTCAAGCTTTCACTGTTATCAGGATTGTTATCAGGTTTATCTATTGTTATTGTTGGATTTCAAAATTATTTACTCATAGACTTTTCAGTATTGCTGGCAGTGTAAGGTTTAAGAATGATCAAAATATTACTGTTTTTTCTCCTATTAACGACCATCTTTGATAGATCCGGGGTTAATACGTGAGAATATTTTTTATATCCATAATTGAATCAATAATATTATTATAAAAGCAGTCGCGTAAAATTTTAAGAGCAATAATCGTCGAGAACTTTTAACCTTTCCCATCTAAAAATGGCCCAAGTTTATTTTGCAATAATTTTGATATAGAAAGACTCGTTCATTTAACAATTTCTTGATGTTTAAATCGTTGATAATGTTTGCAGTGCAACGTAGATTACGTTCATTTTAAAAGCGTTCATTTTATCACACAAAATTGACTTTATATTGATAAGCTAATTTTTGGGACAATTTTATTCTTATGTCTTTTCCTTATATTTATTCATCATAAGATTAATAATAATGATCGTCATCATCATTGTTTTTGTTAAGAAATTTTGTTTTCGAATGAGAATTCCTCCGTAATATAACATCTGGTTGGAAAGAGAGATGAAGGCAAATTGAAAGAAAAACCTCCATACCGCCATCAAATTTGCTACTTCCTACTATTTCCATGCAATATAAAGATGAACTGTTTTATGGATCTGAGTCTGCGTAGTTTCTCTCTCTCTCTCTCTCTCTCTCTCTCTCTCTCTCTCTCTACAGAAAAATCTCCGGGGATTTAATAATTGATAAAAGATGACGGATGGGGGGAAGACAAATGAATATTTCAATACCTTTCTGATGTTCAAAATCCACTTCAAGATTTATGACGTCCCCAAGTTCTCGTCTTATGTCCGAAGTGGCTCGATTTACCCCAGATTATGAATAATGATAAAGACCTCGAAGAGGAGAGAGAGAGATAATATAAAGAGGAAAAATACATGAGCTGTGAAACTTCACGCTGCGAGGCCTATAGAAAGTGGGATTGATATAGGCTGCGTATATATATATATATATATATATATATATATATATATATATATATATATATATATATATATATATATATATATATATATATATATAAAGAGGGAGAGAGATTCCTACATATGTGTTTATGTAAGCCGAACAGATAGGATATATTTGCAAGTGTTAAGCCTGTGTAGTGTACTGTTATGGATTATTGAGTTTCCGTTTCCGTTCTGCCTATTGCATTTTTTATAAGCTTTGTGAAAAATTGACTCTTTTATTCGGAAACCTAAAACACACACGGAGTTTCGGGTGTTAATTTTTATTCGTGAATGCATCATTCAAGGTCCTTTAATAATGTAGATATCGGCCTCAAAAAGCCAGTCGCTTTTCAGCAACAGCGAGCGTGAAGTCTGTGGCATTTTCTCAGTACAGTTTTCAGTACTAACCTGAACTCATCAACAAATTATTTTAGCCAATCTTTTTGCTTCTGTTATGAAGATCCTGTTGTAATCTCATTGTTTGTGGCTGTAATCTACTCTTTTTTATGATACAGGCTAGGTGAAAGTTCTTTGAAATTTCATACCTTATATATTGGAAAATATGTCTGCCTGGTCTACCGTTTGTATCAATGTACTTTTTATTTTATTTTCTCACTACTTTATCCTCTGAGCTTTATTTTATTAATTTTATTCATTTAATTATCTGAATGGTTATGCAGCCAGCCAAGTTACATTTTGGTTAGTTTGTCTGTTCACTTCTCCATCTGTCCATCCTAATATTTTCGTTCTTCCGCAAACTGTGATGAATCTCTTCAAAATCAGACTCTAATCAGGTGCAATTATTCTGCTTCAATGTAATATTCCAGCATTTCTTGTTTGTTTAATACTCTGGCCATTTTTTTTTCTGTTCATGAGAAAAAACACCCGAGCCTTTCGCACAACCGTTACCAAAAAAAGCACCGGAAATGTAGGTACCAGGGTCCTGTCTTCTGGATGGGAAGTATCGTCTCTTGGTCTGGGACTTTCTGTTTGGATCCTTTTATGCATTACCATCATTGCGGAAGTTACTGATACCCTTTTACACACACACACACACACACACACACACACACACACACATATATATATATATATATATATATATATATATATATATATATATATATATATATATATATATATATATATATGTGTGTGTGTGTGTGTGTGTGTATGTATGTATGTGTACATATAATGTACGCATCTAAAATCTTACTGAAATTATTAGTTTTGCTTTGATTATTGCCATCAGATATTACCATTTTAATAATAATAATAATAATAATAATAATAATAATAATAATAATAATAATAATAATAATAATAATGAGAAGAAGAAGAAGAAGAAGAAGAAGAAGAGCACTGCCAGAAATTCGTGTTAAAGACGCTAAGGAATATTACCTTTCTCATGAAGATGACAGTTATTTTGGATTAATAATCCCAGTCATCATCTTGATGCGTACTATGATAAAGAATTTTTAGGTCATCTTATTAAGAAGGAAAAACTATGATAATGCGTCATGACAGTTTCTTGTTCATCATAATGAGACGAGACATAATTATCACGGAAGTGAATGCCGAGAGACGGATTTTTTTTTTATATTTCTACTTTTGAGGATGTCTTTGAATGATTAGACCGTTTTCGTCGTGGGAGGGTACTGAAACTGGGTGCTGGATTCTTAAGCTTTATTTTGGAAATCACTGCTTCAACTATTGGGTGGTTAGTATTTTTTTCAACTTTACAGCATTTATCTCTCTCTCTCTCTCTCTCTCTCTCTCTCTCTCTCTCTCTCTCTCTCTCTCATTAGGTAAAAATATATGGAAATTGCTCTCTCAAACAACATGCTTGTAAATTAAGACCAGGATTAGGGACAAAAAAATAAAGGCCAGGATTAGGCAAAAAAGTAAAAAGGCCAGGATTAGGCAAAATAATAAAAAGGCCAGGATTAGGCAAAAAAAAAGAAAACGGCCAGGATCAGGCGAAAAAATATAAAGGTCAAGATTAGGCAAAAAAAAAAAGGCCAGGATTAGGCAAACAAAGAAAAGGACCAGGATTAGGCCAACAAAGAAAAAGGCTAGGATTAGGCAAACAAAGAAAAGGGCCAGGATTAGAAAAAAAGAAAAAGGCCAGGATTAGACAAAAAAATAAAAAGCCAGGATTAGGCAAAAAAAATAAAGGCTAGGATTAGGCAAAAAAGAAAAGGGCCAGGATTAGGCAAACAAAGAAAAGGGCCAGGATTGGGCAAAAAATAAAAAGACCAGGATTAGGAAAAAAAAGAAAAAGCCAGGATTAGGCAAAAAAGATAAAGGCCAGGATTAGGCAAAAAAAAATAAGAAGGTCAGGATCAGGCAAAAAAGATAAAGGCCAGGATTAGGCAAAAAAATAAAAAGGCCAGGATTAGGCAAAAAAAACAAAAAGGCTAGGATAAGGCAAAATTAAAAGGCCAGGGTTTGGCAGAAGGGAAGGTAGAGTAACACTACAGGAGTCGGGAGGGTACTGTGTACAGACAGTACCGAAGCTCCGGATCGAATTTTATGGAGAATTGGAACGCGTGCGGCCGACCCCTTTGTGATGTTGTTTGTTCGCTAATTATCACCATACATTATTAATGCTGACCCATATTGTGACCGGTTCCAGATATTCTTTTTTATATATTTATGGATGATAATACCTCAGATAACTTCCATTAATTGTGTTTTATTAATGCTAAGGTTCAAGCGGACTTGATTATCTTTATACCTTTTTCTTTACCAATTCAGGAGTTTCTCTTTTATATTGTGATTTGCAATTGCATAGTCAACTTGTGCGTATGTTGCTATGTTGCATTTTCGCCTACATAACTTAATCTTGATATTACTATGGCATTCCATGCTGTGGTATTTCATTTTGCATTATTTTACCTATACATACGATATATGTATATCACCCCCCACCCCTTGTTACATTGCAAAATATTTCACCTATTACTTTCCCCCTCCCCAACTCCTCCTCCTCCTCCTCCTCCTCCTCCTCCTCCAACCCTCCCACCCCTACCCCTCACCACTCCCCTAACCCATCCCATTACCCACTCACCCCTACCCCTCACCAGCCCCCTAACCTCTTGATATTACTATGGCATTCCATGAAGAGATTTTATTTTTCATTATCTTACTTATACATCCAATATATGTACCGTAAATCCCCCATCCAACCTCCCGTTACTTTCTGAAAATTTTTCACCATTTACCTCCTCCTCCTCCTCCTCCTCCTCCTCCTCCTCCTCCTCCTCCTCCTCCTCCTCCTCCTCCTCCTTCACCCCTCCCCCTCACCTCTTGATATTACTATGGAATTCCGTGAAGAGATATTTTATTTTGCATTATCTTACTTATACATCCAATATACTCTTATGTACACTAAATCACCCATCCAACCTCCCGTTGCTTTCAGGAAATTTTTCAACATTTACCTCCTCCTCCTCCTCCTCCTCCTCCTCCTCCTCCTCCTCCTCCTCCTCCTCCTCCTCCTCCTCCTTCACCCCTGCCCTTACCCCCTCACCCCTCCCCTACCACCTCACCTCTCCCCTACCCCCTCACCCCTTCCCCTCCCCATATCCATCACCTCTCCCCTACCCTTCACCCTTCCCCCTCACCCTATCCCTACCCCCCTCACCTCCCACTACCCCCACCTCGACATGTGCCCTCCTTTCCAGAAAACCGCTAATCCCCACCGCTTTATTATTTCCATTCCCCTTGCACTGTACCGGCAGCGTGTAAGATCTATAGTGACAACGGTTAAGATCGATTAAGGCAGATTGGCCTGACGAGGCGATTCCCCGGTCATGCTAACCTCCAGCGTGCATGTGAGGTCGCATGTCGGGTAGATATTGCCCGCCATCAACAAGCACAGGGCCCCGTAGTGGGGCAGTGCCATCAGTACACCTCATGCGGTGCACTGTATGCATTACTTAAAGGTCTTCGCACTGTCCCTTCGGCCCCTAGCTGCCACCCCTTTCATTCCTATTACTGCACCTCCATTCATATTCTCTATCTTTCATCTTGCTATCCACCCTCTCCTAACAATTGTTTCAAAATTTAACTGCTATGTTTTCCTCCTGTTACACCTTGCAAACCTTTCTACTCTCAATTTCCTTTTCAGTGCTGAATGACCTCATAGGTCCCAGTGCTTGACCTTTGGCCGAAATTCAGTATTCTACGGTATTCTATTCTAATCAACAAGCACGGGGCCCGGTGATGTGCCCGATTGGTGGTGCTGGTGCCCGGCTCACTTCTCATTAACCTGACATCAACCGTTTGCTGTGTCAGTTAAGACGTGCAGAGAGAATGTAATGTGCAAACACACCCACGCCACGCCCCTTTTTCTGCCCTCTCTTTAATGTCTGCTTCTCTCTCTCTCTCTCTCTCTCTCTCTCTCTCTCTCTCTCTCTCTCTCTCTCTCTCTCTCTCTCTCTATTTTAGTAATTAGCACACAATTTCAATGTGTTTATATATATATATATATATATATATATATATATATATATATATATATATATATTTATATATGTACATTTTTCGTTAGTTGCGTAATCTCTCTCTCTCTCTCTCTCTCTCTCTCTCTCTCTCTCTCTCTCTCTCTGTTTTAGTAATTAGCACAGAATTTCAATGTGTCTATATATATATATATATATATATATATATATATATATATATATATATATATATATATATATATATATATATATATACATATGCAATGTAAAAGGTCAATTTTTCGTTAGTACTCTCTCTCTCTCTCTCTCTCTCTCTCTCTCTCTCTCTCTCTCTCTCTCTCTCTCAGGCGTCTATTTAAAAACGTTCTTGTGATCGTGTCAGTGTACATTGCACTCTTTCAAATCAGGCTGTGAGGCCATAGTAATTAGCACAGAATTTCAAAACGTGTGTGTATATTTTCACGGTAGGAAGCAACTTTTTCGATGTAGCTATTACTGAAAGCAGATATAATTCACTTTGTTAATTTCTCTCTCTCTCTCTCTCTCTCTCTCTCTCTCTCTCTCTGTTATAAACAGCCTTTTGTACATTCATTCTCCATGATATTAAATATATAGATATATATATATATATATACATATATATATATATATATATATATATATATATATATATATATATATATATATATATATGTGCGTGTGTGTGTGTGTATGTGTGTGTGTGTATGCGTGTATAGGTGTATTTTTTTTATTGTTGCTCCCTTTTCTTCCTTAAATTTTCCTCGATTTGTAAAGGACGCAACGCGGAAAGACGTCGCCGATTAAACAGGCCGAGTGTACGTGTAAGAAAAAAATACGCTCTCATGAAGTAATGCTTAACTTTTTTTTTTCACTCCCAACTTTTTCGGAACTTTCTGTTTTATGTCCTCACTTCTGGAATGACAAAATGGCTCTAGTCCTTTCCCAGCTATTCTTATGAATTAAGCCGCGCCGTTGTGGAATACAATTGACTTTTCTGGTGAAATTTTCTAGAAGACCGGTTGCTTATTTTCTTTTTTTTATCTTATCTCACATTTTTGCTTAATTTCTTCATAATTTTGTTTCTGTTTTCTTATTGCTTGCAGCTAACTAGCGTTTCTCCCGAGGGGCATCTTAAAGACGTTGCAGGAGATTGCCGCTTATTCTGAGGCGCAGTGAAACGGCGAAAGTTGGTTTAGACACTTTTTTCCTCAACGACTTTTTTATCTTTCAAGTGTTTGTTTCGCTTTTACTTTCTTTCTTTCTTTTTTATTTCGAAGTTTTTCATTTTCGTTATTGCGTAATATTGCATACCATGTGTAGTAGTGCCCTCTTTTCGTTGCAGGTTTTTTTTTAAAGCATTTCTCTTAAAACGGTTTTTTTTTTTTAGGATAAATATTCGGGGCGTTGTTTTGTGCACTTCAGCTGAGTCAGCTACTTTGCAGAAGTAATTTTTCCTTGTATTAATTTGTCCTTACTTCGAATTGCAGTTAGAACATTGTCAAAGAAGGATATCTTGTCAGTATGCTGCAGAAGCAGTCATTTGTAAAATAAATCTATAATTTACTCTTGTCCTTAACAAATTGCACCATTTAAATGGTTTCAGAATACCATTTATCTTGTCAGTTTGCTGTAGAAGCAGTCATTTGTAAAATATATCCTATAGTTTACACTTGTCCTTAACAATTTCCAACATTAAAATGGTTTCAGAATGAGCCATTTTCGTTGTGCGTTCACTCAAGTATTGTGTTTCTAGTGCGAATTCAACAAGAGACGCCTTCATTATGGAATGGCTGGCTTTAAGAAAATCCTGAGTAAAATTTCCTAGGGGATAAGGTGTTCCTTGATGCACTCAGCAAAATTCTCTTCGGTAGGGCGTGGGCTTTTCTTGCCTACAGGATACCAACTGCTCTGTTATTTTTCTTAATGGCGGCGATTTTTATATGAATTTTCTAAACTTTCATTCGTAGGTTCGCAGTGTATACAATCTACGTTTCGTAGAATCTACAAGGCGCCTGTATCTTCTCTTTCTTGTTTTTGGTAAAGCACTTTCACTCAATGTGTATTGAAATTTGCTATATGTACAATAATGAATCGGTAATCTGTTTATCTAGTGGTCTTCATATATTTTTCATTTATACTTCTTTTTTACCGTTTCTCTCTGCCCTCTTCTCTTACTTATGGCGCCTAACTAGGGATATATATATATATTTATATATATATATATATATATATATATATATATATATATATATATATATATATATAAATACTACTATAATGTTAGGATTCAGTGAGACGGGATTGTTTAGATTCCACACTCTTCAGTTTGCAAATTACAGTTTATCAATTACTAGCTCTCGAAGACATATAGTCTTCTTCATCAGCTACCTGACGAAGAAGACTAAGTCTTCGAAAGGTAGAACTTCATAAATTGTACTTTACAAATTAAAGAATCTGGAATCAAAACCATCCCGTCTCACTGGAGCCTAACACGAGTAGTAGGAACAGAGTATGTACCCAGTGAAGTTGTGTGGCTCTTTGCGATATATTATACGCATATATATATTTGTGTGTGTTTACAGTATGTATATATATATATATATATATATATATATATATATATATGTGTGTGTGTGTGTGTGTGTGTGTGTGTATTAACAGAGAGACAGATTTATTTAATGTGTATATATATGTGTGTGTGTGGGTGTGTGTTTGTATGGGTGAGTGATTGAATACCTTATGAAGAACTATTTCTGTGCAAGTTTCGAAGCCAAAATATCACTTGAGCCATGAGGACTATAGATACTTATATTTTTCATAACAATATCTATGCCATCTGCTCATTTCGAAGTTCAGTGCTTCTCAGGATACTAAGATAATTCCATTTTCACTTACGCCCGTCCTGTCATATGGATATTCGATAGCGTAGCATAAGGGAAAGCAGGAGATAGATGTGATAATCTCAATTACGTAGAACGCCGTAAATTCACCTGACTTACCGGGGCAAATATCTCACTGTCTGAACGGTGATAGATTGAGATAAACGATAATTAGCACGTGCGTTATATTCGTGGCTGCATGCAATGGCAGGCGGGATTAGCGACGCCCCGGCCCTGTTATTCTTTAAGAGGGGTATACCTTGGCAGAACTCCGTAACGTGGGTGTTATAGTTTTATAGTTTTATGTGGTTGTAAGCTTATAATGAATTATTTGGAATTTGTTGTATTTAGAGATGTCGCTGTGGTAAGGATGGATCTTTATGTTATTGCAATGAGAAAATGATAAGCTTGTCATGTTGCATTTTTTGTTTGAAAATAAGGCTGCAATGACGTATATTTGTTTTATATTCAGATATGTTGATGTTGTAATTATACATCATAATATTATTACAGTGAGATGTAACAAGGTTATAATGACTTAATTTTTATTGTCATGTGGCATTACTCGAGCATGGTAATGTAGGCATATGTTTCCAGAAGTGTTGCAAGGTTCTGTTATGCGTATGTCATGATGTGGCCTCATGTGAAGAAATTTACATTGATATATCACGAGATTATAAAGTCATATTTTTATGTAACTATTACATGTTGGGTTTTGAAGTCATATCTTTATAACATTACGATTCCAATATTCTATTTTGATGAAATGTTACGCTTTTGGAGGTGAATTCCGCATTTTTATTTGAATGAATTGAGATATTACAGGCTAATAGTGACATTTTTATGGACTGAAATTGAAATAATAAGTTATAATGACCTATTTTTGAAAGATATAATGATATATTACTACAAGGCCGTGACTTACTGTATAGTAATAATGACATATTACAAGATCATTATCGATTATTAAGGAAATATAATCGTATTGTAACAACTACATTTGAGAGATTACAAAATCAAAATGACGTGCTTTTAAATAATGAGATGATTTCATTTATACAGAAGACTTGTGACGAATGATAATGCAAAGACTGAGTAATATGAGGAGGTGTATATTTAAACGAGTTATGCAATCACCATGAGCAGTAATGCTGGATGGAGTCATAGCAGTGTTAGATTTTGTAGTGATAGCGGTTATTGAAGTAAGTGGTGATTGCCCGGCTATGCAATAACAATCGTTTGTTTACATGGCAATTATCAAGTGTTTTTACCGAGTCCTGATGCAATTCGTTACTTTTTTTTTATTGAATCAAAGACTTACCTTGATGCTTATTATCAGACTTTTATATGTTTACGTCATCTGCATTTTGTGTGCGTGTTTGTGTGTGCATGTGTGTGTTTGTGTGTGCATGTGCGTGTGTGATGAGGAATTGTTGAAACTGTTGAAAACATTCGGGTCAACTCGTGGTTAGTGATCATGTTTATTTGTTGTCATAAATAACTCACTCTCTCAATCCTAAGGTGGTTGCTTTTCAGTTTATTGTGCTATGATATTAAATTTCTCTCTCTCTCTCTCTCTCTCTCTCTCTCTCTCTCTCTCTCTCTCAATCCTAAAGTAATTGCTTTTTTTTAGTTTACTTTCCTACCATGTTAATTCTCTCTCCCAAACCTACAAACCTAGGGTTACTGCTTTTTTCAGTTTATTCTCTCTCTCTCTCTCTCTCTCTCTCTCTCTCTCTCTCTCTCTCTCTCTCTCTCTCTCTCTCTCTCTCTCTCTCAAGCGTAAGGTAACTGCTTTATTCAGTTTATTTTCCTACCATATTAAATTCTCTCTCTCAAGCCTACAAACCTAAGGTTACTGCTTTTTCTCTCTCTCTCTCTCTCTCTCTCTCTCTCTCTCCCTAGTAAAACCAGAGATCACTCACTTTCCACTTCAATGTATTTTTTTTCGTCGTAAAATATTTTTTCTCCGTCTGAGCCATTTAGGTTATAGTTCGCTTTATTTTCTCCCTCTGCATTTCTAAATTCCTACCCCCACCCCACCCTCCAACTATGCAGCCAAACACCCCCTTCCTCCGCCCCCAAATCCTCAAGCCCCGTAACAGCCTTTTAGATCTCTCCTTCAGCTCGTCGCCCGTCCTTCCAGTTCTTCCTTGGCTGTGTTTGGCCTCCGAGTCATTACGAACCATTACGAATGAGATGTTATCAGGTGGCAGCGCACGCCAGCAAACACACCCTCTCCCCTTCCTCCTCCCCTCCCCCATGCCCCCCCCTCCCCCTCCCCACAAACCCTTCACGACCTCTTCCAAGGAGGGCTAATGGTGCCCACACTACCTTATCGCTTGACTCCCGGATCACCCTCTCTTATCTCACTCCACACCCTTCTTCATTCTCTCTCTCTCTCTCTCTCTCTCTCTCTCTCTCTCTCTCTCTCTCTCTCTCTCACACACACACACACACACACACACACACAGACATTTATTCGTCCCTTTCAGTCTTTACCTGTCATTCAAAACCCGGCAACTCCTTCACCCAGTTACACAACAAAGGTGCTCCGCCCTATCTGCTACTCCGCTTGTTAAGGGCTGGAAGTTTTCATCTCTGCGTTTCTTATTGTTCCAGTTTTGTTTCACTTGTTTCTTCCTTTAGGGTATTATGTGTCTTCCATTGCCCATTCTCCTCGTGACGTAGTTTTTATCCACAGGGTTTAGTAAATACAGTAGATAGATAGACAGATAGTATTCTGTAGGCTGAGGTAGATGGATAGGTTGTTAGCTTTTGTTTTTTTGTTTTTTTATATAAAAATAGTCACGCAAGTAAAATATATCATTACGTTAAAAATTTCATGATATAGTATACAATCTTATAATTATTATTATTACACTCTTAGTACAAAGAAAAATAGATAGGTATGTATGAAGACAGATAGAACAGTGTTGAACAATTACGAATCGTTACCATGTTGTTCAGCTTTATGGTCAAGACATACAGAAGTAGCACAGTCATTCCTGCATTGTTAGTCTAATCTAGATCATCACCAGAAGTGCAAAGGAATTATTCTAAAATGTTGGAGCAGTATAGGAAAATTTTATCATCATAATTGAACCTCTGATATGTGATTCCGAGTCCTTAAATATATTCTGCCATTTGGGAGCCAAATATATAAATAATAAAATTAATTCAATGTAGAATAGATATTAATGTTCTCTAGAGATTTTAACGTTCGGTATCTGCAGTGAATTATTTAAGTAACATAATCATGGTGTTGACCATTAATGGAAAAGTGATTTGGCGGTGATCTCATGCTGGGGAATTTTTATGGTATAAAATGGTTATGATGAAAACCTTGAGGGAATAGTTCTTGACAGTGTCATCCGGGTTTCTGTGGGCACCAGAGGTGTTTGAAGAACCAGACATAATTTGCACGATAACTGTCAGGAAAGAGGCTAGAGATGAGTGAAGTTTTGTCGAAGATGAAGTATTTACCTATAATAAAATCCGAGAGGATCTGAACTTGTTTGTCCTCCCCCGGGTGATAACAGGAGATGCATGACACAGCCACCCACCGGTTTGTCCACCCCGGGTAGGGCGGCGGGGTAGGTAGGGGAACGGGAGGGTAGGGGAGACAACCACCGTCCCCTACAAACCTGTTTGTCCGTCCGGTTGGGGTAGGTAGGGGAACGGGAGGGTAGGGGAGACAACCACCGTCCCCTACAAACCTGTCTGTCCGTCCGGTTGGGGTAGGTAAGGGAACGGGAGGGTAGGGGAGACAGCAGCCCCGGGTTCCACTACGCGCGCCCCAACAAGCTCATAGGAAATATTTGAGTGGCAGAATTTCATATTGTCCCTTTGTGTCACGCAGCGTTGTATGCCGTGATGATGATAATGATGACGATGAAAATCGTCATCGTGGGTTTTAGATAATAATAATAATGGGATAGTTATGGACAGCGAATATTTTTCGGCGCCCATATACACCGAACAAAAATATTTTTGTTATTGTTTGTTGGGTCATTAAAACCTTGTAAACATTTATATTTTATGTAATGATCAGTGTTGTTGAAATTTCTGGAATCACTCAGGATGCGATAGATACTGATATAACCCTTAAATAAATCAGGAAATAACAGTTGATAAAATTAAGGTTAAAACCGATGCTTCCGGAAAATATCCCCGCCATCATGTGATGAATGTGCATAATGAGGCGATTATGGGGCAATCACGTGGTAATGTTAATAATTAACTACTGTTTTGGACCGTCAGCGCTGATGAATAATGAAGAGTAGATAAAAAAAAGAGCACTGGTAACTAAACATTATTGGAAAAAATTAGCATCTCATTATTTCTGGCAACAAAACAATTAGGATATATCATAATATATCAGTTGACAGTTGTCAGCGCTTGACTGATAGGTGTGCTTGAGCTTTGATGTACAAACCAAACCTGATAAAGACTGGTGGTGAAACGCTCTCTATTTATTTTATCTGCTTTATTAAGTCTTTAAAGATTCTAAAAGTCGTTTATTCATTGTCAGCAATAGAAAATTTGAGTAGCATTTCAGTGGAATTCTATGGAACCTGAAGACAATAATATTACTTATGTTACCATTCATGTTGCCGGGTATTTCATCCTTTCTTTTGCTTTCTGGCACGCGCTTGTTATATCGGTTTATTAATCAAATTAGTTATCCATTCATTTATTCATATGTTTATTCATTTATTCTGCTAAATTACATCCTTCTCTAGTTCCTTATTTTTTATTTTTATATATATATATATATATATATATATATATATATATATATATATATATATATATATATATATATATATATATATTTATTTATATTATACACACACACATATATATATGTATATATATACATACATACATACATACATACACACACACTTATCACGCATTATACTTATACTGTTAAAGTCCTTTCTTCTTTAGTCTCATTGCTTTATATTCATGTCCAATTTCTCATCATCCAAAGGAATGAATGTAATTAATGAAATGATGATAAACAGCATCACAGACGATACATTTCGTCGTCGTTTCTCGTCCAGTCTCCTTCAGATTAACAGGTTCACTTTCTGTGCTAATATCCGAGCCTATGCTTTTGTCTTTTATGACGTCGGATCACTCCTTCGAAGGAACTGACGGTCATTTTGTCCGTTATGAACTTTGACGCTCTAGCTTAATAAATAAAAAGTTGCGAAATCGTGAAAGCAGACGAGCTGGCACAAATGACAGGCAGATGTAAAATATATTTTGATCAATACACGCTCATGTCTTATTCACTCGGATTTAAGCGCGATGGATTAACTAACAGGCTGAAAAATCAACTCATGTCTCCTTTTTTCCCAGCTATAATTCAAATTAATTTTTGTAAAGTAAAGTATAAATAAATGTTGCATACTCTTGCGTCAAAAGTATATGCCAGTGTTGCATACTTTCACGTCAACCTTAGTAATATTTAAATCGCATCTTGCAGTGCAGTCTTTTGAGGAATCATTACTAATTCATATACTGTATCGTTGCTCTAAGCAGTCATCTGGAATCATTTATATTTTGTAACGCTACCTGATGTGCCGTATCAGCCCTGATGAACTTTTGTCTAGTAATCAGTGGAGGGTTTTTCCTTGTACGCATATCGCGTCTGTTGTGCCACTTGTTTTGCTGTACTTTGTAAGTTTTCACAATAAAGTTTCTTCTTCTTCCTATTCTATGTATTTGGTAGATCTTGGCTTACTCTCTCCTCGGGGAGGACGGTCAGTTGCGTAGGCTATTGGTACACCGCTGTTATTAACTATTAAACAGCTTCAGAATGTGAACAACCAATTATTGTAGACGTTCAAGCGTGTAACATATTTTTTTTAATTTCAGCAAATGCTGGTGGGTATCGGTTGAATAATAGTCAATTAAAGCCACTTTCACTTATTCATTCATTCTTACGACAATAGATGACATACGTTGTAATGTGTATATATATATATATATATATATATATATATATATATATATATATATATATATATATATAATAATTAACTGAAGCCACTGGGAAGATTCAAAATGAATACCAAGTACTTTCGTGTATTTTCAACTCATCTTCAGTGTTGCTGAAATTTCTTTGTGCCCCGAAGATGTGTTGACAATACATGAAAGTACCAACACTCTATCGTTCATTTTGAATTTCCCAGTGGCTTCAATATCATCACGCGCTTACTTTTTGTGATTTTCTTTATATATATGTATATATATATGTGTGTGTGTATATATATATATATATATATATATATATATATATATATATATATATATATATATATATATACATACATACATACATACATATATATATATATATATATATATATACATACATACATACATATATATATATATATATATATATATATATATATATATATATATATATATAAATGTATATATATTGAAGAAATAACTTTTGCTCACCGATTGCCATTACATCGTCTTACTTATTGTGTCAATTGGCAAATTTACATTTTTATTACACAACATTCAGCGTGGCCTGATCTTACGTATTAAGAGATGCATACGAAAGAATTTTGTATTTTAACTCGTAAATTTATTTGGATTATTATCAAGATTTTTGTTTATTTTTTATGTGCAAATGAAAATAATCAAAATGTTATTTTTAAGCCACAGATAAATATTGATAAATAAAAGAAACTATTCTACCTCATGAGATATGTATTAGGGGGCCTTTAACTGTAATTTCTATTACTTTTATTCCATCTAATTACGGCAGAGGTGGTTTAGATTGATCATTATCGCCATTAACATTATTATTATTGTTGTTTTTTTACTCATTCTTAATCTTTGGCTATGTGGCAGTTGATTTGTGCATATTTTTTTTTTTTACCTTTACGGCCAACACTGATTTTTTTTTTTTTTTACCATTTACAAGAAATGCCCTTTAATTTTCAACTGTAAGGCTTAAGTAGGAGGGACCTTGTACCTGGTTAAGGAATTCCCTCAAATGTATGATCGTAGAATGTGGTTTTATATATATATATATATATATATATACATATATTTCGTTCTTTGAATAAATGTCTACCAGGCAGTAGAGTAAGAATAATAATTATAAATATTACCCTCATATAAATTTCAAGTACCCTATCAGCTCGAGGTATAAGGACTGAAAGATGGTAACTTCATTAGCTATTTAAGCGGGAGAAGAAAATTCGGCTTTAATCTTTATTTTTGTGTCTCAGCGAGTATGGAGGTTTGTATAGGCAAAGGAGAGAGAGAGAGAGAGAGAGAGAGAGAGATTGTTTTTCGTCTCGTAAACGTTCCTTGATAGATCGTCACGCACAAGTCATATAACAATAAGTTGCGACTGTACACCGCTGTCAGTCCTGCAGGTAATAAAGAAGAAGGTGGGGGGCCATTTAGGTTTTGGGCGAAAGATCGGTGGGGGGAGAAAATAAAAAAAAAAGGAGGCCATTTAAGAAAACAGGTCTGTCCCTACTATAAACCCACGTTAATCTCTCTATCTTGCCTTCTGGGAGTCCCCAGAGTCTTCGTAGTAGCCAATTAGCGGATGTTTGGACACTTATCTTTACCACATTCGTCAGGTGAAGACAATTTTCCCTCCACCTCCTCCTCCTCCTCCTCCTCCTCCTCCTCCTCTCCTCCTCCTCCTCCTCCTCCTGAGCAGGGACGTCACGTGACGTGTCCGGACACGCTAACCTAACAAAGACAAGGGAGGGCATTGAATGTGATATCTTTTTTTATATAAATTTTCGTCCATTCTTTCGGCAGGGTGGGCCATTATCTCGATTCCCATTGCTAACAAGACCCACTCCACGTTTATGAACTTATATCACTACGAGTTAGTTTTGTCTGTTTCAGTTTTTTTTTTTATTTCTGGACATGATTTAGTGTCACAATTAGGGTCATTTCAGATATTCCGGCTCTGCTGTGTTGTGACGTAGCATAATTACCATACAAACAGCTGTATTATGTAGTTTTCTTATGGAATTTAGTGTCACATTTAATATCACTTCTGATATTCCGTCTCTGCTGTAAAAGGACGCAATTTATTTTCCATACAACCTGTTGTCTTATGCAGTTTTCTTATGTAACTGATGTTTAACAAAAATTTTGAAATTATAGAACACACCTGCTTATTTTATCGTATGACGATTTACTCTTCAGCAATCAGAAAATTTCTTCTAGTTTCTGCCTCTCGTAAACACCATGTAAGCGTGGTTAGTCGAATGTTTTATTTAGGAGAGTAGTTGTAACATTCTCTCTCTCTCTCTCTCTCTCTCTCTCTCTCTCTCTCTCTCTCTCTCTCTCTCTCTCTCTCTGTTTCTGTTGTTGTGTTTATCGCTTACACCAGCTGCCATTTGGGTAAGTGTGCTCTTAAACAAGAACATCTGATCCCAGTTTCCTGCTTCGTCCTCAACCTGGATTTAGGATAAAAAAAAAAAAATCTCAGGTCTCCGAAGAAAAGTACGAGTATTTTCTCGGTCAAGGAAGTTAGGTTGAGGTTATATTTTCGTTTATCTGTATATGCGTTTTTGTATGTTAGAGGGGATATCAAAAAGAACGGACTGACGGATGCGAATAAAATCTATGTATGCGTTTTTGTATGTTCGAAGGATATCACAAGAACGGATTGACGGATGCGAGTGAAATTTGTATGTATATGCGTTTTTGTATGTTAGAAGGATATCACAAGAACGGACTGACGGATGCGAATAAAATCTATATATGCGTTTTTGTATGTTAGAAGGATACCACAAGAACGGATTGACGGATGCGAACATAATCTGTATGTATATGCGTTTTTGTATGTTAGAATGACATCACAAGAACGGATTGACGGATGCGAATAAAATCTATATATGCGTTTTTGTATGTTAGAATGATATCACGAAAACGGATTGACGGATGCGAATAAATCTGCATATGCGTTTTGGTATGTTAGAAGGATATAACAAGAACGGATTGACGGATGCGAATAAAATCTGTATGTATATGCGTTTTTGTATGTTAGTATGTTAGAGGGGATATCTCAAGGACAGATTGACGGATGTGAATAAAATTAAGTAAATCACTCATATAGGTCTCCACCCCTCTGCCTCTAGGTGATTAAGTTACTGTTGACGTATTTTAACTGCTCCAAATAGTTCAAATTTTATTGATATAGCTTCTACGAAGTCACTAGTATAAATAGATTGTCACTATCCAGTTGACGTGGTCTAAAAATTTCGATGTCAATATCAGTCGTTTAAAACAAGTGCCTTTATTTCCTAAGGAAATCTCGTAGTGTATTCTTGCACACTAAGTGCTAGTATGGTAGTAAGTTTACTCATGCACATGAATTTTTATCTTTCCCCGAGCATATTATCTCCTCTCTCTCTCTCTCTCTCTCTCTCTCTCTCTCTCTCTCTCTCTCTCTCTCTCTCTCTCTTCTTCTTCTTCTTCTTCTTCTTCTTCATCATCATAAGCCAGTTCTCTCTCTCTCTCTCTCTCTCTCTCTCTCTCTCTCTCCTCCTTCTTCTTCTTAACCCAGTTATCTCTCTCTCTCTCTCTCTCGCTCTCTCTCTCGTCTTTTTCTTTATCACAACCCAGCTCTCTCTCTCTCTCTCTCTCTCTCTCTCTCTCTCTCTCTCTCTCTCTCTCTCTCTCTCTCTCTCTCTCTCCCCTTCTTCTTCTTTTTCTTCTTTATCATAACCCAGTTCTCTCTCCCTCTCTCTCTTTCGTCTTTTTCTTTATCACAACCCAGCTCTCTCTCTCTCTCTCTCTCTCTCTCTCTCTCTCTCTCTCTCTCTCTCTCTCTCTCTCTCTCTCTCCTCTTCTTCTTTATCACAGCAGTTCTCTCCCCCCTCTTTCTTTCGTCTTTTTCTTTATCAGCTCTCTCTCTCTCTCTCTCTCTCTCTCTCTCTCTCTCTCTCTCTCTCTCTCTCTCTCTCTCTCTCTCAGTGTGTTCAAACGCATCGGCGTAAGAAAAGCTCTCCTGGTCATATGTACTTGCAAACAAAATATCCGGATAATCATCCCGTATAATACACAAGTGGCACATTCGTCCTCTCTCTTCCTGGTCTTCTCATCTCGTCTTTTAATTTATGTAAGTGATACATTACCGCGAAAGGGAAATATTTCCATCAAGTGTCAGCTATCCCTGGAAATTGGTGCGGCTCAAAAATAAACCGACAAAACATCAAAGTAAAGAAAATTTTATTTTTCTTTTTTTTTTTCTTTTTTTTAGTGTTGGCATTTCTTTGTTAAGTGGAGACACTCGTGTGGTTCATAAAAATCTTATTTTTTTTTTTGTTTTTATTATTTTGGGGGACTGGAAATAAATTTGTAATTTGCGTCAAGTTCGTGTTTTGTTTTTTTATTATTTTGATATCTGAACGTCAACGGTTTGAAATATTGTGCGGTTAATTTAATCTGTCTTAACAAAAAGGATGTTTGTGAATATTAACAAAGAAATAAATATGATGATAAAAATTTTAATTTTAATATTTTATATATACATGTATGTGTACATACACACAGACACACACACGAACACACACACACACACACACACACATATATATATATATATATATATATATATATATATATATATATATATATATATATATATATATATATATATATATGTGTGTGTTCATTAATTATGTAATGTGTGCTGTGTGTATATAGGATATACATATATATGTGTGTTCGTGTTTGTGTTGATGAGAACCTTTATACATGCAGTGACCTGTATTTGTATGTATATATTTTCCTCTCAGTATTCTTTTATCGCACAAATGGCATTCTGTGTATACCTCATTCTGAATAATAATAATAATAATAATAATAATAATAATAATGTATAATAATAATAAAAATAATAATAATAATAATAATAATAATAATAATAAATTAAATCATTAATTACTACAACTTTTCACCGTGCCCTACACACAGGTAACGAACTATTCACCTAGTGTATACGCGCGTTTTCGTAAAAAAAAAAAAAAAAACAAAGCGGTAAAAACGGAACAGATCTTCCCCCGTGTAATTAGGTATGAGATCATTAACATAGATTTGCAAATAACAAGAGCAACTTGCAGCAGCAGCAGCAGCAGCAGCAACTGGCAGCAGCGTATGTCGCCCCAACACAATTTATAGAGCTTTATCTGTTGCTTATCTTCCAAGACAGACTGCAACGTTGTAATTTGTCGGGTTGGATTAGATCTCCGGCATAGCATACTTTAAGCGCACGGACACATATGTACAAGGGTCTCTCCGTAAAGGCTCTTCTTTCTATATATGTGTTTGTATATGAATATATATCATGTATATTTATACACACACATATATATACATATATATTATGTATATCTTGTTACCTAATTTCTACGAAATAGCAAATGTTCCCAGTATTTGTAAAAGGCCTTGATACTCTGCATAAATTATCCGCTTACTTGCAGAAGCAGTTCCTTTCAAACATCTATCTATCTATCTGTATATTTATATGTAATATATATATATACATATACATATATATATATATATATATATATATATATATATATATATATATATATATGTATATATATTATAAATGTATATATTTTCATGTGTGTGAGTAGCACTGATCCACAATAATATGCGCGTCACCAGGTGAAGTATTCATTGAAGAAAAGCACTGAGTAGTTGTATACCACAGTGTTGGGCGAAAACTCATTGTTTTTTATTATGAAATATTTCATATCATTGTGGACTATTGCTACATACTATCAGTCCCGAAGTGAATTTTTCAACATTACGTTATACATACACACACACACACACACACACACACACATACACATATATATATATATATATATATATATATATATATATATATATATATATATATATATATATATATATATATATATATCAAAACACCATATTTCTGCTCATCTATCCAATCTATATATATATATATATATATATATATATATATATATATATATATATATATATATATATATATACATATACATATATATATATATATATATATATTATGTATATTTTGATAGATAAATAGACATATGGTGTTTTGAAGAAAGTTAGGTAAGAGATCAGCACTTGGACAAAAACAGATTAGTTTACTTTGTTGTTGGGTTTTGGTTATCTAGTTGGAGCGTTAAAATATCATAAAGTGAATAAGTAAGTATGATTCTTAAACGATGGCAATGTCGATTTTAGAATCTAGAAAGCAGTGTGTTGGTGAAACAAAAACTTGATACGAAAGTTTTGTCTTAGCTATGAATCGAGAGATTGATTGAAAGTTAGTATGGGAAGAGCAGAGAATTGGCGCTGATGAGTCCTGATGTAAAGTATGTAGTAACTGTGTATGTAAGTATATATGTATATATATATATATATATATATATATATATATATATATATATATATATATATATATATATATATATATATATATATATTTATATATGTATATATATATATATATATATATATATATATATATATATATATATATATATATCATGAACAACAAGCACAAATGTATAACGCCTGAAGTTACATTTTTAAGAGAAACAACTCCTACATGAAAAGTGCCACAGTTCCTCACCATTGGCAGCGATAAAGTGGGAATGGATCAGGATATTGTCGTAATTTTATATTTTCTAAAACTGTTCTAACATCTATTGTCAGACTTTAACATTTATTTTAAAACGGTATAAGAACATATACATATTGTATGCATATATATATATATATATATATATATATATATATATATATATATATATATATATATATATATATACTATATTATATATATATATATATATATATATATATATATATATAATAACTATATATATGTATATATTAATACAGACATATAATATCATGTATATTTATATATATATATATATATATATATATATATATATATATGTATATAAGTTCAAATCCATAGTTAGATTATCTGCTGAAAGATGTTTCCCGAAGCACAGTCTCTCTCTCTCTCTCTCTCTCTCTCTCTCTCTCTCTCTCTCTCTCTCTCTCTCTCTCTCTCTCTCTCTCTCTCAGCGCCTTTTCCCAGGGAGTCTATTAGTACTATGCAGTAGTAGAGCTGTCATCGACGAATAGAGAGAAATGGTAATTGATATTCATGGAAGTAAGGCTGCTAGAAAGAGTAAGAGGAGGAGGCGGGGGAAGGAGGAAGAGGAGGGGGAGAAGGAGGAGAAGGAGGAGGAGGAAGACAGAAGGAGGCATAGCCGTGCCTCTGGTTGACAGACACATGTGGACGAAAGAGGATATATACACATTTGCATAGATCTGATTTTGGAAATGGACTCCCGGGCTGGGCTATATGACAAGCGGCTCCAACGAATCTCCTCTCTCTCTCTCTCTCTCTCTCTCTCTCTCTCTCTCTCTCTCTCTCTCTCTCTAAGTGTATGACTCTTTTTACCAAAACGGTTCGTCTTTTGCGAAATCCTTTAGTCCACTTTAGACAGTTGGTGCCGTTGGAGAATATCTCCACTTTGGTTCTGCCTCGAGCTCTTTCTTCTTCTTGTATTGTTATTGTTCTGTTTTGGAATTAAATTGTTTGTGAGAATGAATTCTTATACAATATACTGATATTTCTATTGATCTTTGATAGCATTTCATACTTGTGTTTTAGGCCTTTTTTTATGTTCATCATTATTTAATCCTGTCTTAGATTTCATTTCAGTACCTCGTTAAGATTATGTTATGCGCTTATTTGATTAATTATTATTATTTTTATTCATTTATTTCAAGTGTTATGCGCTTATTTTATTAATTATGGTTATTTTTATTCATATATTTCAATTATTTACGCTATAACATTCACACATCTTGCTTTATTCCTTAACAGGAAGCCTATAATGCTGTTCAGGAGTTCCTTAAATAACATAATTAAACTATGCATGGGATAGGAAGTAAGGCAGGAACTCCAGTTTCGTCGAATAAAAACACTACAGATGCATCTCTCATCCCATGTTCTCCTCGGAAATCCTCCTTAAGTCTTTAAGGGTAGGGTAGAATGGGAGTGGGAAATCGAGGAAAAGATTTGACGAAGAGAGAGAGAGAGAGAGAGAGAGAGAGAGAGAGAAGAAGAAGAAGAACTCTACTGTTATCTGTTTATGAAGAAACAAGGACATGACTGTATGGAGGAAAAAAGAAATCAAAGAGAGAGAGAGAGAGAGAGAGAGAGAGAGAGAGAGAGAGAGAGTCTGCTTGTTTGTCTGTTTATGAACTATAAAAAAACGGACATGACTATGTGAGGGAAAATGGTAAAGAAAAAGTTGCGGTAGGAATCTTAAAAGAAATCAAAGAAGAAGAAGGAGAGAGAGAGAGAGAGAGAGAGAGAGAGAGAGAGAGAGAGAGAATCTGCTTGTGTGACTGTTTATGAACGAAACAAACGAGGCATGAATGTCTGGAAAAATTTGTAAAAAAAAAAAAAACTTGGATAGGAGGAAGCAAAACCAGAGAGGAAGACGAGTTAGGAAGGAATTTTGTCATGGTTTGCTTAGATAAAGCTGAAATTTTTGCTGTCTGGAAAGGGAAAAACACTGTGGAGATAAAGGGGGTAACTGTAGATAATTTGCAAATCTTTCTTGGTGTTCTGGTCAAATTATTATCTGTAGACACTGGTACATCATACTCCCAGCACAGTGCCTAGAACTAAACCCCCACCCATACCCACTCCCTTTACCTCATACTCCTACACCACTGATGTCTGCCCACACACAGACACACTACTACTCCCTCTAACCCCCCTCCTGTTTATAACACCCCGACCCGCCCCTATACACGCACAAACACACAAACACCACATCTCATTTTATGAAACGTAGTTTCTCTCTTGGCTTTTGGTTATCCAGCATTGAAAGAAACAAACAAACATGCACACACAAACACATACAAACACTTCGTACTCCATTCAGTGGGATAACTTATTTGCGCAGCGTCTTCCATATACATTTAGAAGGATGAGCTTCTCTTTTTTTTTTTTTCTTTGTAGGGACGAATGGATGTTAGTACTACATATTTAAGAGGATTTCCAGTTCGTCTGTAAAACCGTTTCTTTGGAGTGTTTTAAAAACTGGGCTGAAATGTCCAGATAAATCACGGTTTTTCCCGTTCTTCCGATTTAAGAAACATCGCTGGCTTTATTTGGTAGATTTATATAAATTCTTTAGATATTTACTCAGTAATATAGGACTACATAGTTAGGAATGTTAGGATGTTTCATTGTTATTAAAACTTATTATTTCTGCCTCAGATGAACTTTGGGGGGGGTAATGTATTCTCGTAGATCTTTGTGTGTGTGTGTGTGTGTGTGAATTAGTCTGTTAAAAGATATCTCGGGATTAGATGTACTCAATTTGATGAAATTAGTAAAAGCATTCGTTGAATGATCCCCCCACCCCGCCATTTGATGATTAATTTTTTGAAACCGGTTGGATTTAACTGTGTCTTGCTGAAGAAACCGTCTCCCACAGAAATTTTTAAAAGCTTGGCGTCGCACAAGCATCAGGACTCTACCTTTCTGTAAAGCTAGTATCAAACACACACATACATATATATATATATATATATATATATATATATATATATATATATATATATATATATATATATATATATATATGTGTGTATCTAAATATATATATATATATATATATATATATATATATATATATATATATATATATATATATATATATATATATATATATATATATATATATATATATATATATATATATATATATATATATATATATGAGACAAAAAGTTTTTCTTTCGCTTCTGCTCTATTCTGTTTTATCAGATCACATACGTTATTGAAGAGGGTCCATAAAAATGTCAGTTTTATCTAATAGACGGCATTTTTCCCAAAAAGATGTCATATTTGCCCCATAAAATATTCAATGCGAATTGCTGAATTGTTCATTCACCAGACATTTTTGATGTCAGCATAATAACAAATCATTTCTTTCACCGGATACCGCTGTTATTGATTTCTTTTAAAAGATTCCTTTTGTACTGTCCAATCAAGCAGGACATGAAAATAGGAAGGTATTTCTCATTGTATTTGATTTTTTCTTTATCACTTTGTAAACATTTTTTTTTTTAGCTCAATTTTGTTGTAATTTTTTAATGAAATTTCATTCTGTGTTATTATGTAATTTACGTTTTTGGTCATTGCATATGAACATTTGTAAAATTTTGAAAATTATAACTAGAACAAAATGATGTAATTGAATGTAATGTGGACGAAGATTTATTTGGCACTGACTTTTCCTTATAGTCCTACTTATTCGTGTTTACAAGGCCTATCCACGATGATATTTCTTTTGTCAACACTCGCCACGGCAGTAAACTAATACACCGTAGCTGTGACATCCACCGAGAGAGAGAGAGAGAGAGAGAGAGAGAGAGAGAATATGTAATACCATAACATTAGGCTGAAAAATAACTTCGCCATTCTTATGTTTAATCAAAGTCCGGTGAATTATTGATAGAGAAGGATCGGAATAATTCAGGATGTCCCAATCATCGATGCGCGAGCTAGAACGATGAAATATTAATGTAATTATCCAAAGACTTTTGCCAGAATGGCTGAACACTTGCATTGACGCAAACACACGCGTGCACGCACACCGTGCGCGCACGTGTCAATCAATCTTGGACGATGAAATATTATAGGGCCGGTGGAAATCATTCGATCACTTTCGGAGTTAGCTTGTTGTTGTTCAAATATTCCTGAAGCAATAGGTCGACAAAATCGGCGTGTTGAAATAGGCTTTCTCATCTATAAGATGAATTATTTGAGCGTGGTAGTATGGCCCAGTACTCTGTCTCACTAATATATATATATATATATATATATATATATATATATATATATATATATATATATATATATATATATATATATATATATATATATATATATATAAATTTATATATGTATATATATATATATATACTACATATGTATATGTATAGTATATATATAAGTATATATATATATATATATATATATATATATATATATATATATATATATATATATGCGTGTATGTATGTAATTGATCAACTCAAGGACTGGAACCCTTACGGTAATAAATATCATAACGAATACGGACATTTAAACATCGAAGAAAAGGATATTGATATTGAATATGCTGATTTAGCGACGGACTCTGGAAGCCGAGTTATGTAATAACAAACCTTGACCTTTGTACTGGAACAGGTTAAGTGAAGCATCAAAGCATCGTTTTCTGTTCCTCCTCTCTTTTCCTCTTCCTCATTCGTCTGTTTGATTTGCACCATTTTTCATCTTAATTTTTACTCTTAAATATTTCTGCGGATTTTCCACATTCCTCCTTCATACTCTTCCCTTTCCTATCCTTCGACTTGACTCTCTTCCTTTTATTCATCTCTTTGGATTCTCTCTTCCTGACATTTATTGTGGATTTCCTCCTTATTCCTCGTCCAGACTTTTGCTTTCCTTATTTCTCGCCTTGATTTTCTTCTTTTTCTTTATCCAAACTTTACTCTTCCTAATTCGTCGTCTGGACTTTTCCTTCTTCTTTTTCAGGAACTTCCTCCTCCTTCCCCTTTCTTCCTCCTTATGCGCTTTCTTCTTCTCTCCCCCCCCCCCCATCATCCCCTCATCCGTCCTCTCTTTCTCACCCCTTGAACCTCACCTCTTCCAACTCCTCATTCCTCTTCCATTGCCTCTTTTAATTTCTCTCTCTCTCTCTCTCTCTCTCTCTCTCTCTCTCTCTCTCTCTCTCTCTCTCTCTCTCTCTCGTTATGAGTGCGGTTATTCTTTGTATTAACTGCAGTAGCTAACGTTGGAACCCGCTGCTCTCCCTAAACTCTTACCTAATTTATACACGCTCTTAATTACACCCATTTTATTTCCCTGTGGACTGGCGCTCTATTTGTTTGCCTCTGGCCTTTTGTCCGGTTTATTTTTTCTTTTTTTACTTTTTTATAGTCTACTCCCTCCCCCTCCCCCCTTTTCAGGGGGTGGGATAGAGAGGAGAAGGGTAATTTGCGGCTGCCTCTGTTTATGCCTGCAACCGGTGGGCAAAATTTATTTATAAACCGTGTTTCTGCGTCTTATGTAAATGTCATGAGACTTTTGTCGTATTACCGGTAGTCACATATTTATGTGTGTTAATTATTTTCAAGAACCGAGTCTAATGGGAGGGTAATTTTTGTGCCCCTGTTGCTGTTTTACGTTTTCAAATGTTTGGCAACTGCGCGATAACTTTCTAAATGTTCGGATGTTCGGTAGTCTTAATTGTAATCTTGGGGTCACGTGTACTTTTGAAATATATTTATATGTGTCATGCATGCTTTCCTGTACGTAAATGTAACAAAACGACTAATTGGCTGAGCCGTGCAAAGGATAATTCACCACAGATGTGGGGTAAAATTTGAAAATGATAAATTATTAATGGCCCTTCTTACGCGAGTGGATAAGTTTAATAAAACAAAAAGCTTTTGAGTTGTAAACTTACCTCTCTTCGTCGCCTTAATAAATGATTAATTGGTTTCTGTAAACTTGTGTGACAGCAGTAAATCTTACCGGCGCCGGGAAATAACTGTCTTCTGTAATTAATGTAGAAAAGATTAAAATCTGGATCGATTTATCTCATGGACAATAATTCATTCACTCCATTCTTACTTTTTAAAGACTTCCACATTACATCCATCAGATTTTATATCAACATTCTTAAAAGCTTAACAAAAATAATGAATCTTTTAAGGAGCTGGTTAAGGAAGTGTTGGTGACGACGGAAGGTTAGGTGGAAGAAGAGCAGTTGTAGGTTACTGGTACTCAGCTGACGTGAAAAATATCTTTGAAGGATTGGTATTAGGTGGACCGTGGGAATTTTATGGGTGATGCGCTGCATTTTCGGGTGGACCAAGAATTTTTAGTAAAACATGACCTAACTTGTGATGAAAGCATTTACAATGCCCCTCCCCCCCCAAAAAAAGCTATTTTCTTACGTAAAGCATTACAATGTACCCCCTAAAAAACAAAGTTATTTGCTTACGGAAAAAAGAATGTTAACCCTTTTCTGTTTATAGATAGATTGATTAGTATTTTAAAATACATAAGTGAGTACGACTGAGCCGTACAGGATATTTGACTGGTGCTTAGTTTATGTCAGACTGGCGACGCAACAGCGAAGGTCATCGAAGCCTTCCATGAAGGATTGAAATGAGAGCCTGCGCACTCGAACTTCGTAGCTATCGCTCAATCAGCGATGCTAATCACAAAGAGGATTATCATCATTATCATCAAGTGTCAGTGAGCTAATAAGATGAAACTCTCAACTACGCCCAAAGCCGTCGAGCCAGCTTATAGTTATTAAGCCAGTGCGCCTAACAGTGCCAAAATGTCAAGACACCCAAAAGCTCTTGGCCAACCGCCCCCCCGTTTCGAAGTGGCCCAGAAATTGGTCCCCCTTCACCTTCATCCTACTGGTGGACTGAGAAATAACAGCTGGTGTGTCTGATATAAATACTGTACTTGTCCCGAGTGCTTAACGGTATCGCCCCATTTGCTCTTTTGATTGATAGAATACAGGCTGCATGTTTCAATCAAGGATCGAAACAAAAATAACATTCCTGAAAAAATCCGTCAGGCGATATAAATCCCTTTTGGACGAACAGACGCAGGTCTACTCTCTCTCTCTCTCTCTCTCTCTCTCTCTCTCTCTCTCTCTCTCTCTCTCTCTCTCTCTCTCTCTCTCTACCTAGTAATGTATGTGTGTGTCTGTTTATATATATATATATATATATATATATATATATATATATATATATATATATATATATATATATATATATATATATATATATATGTATATTTATTCATATATATATATGTATATATATTATTTGTTTATTCATAAGAGGCCCTTCAAGTATATATTCATTCTAAGATCAAATAAATTCTTACTTCCCTTATACGTCATATTTCGAATGACATTGCTGAAGTGACCTCTTGTTGATAACTATGACCCTCTGAGTTTCCTCAGCACAGAAATTTAGACGTATCAATGTTTTTACAGATGGTTTTAAATTACAAACAAATAAAACGTTTACAAGTAAAAGTGCTTGTGCATTCGTGTTCTACGTATGTTCGGACGTTGATACGAATATGTTTTAGCAGTATTATCCAAGAAATATTTACAAAATATGGTCATTTTTGAAATGCCAGACTATTGGTTTAAAAACTATCTCAATACCAACTAATCTTATATTGTCACACATTAATGTAAAAGATGAAACAATACATTAAGACCTAAAGCTTTTGGTTGCTCCATTTCAGTAAAAAAAAAAAAGTTCCATTTCTTGTTATTGTTGACAATTTACAAATATAACTTTTTTCAGCAAAGGTCTGTACTGAATTTTTTTAACATTTATTTCTTTTTCTTTCAGGTAAGTGTTTTCCAAATTCTGTCGGGATCTTACCGTATTTCTCACGTAAGTACAAATATTTCTTTATGGTGTTTACAGAGCAATGAGGTCACAAGCTTAGCTATGCTGAGATCTAAATCATTTGTCATCGCATTGAGATGGAGTTTCGCAGAGGTAAGTTTTGTGGAAGAAAGCGTGTTTCGACAGAAATTGTCCACATGTTTATGCATGATTTGCCATGATTAGTTTTCATGTGTGTGTATATACAAGTATACATGTATATATATATATATATATATATATATATATATATATATATATATATATATATACACAATATACATATATATACATACACATATATATACATACACATATATATATATATATATATATATATATATATATATATATATATATATATATCTATACAATATATATATATGTATATATATATATATTTATTTATTGATTTATTTATTTATTTTGTGTGTAGTATGTTTATATCACATGCTCCACCGAATCGCATTCATGATTCATTACGTGTAATATATACTTCAGTAAATATTCAGAATATGAGTGAAGGACATCTTGCTTCAATCACAACCGGATGCTTTTTTCGTGTACTGGACAATCATTCTGAATTAGTTGGTATTCAGTATTCATTTTCCTATGTCAGCTTGATTAACATCAAATTATTCATTATTAAAAAAGCAGCGCTGCTCTGCCCTGTAACAACAGCAACGTAATATTTGAGGCAATAAATATTGCAAAACTGATTCTCCCTTACCTAGTTGTCGTCTCTGGTTTTGTTTCGAGAGATTTCCGTTGGTTGTGGTTCGGTCAATTGTTTTAGGTGGTAAGGTAAGTTACGTTGTTTTTTATTTCTTGATTGTATGTCAACGATACTTTCATTGATTTGTTTATATTGTGATGTTCGCTGGTCACTTATCTGCTGAGAATGTGTCATCCTTATCCAAATTCCACGAGGTAAGTTCTCACACTTCTTTGAGATGTCGTGTCAAGGATGTGCTAATGTATAAATTATGAGGATGTGTTTATACATAAACTGTAAGTATATCAATTATAAAGATGTGTCCATATATAAATTATAAGGATGTGATTATATAAAAATTATAAAGACGTGTTTATACGTAGATTATAAGGACGTGTTTATATATAAATTATATGAACTCATAATGAATACTTGCATTAACGAAAGCAATTTTCATGACCGGAAGTAAAATTGGCACCCCAAATCATAAATACCCACCAGGAGAACTTTTCTTTCCCTCAGTAGGAAGTATTTGGTAACGTTGCCCTTGGGGGGGGTGGGGGTGGTGGGCGAAGAAACTCGGTATGAAGACCAGAAGTTTGGGTCATTAGTCTTACTTTGCGATGTAATTTTTTGCATAATTGTCATTTCGCTCGCGCGCCATCACTGTGTTCTGGCAATTACCTTCTTTCTCGCGATGGGTGACGTACATGTTTCATTTGCCTCCCGTAATTACTCTTCCTTGACGCTTTATGTACAGCCGTCATGCCATTAGGTTATTGCGGAATTATCTCTTTATGTAATGTCGTTGTTTGCCAAGAGGGTAGAATGTTTAGTAACTTAGGTTCATTTATAACTTTATTTGGTTCTTTCGTCGGTTTGAGAAATAGCTGGTTCGTTCCTGTCCCCCATTTTTTTATACATTTTTATAAATCAGTGAATGTGATGCAGAGTCATTTATCTCGTACGGATAAAACATGCACCAGACTTGGGTTATGCAGATTTTCAAAGGAGTTTTCACTATTCTTTATATTTTGTAGCTAAAGTTTGGATTTTGTAATTAAAGTCTGGAGTTCCGACGGTGGAGGCTTGTGAACTCCCTGACGGGAAGAATCCTATGGCAAACGTCAATTACACTTTTCCACTCCTACGGGATACGTATCGTGAAATGAAGATTAGTGTTCTCGTTACCCTGCACGGGTTAAAAATCGCCGAATTGCCAGAGACATGGTGCTTGTTGCCACTTACTATGTACAGTTGTTGCTAAAAATTAGAGAAATACACTTACGCACAATTGTGCGTGTACGCAAACCTTAATCAGAGTCACGAACTAAGAGAAACATCTTATATGGTGAAAGGTCAGTTGATGTCGTACTGTCGTATGTGGGGTATTTGTTTTATTGAAATCGGTTCAGTACGAATTTTACCTGTAACTCATGATTGAAGCTTTCATGTTCATATCTTTAATGTATATATTGGATATATACAGTACGTCTGTATACGTTACCTCTCGTGCAAATGGTAGTTTAAATTTTATATTTTAACAATTATTTTTAGTTTTCTGTAAAAGAAAACTATTGTGCCGGCTTTGTCTCTCCGTCCACACTTTATTCTGTCCACATTTATTTTCTGTCCGCCCGCAGATCTTAAAAACTACTGAGGCTAGAGGGCTGCAAATTGTTATGTTGATCATCCACCCTCCAGTCATCAAACATACCAAATTGCAGCCCTCTAGCCTCAGTAGTTTTTATTTCATTTAAGGTTAAATTTAGACATAATCGTGATTCTGGCAACGATATAGCGTAGGCCACCACCGGGCCATGGTTAAAGTTTCATGGGCCGCGACTCATACAGCATTATACCGAAACCACCGAAAGTTAGATCTATTTTCGGTGGCCTTGATTACACGCTGTAGCGGCTGTACAGAAAACTCGATTACGCCGAAGAAACTTCGGCTCATTTTTTAATTGTTACACTTCTCTCTCAATATGTATGTTATCCATCACAATACCCAAACTATACACAGCATCAAGTTTTGAGCACTATCCTAAATATATTTCTCCATACACTGAATAAATTGGCCACTCAGAAACTTTTTAAAAAAGTGGAATAGAAAATTGAAAATAAAGTGTTTTCACCGTTAATCGGCGTTGCAAAAAAAAAGGAGAGTTGTCTGCGTAGTTCCTGATGAAATGGAAATTTTATTTTATTTTTTTTTTCCTTGCCAATCCGAGCATAAAGCGTTGCGTAAGCGCGGTTGTTTTCGTCGTGATTTCAGAGTCATTATGCAGTCTGCTTTCCGAGTAGTAATTTCTGCTCTCATGTTTAATGAGCGATGTGTTCAGTTCATAGGTTTATGCAGGGAGTCAAGCGGATTACAAAAAAAAAAAGGATAAAAGGTAAAAAAAAAAAAAGGACGATCACTTATGGTGAAACGTGAAAATTTAAATGAAGTACATTCGGCCTCGAGTATTGGAAGATGGAAACGTTTTCACTTTGGGATTTGTATACTGTATATGTATGTATGTATGTATGTATGTATGTATGTATGTATGTATGTATTGAAGTATATAGATAGATAGATAGATAGATAGATTGTAACGTATGAAACTTATTAAATGTTACACACCATGCAGGTACCATGAGAAAAAATGTATACACATACACTTATATGTAAGCCCATATATGTGTGACTTTGACATATAATAAATAAGATATATAAAATACATACTTATGTATTATACATGAATATAAATATATATATATATATATATATATATATATATATATATATATATATATATATGTATGCATGTTTGTATGAATTTTATATAACACAGTGATATATAAAAGTCACATATATATGGTTTCATATACCTACTTTCATTTATTTATTTCGCTCATATGATACCTGGTCGTTGTTTGTGCAACATTAAGTACGTTTCCTGATCTCAATTAGTTTAGACATTGGAGACACTTGAAAATTCAGAAGTTACGACATTTTATTCACAACACAGAAAAGCCTAAGAAAAATTAATGGGAACTTTCCTATTTATGCTGTTTTGAATATTTGCCTGTGAACTGTTGTTACTTAAGATGATATAGCCTACATTTTGATCATGCCAAGTTACTATGAAGTTTACTCACAGCTTATTTACGCCTCTCTCTCTCTCTTCTCTCTCTCTCTCTCTCTCTCTCTCTCTCTCTCTCTCTCTCTCTCTCTTATTCTTCGGTACTATCTCGGCCCAAGGCATAAACTCGAGGCATAGCGTCAGTCACTAAGACTATAAAAGAATATGCTCCCCCTTTTCTCGCGGATCGAGAAGAACTTGGTTATTATTTTTTGTTTGTTTTTTTGTGCTATCTTTTTGTTTGTTTGTGATTTTTGTTTGTTTTTTTAGGAGGGCTTATCTCGGAATTTGGCTAATTTGAAGAGCAGTTGTTTTTCACATCAGTGGATGAGCAAGAGAGACTTTGTCGTAATTTCTTTGATAAGAACTGAATGTTTTGTCTACATTAGCTGACTTTTCGGCTATATATATGTGTATATATATATATATATATATATATATATATATATATATATATATATATATATATATATATACATATATATATATATATATATATATATATATATATATATATATATATATATATAGATATATATATATATATATATATATATATATATATATATATCTATATATATATTATATATATATTATAATATATTATATTATATATATAATATATATATGTATATATATATGTATGTGCGTTACAGACTTACGTAATAATGTGTAATTTTCATGTATAATTGTGTGAAATGTAAAAAAATAAATGAGATATACATTGCATCAAATTCTTCATTTCGATATTGAGATTTTAAGGTCTGTTTGAGAGAGCGCGAAAGGCGGTTGATGTGTCCGGTCAGGAGGCGCTGTAAAAGGCATCAATGGGAAGTCCTATGAGCTTTTCTAATAGATAATCAAAAGGAGTTTTATGGGTTGCGATCGTTGATGGCTCCCGTTATATTCTTTACGATAGATAGCATTTCTACTCCCTCCCCCCACCCCACTTCCCCCCCCTTCCCCCCTTCCCCC
>NC_089741.1:53424357-53426857 GCF_040412425.1 Macrobrachium rosenbergii
TCCACCTCCCTCGGGGGTGGTTGGGTGTTGGGGGACCGGGGTTAGAAAGGATGGCTGGGTTGGTCATTTTTTTTATTTAACCTTTTGGGCGAGTGGGTGGAAAGCTATTGCAAATGGGTGGATGAGTGGGTGAGTTGCCTGGGTGTAAGCAGCGACATTAATTCATCCATGGTTCATATCGGACGTCGTTAGAAGTTCCAGGATCCCCAAGACGTCGTTTAGGGTTTTGGACGGGTTAGGGGGTGGCCGGGCTCATGGATTGAGAGGTGGGGGAAGGGAGGGAAGAGGGACCCCGAGGGAGAGGCATCTCCTTGACCTGTCATATAACACGAAAATATGGTGCCGCCCTCACATTCTTCCAAGCTGAGACCGCTGAAACAGCTTCGGCGGTCTTTAATCTTATTAATAATGGGAGATTTCGTACTTCAGGAAGTTTATTGCTTTTCATCTCTCCCACATTACGCTGCTAAACATAACAGACGGTGATCTGGGAGGTGAAATAAGCCGGATTTAATTGCGTAGCCCGGCGTACTAAGTTTTTTTTCTGCCTGATGATTGTATGATTATGAGACCCCGAACGACATGTTTACTCCCCTGTGTTTGCACATCTGCCAGCCTCGCATTTCATACCTTATAGACTATCGTACCTTCATTTCTTCGCTCGTTATTCGCGAGGATTTAATAACATAGTGCCGGCATGGTCAGAATATTTTTCCACTTGACTCCGCAGTTTGTTCAGAGTTCGTAACCAACAAAAACACCTTCCGACTGTTTCTTAGTGTCTTTCGGGCTGAGAACATCAACGTCTTATATTAAATCTAGGATTTAATCAGACAAAATAGACGAACAAAATATTTGATATACGAAACTTCAGTCGGATTCTTTGCAGAGTCACATATGTATAAATAAAGTATAGATGTCTGAGGTTTCTTTTTTTGGTTTTACCCGATATACAGCGTATGTTAGCTACAGTAACATCTAAGCACTGGTGATTTTTAGTTTTCTGCCCGTCCGCACTTTTTCTGTCCGCACTTTTTCTGTCCGCACTTTTTCTGTCCGCCCTCAGATCTTAAAATCTACAAAGGCTAGAGGGCTGCAAATTGGTATGTTGATCATCCATCCTCCAATCATCAAACACCAAATCGCAGCTCTCTTCTAGCCTCAGTAGTGTTTTTTTTATTCTGTTTAAGGTTAAACTTAGCCATAATCGTGCTTCTGGCAACGATATAGGATAGGCCACCACCGGCTCGTGGTTAAAGTGTCATTGGCCGCGACTCATACAGCATTATACCGAGACCACCGAAGGGTAACTCTGTTTTCGGTGGCCGTAATTATACGGTGTACAGAAAACTCGACTTCGCAGAAGAAACCTCTGCTTATTTTTTATTTGTTGTCTTACGAAAATCATTGGATAGGCCCCGAACTGAATGAAGTAGGAGGCTAATTCCTTTATCTCTGTCTCTTACCTAATCACAATCAGATAAGTCTCTACAGCAGGATTAATTTTGTTTTGGAACCAGTCACGCCACTGATAAGTGATGCACAATTTACTGCTGTCCCATTCATTTTTCATCATTGTACTTTTTCAACTGTGAAGTTCAGCAAATGTCATAACGGCTGTGATAAGTATGCTTTTACCAATTGCCGTATTGCTTCGAGATTTATATATATATATATATATATATATATATATATATATATATATATATATATATATATATATATATACACACATATATATACACATACGTACATACGTATGTATGTATGTATATTCATGTATATATACATATATACATACACATAATTTTTTTTATTATGCAACTACAGTATAAGCACTGGGATATCCGATTTCTTTCCGTAAATTCCCCCTATACCCACAAACAAAAACCTATATTCTTATGGAGATTTCAACGCTGAATATCTCGGATTGAATAGAAGAGCTCTTTTTTTTTCTGCTCCGCATGACATGAAACTAGCCACCAACAATCATGGCAAAATATTCACTTTTGAGAATAGGATTTCTTTCATCACCTTCGAAGGAAGTCCAACAATAGTTTTCCTACTTTACCAGGCTTTTTTTTTTTATCGTGCCCCGATGCCCTGATCGTCCTGTCTCAATTTATTTTTTTCCAATTTCAATCTCTCCCGTTCTTTCAATACTGATAACTACAGTATAACATTAGCTTAGGACTTTTTGGAACCTTTCCTGAGAGAGATTGTGGTGATTCTTACTGACAAAAATAGCTTCTCGGTTCTCCAATGAGGTGAAGTTATTGTCATCCTGAACGTTTTTTTTTTTCCTGGAGTTTGGAATTTATTTGAGAGTTGGATTTGGACGGCACAGCCTTTAGGACAATTTAAAGCCAACTTTGCTTGTGTTATATTCATGATACTTTTGCCTGAAAGTTCACGCATAAGACACCTTTACTTTAACGTTCTAAAACTCACTTTCAAGCAGTCTTGAACTCTTCCCTTTAGTACCTATCACCCTAATCAA
>NC_089741.1:53431857-53441857 GCF_040412425.1 Macrobrachium rosenbergii
ATTCAGCTATTTGACATCATTATAGCATAATGGAAAACTTGTTGATAATAGGACATCAATATAGCGTTTTTCATTTTGAAAAAGTTGTTGAAAATAGGACATCATTATAGCTTTTTTTACATTTGGAAAAACTGTTTGTTGTAAGACGGCACTATAGCATTTTTCATTTTGAAAACTTGTTTAGATGTTGTTGTAGGACATTTATTATTTTTCATTTTGAAAAACTTGTTTGTTATAGGACATCATTATATTATTAATCATTTTGAAAAATATTGTTTAATAAGAGGGTAATATAACATTTCTCATTTTGAAAAATTTGTTTGATATAGGACATCATTATAGAATTCCCAATTTTGAAAAACTTGCCTTTAGTTTTCTGTAAAAGAAAACTATTGTGCCGGCTTTGTCTGTCCGTCCACATTTTATTCAGTCCGCACTTTATTCTGTCCGCACATTTTTCTATCCGCCCTCATATATTAAAAACCACTAAGGCTAGAGAGCTGCAAATTGGTATGTTGATCATCCACCCTCCAATCATCAAACATACCAAATTGCAGCCCTCTAGCCTCAGTAGTCTTTATGTTATTTAAGGTTCAGGTTAACCATAATCGTGCTTCTGGCAACGATATAGTATAGGCCACCACCGGGCTGTGGTTAAAGTTTCATGGGGTGCGGCTCATACGGCATTATACCGAGACCACCGAAATATAGATCTATTAATCGGTGGCCTGTAGCGGCTGTACAGAAAACTCGATTGCACCGAAGAAACTTCGGAGCATTTTTTACTTGTTTCTGTAGCCCTCGGAAAACGAATTTGAACCCAGGCGATCGCCGAAGCCTGAGCTCACCTTATAGCCTTCTCCGGAACGCTGTAATAAGATGCGACTGCCGGAACAATTCGCTGATAAGCACGGAAATGATAACGACGAATTGTCTCGGCTTAGAGCGACTCGAGACAAATGCCGATAATACATTAGAGCTCTTCTGTGTACGCATTTGAGGAGGGGAGGACCACCCCCCACCCCCCACCCTTCCCTCTCTCTCTCCCCTCCCCTGCCTACCCCAAAACCCCGTCTGAGGAGCTTCACCGGTGACAGTTCAGTCTTATAAGAAGTTCGAAGCCATCTCTCTCTCTCTCTCTCTCTCTCTCTCTCTCTCTCTCTCTCTCTCTCTCTCTCTCTCTCTTCCCGCAGTAATAAACAGCCCATGTAAAGTTTATTGTAAGTTATTGGGGGACCGTTATTCTTAACGCTCTTACAAACACCAGCTTATTATTTTCCTTGTTTCGAGAAGAATATGTTATTTTTTTTTTATTTTCCTTCGTTGTGCTCTTTATCTTCTCTTTGCATTTAAGTTTTGCGATGACTATTCATTGTTTCTTTATTCCTTCCATTTAAAATATTTTCTGATAATTGTTCTTCATATTTACTCTCTAATACGTGAAATATTTAGTTGACTTTAATGTTATGGATCGTATCTGGTGTATTTACTACTATTTTTCGTTATCCACATAATGTTATTATTGCTACTTTTCTTATCAGCATTTTCGTAACTCAGACGCACCTAATTATATATATATATATATATATATATATATATATATATATATATATATATATATATATATATATATATATATATATATATATATATATATATATATATATATATATATATATATATATATATATATATATATATATATATATATATATATATGTATATATATACTGTATATATGTATATATATATATATAAATATATATGTGTGTGTGTGTATATATAATATGTATGTATGTATATGTATATATATATGCATATACAAATATTAAATTTTGTTCATTTTCATGAGAAAAGAACACTACATAATAAGAGACCTTCCCTCATATAGCCACAACCAAATGCCTAGATTTTATATAGACCCACAAATAACAGAAAGATCAGATCTGTGTTCTCCACATTAGAACACGCACCGACGCACACAGACTCAGACATCGAAATCAATAGACATAGACAAGCCCCCATAAACTTTTAAACACGTGCACTGACGCACGGCCTTTTCTTCGGGAGTAATATTGTATGCAAAGTTCGTGCCGTTTAGCGACTGTAATTAGACAAGCGGCAGTAGAGTTAACTGACGGAAGGCCTTTCCAGACGACGGAAGACGAGAGAGAGAGAGAGAGAGAGAGAGAGAGAGAGAGAGAGAGAGAGAGGGGAGGGGAGGGGCAGGGAGGCTCTTGCATCATTCTTCGGTGCTGTTTTCCTCCCAACAAACTTTAGAAATTTATTGACAGATTCACTTAGATTTTTACGTCGTGTGTCTGTCTAACCACCTACTTGAGATTCCAATGATCCTCAACCCCATCCTTCCCCCCACCCCACCTACCCTTCCCACCCCGCCCCTCCCTCCCCCTATCCCACTCCCTCCTCTCTCCCTCTATCCCACTCCCTCCTCCCTCCTCTCCCTCCCGCTTTTCCTGCCCTCCATACCAGCAGCGCTTTCCTTCCACTTCCCTCATACATTAGGGATTTTTTCTTTCGTCTCCCACGTACCATTTGGTCTTAGCTACTGACATTGTTTTCATTTGCGACCTTCGAATAACTTGTGCTCTCTCTCTCTCTCTCTCTCTCTCTCCTCTCTCTCTCTCTCTCTCTCTCAGATATTCCTTCGTGGTAATTTCTTATCAAGAGTTAATTTGCTGTTTATTGTGTTTACTCTTTTAGGATTCAAATCCTTATCTTTAAGATAATTTGATGCTTTCTCCATATTATTTATCTGGCTATACTGTCCACTTGACAAATTAATTTATTATATATATATATATATATATATATATATATATATATATATATATATTATATATGTATATACAGTATATGCAAATATATCACATATAACGTATATTTGTTTATATATAAGTTTATATATAGTTTCATTTTCATTTAATATTTTCAACCCATCTACGGTTTCCTTCGTCCAGTTCAACTCGAAAAAAGGGCTATTATTTCATAGCCACTTTCATTTGTTAATCCATAATGGCACCCACCGCCCCCGCCCTCTCTCTCTCTCTCTCTCTCTCTCTCTCTCTCTCTCTCTCTCTCTCTCTCTCACAGAAACAAAACCCCAGTCGGTGTCGTCTTCTTTTACCTAGTGTGAGCCCCAAGTTCGATCCGCCGAATTCTTAGTTTAATTAAGATTATTTTTCTTCGAGCCTATGGCCTTTTCAGGGCAGCAAGCAGATATTGCAAGTGCCGGGCATAGTTAGAAAGGGAGATTCTGGAAGACCTCTTTCCTTAGCCTCCACCTTATCCCCCCCCTAACCTACCTTTTTCTTTACAACCCTTCCCCTTGTTTTCATCCCCCCCTTTCTCTCCTCTCTCCCTGCCTTTCACCAGCTCGCTCTCAGCGCTAGAGAAGTGCTACAATTATTTCTTCATATTTTTCTTTATTTAGGGGGGAAGAAAATTTATTGAGACGAATAACTGATGTATTATTATTGCATTGTATAGTATAGTTTTTAAGTTCACATTTGAGTATTGTACTTAATCCTGATGCTTAGGTTGAAAATGGGTCCGGGTGCAAAACTTGGAATTTAATAATTTCCTTTTATATTTGCATTTCGATATCATTTCATTTCGATTTTCAGGTTGTAGGAAAATTATTGCCATTATATTTTTCTTTTCTTTTCTCTCTCTCTCTCTCTCTCTCTCTCTCTCTCTCTCTCTCTCTCTCTCTCTCTCTCTCTCTCTCTCTCTTTCGTATAAGGTCTTTGGGCTTTGAACTCATATTCGATAATCCTTAATACTCCAATGTTTTTTCAACATTGTTCTTTCTCACGGGTTGTTTATACGCTTAAGATTGTGTCTGTATAAAAACGCAACGTTCTTAATGCGCGAAAGGGGAATAAGCAGAGTTTGATGGAAATTCCTTCCCTTCAGCTTGTGGCTTCTCGTACCTAAGTGAATTACTTGACTTCGACATCGTCGATGTTAACTCTGGACCTGTGACTTGCTTGTCGATTTAGAAAACAAGATTTTTCGTATTGCTCATTGCGCAAATCTTGTTACAATTAGAACGGGAGGCCTCGACGACGTAATCTTCATCTTACCGGGATGAAACAGTCATTTGATATTCTCTCTCTCTCTCTCTCTCTCTCTCTCTCTGTGTGTGTGTGTGTGTGTGTGTGTGTGCGTGTGTGTCTGTGCCTCCTAGTGTAAATGGGTTCTTATTCTCCTCATTAGCTGGAGAGTCTGGGTTTGATCCTTGACGTAGATTGGGGGATCTGGGTTCGTTTCCTTTAACCCATTGTTCCTTTGTTGACCTAAGGTTTAAGCAGTGAACGTGAACCTGACGGTCAGTCGACTGCAGTGAGTTGCATATTGGAGTATAGATTGGTCGCATTTGTTGGTATAAAGAGAGAAAAAACTACGGACTTGAGCAATCAGAAATTTGTACCACTATTACATTTTTTAAATAGAGATGACACGATGAGGCAAACCTCAGCCCCACAGGAATGGAACCGATCCCTCTCTCTCTCTCTCCTCTCTCTCTCTCTCTCTCTCTCTCTCTCTCTCTCTCGGTCTGACTGGAGGAATATATCGTGTTATCTGTATGTTACTCAATACTGTATGAGATCCCGGGAGCCATTACAGATAACCAATTCCATCCTCATTCTGTAAACTACCTCAGAATAAGTTTTGTGAACTGATCTTCGACCACGAAAATAGGCAGTGAAATTCCAGCCTTGCAATAGGCCTATTTCAACGCTCTAATTTACATGTCAAGTACAAGCCAATGAACAAGTCTGGGTGGTCGTGAGAAAATGGAAGCTGAGTGTTCTCTTAATATTTTAGTGATGTGCCAGAATTCTCAATCAAGTTCCCTATAGGATTCACATATGCAGTGATTGACATGCTCTGACAGGTTATATAAATTTTGGACTGTTGTTTTCTGGGTAACTTCGACATTTATGAGAGCTAAGAGCTTCGAATTTGAAAGCTCAGTATGATCTTGATGGGGGGATGAATTTCATAAGAGCCATTTGTGCCAGATTTAATACCCTCTGTGCACATACACGCACATAAAAACTCGCGCGAACAAACACACACATACACACACGCGCGTGTACACATTCATATATATATATATATGTGTGTGTGTGTGTATAAACATACATATATATATTATACTTATACATACATACATACATTCATACATACAAACTTCCATACACACGCACACACACCGAAGAGTAATAGGAAGAAATACCCACACCCCGTGCCGTATGAAAAATCGTGACCATTCCAGCACTTAGAGACTGAATCGGTTGCTATGAGAATTTTTGATCCATAAGCCTCGAGCTTTGTTCTGGCGACTTTTTGTCAGATTTCTATCTTTCCAGTAGCGTAATTATTAATAATACTATAGGGACAAAGAAAAAGCTGTTTTCGCAAAACGTAGTCGCATTATTCATGAAAGCAAATGTAGGTCAGAACGGGAGTCTGAAGTGAATAGAATCGCTTCAGCTACTCTGCTGATATTACGACGAATACATTGTAGTTGTAAAAAGGGATCATAATACCAGAAATATGACACCCACCTTCTAGTTCACTGTACATGTGTTATATCAAAAGTTGATACGTAACTAGATGGAAATGGAAGTTGGTAACACTAGTGCTAAATAATGTTAGTTGAGTGAGCAAGAGGGGTCTCATGAATGTATATATATATATATATATATATATATATATATATATATATATATATATGTGTGTGTGTGTGTGTGTGTGTGTGTGTGTGTATTATAGATATATATACATATATATATATATATATATATATATATATATATATATATATTTATATATATATGTGTGTGTATGTATGTATGTATTGTATGTGCATATGTATATGTATATATATATATGTATATATATGTGTGTATTACACATATACATATACATGTGGAAGGGGGGGGGGGCGCTATATGCCTTTTCCCTTCCTGCTGCTTTCCGAAATTCTTTTAAGTAAGAAATAAATGAAATATAAAAAGGCAGAAACAGAATTCTGAAAACAGCAAAATTATTCATATCCTTCTATCATCTCGAACTTCCCCTGCCTTGTTAATGTTTTGCTATAACTAAATATAATACAAAAAAGAAGTTGCCTTTTGCTGCGGAAGCCTTGAATTTGTCACACTGCAAAAACAGATCCTAAATAAAAAGTCTCCTAAGCATGTCAATTTTAGATGACCTTGGAACAGCTGTTTTTTGTGACTTGCTCTTAAAGTCTCTTTAGCTGTTGGAAGAGAAACAGGCATAGGAAGGATCTTACCTATCGCAAACACTGAGAGAGAGAGAGAGAGAGAGAGAGAGAGAGAGAAGAGACATTTCTACGGGGAGGGGTTGAGATAAGATGTTAACTAAAAAGATGACTTATGGAAGGTTTGAGGTAAGTCTAGAATGCTCGGGATGGGGATTGGGTGTGGGTGAGGGTGGGGGTTGGGGGAGGGGAACGAGTTCCAACAAAATTTCCCAAGGGCGTCATCGTGTCAAGAGTCAGTAAATATAAGCATCGTTGTATATGCATATTAACCTGGGACCCCCATCATCATCGCTGTAACCCCAGCGTCTCTTATTTTGTAGTTTGTGGGCGGGGTCGTAATCTAACTTTCAAAAGGGCGCCTGTACTCTCCCCACCCCCCGCCACAAACCCCTTCGTCGTTCCCCCCCTTCTCAGAATTCCTTTTGTTTTGGTCGTTTTCGGTCGTGCGTTCTTGTATTATCTTGCGGTCTGTCTCTCCGATTCTCTCCTTTTCACGATTCCACGTTCTGGAGAAGGCCTACTTAACGTGACATTGTAAGTGTTACCAACTGAACGAATTGGTGCTGTCAACAAAACATCATTGTTGCCAACCGATCATGTCAGTGCTACCAACTGAACATGTCAGTGCTACCAACTGAACATATCAATACTACCAACAGCACACATCATCGTTAAAAACCGAACATGTCATAGCCACCAGCCTAGCTCGTCATTGCTACGACTGAACATGACAGTGCTACCAACTGCATACATCAAGGGCACCAACTGCACATTTCAGTTTTGTTCCCTTAGCTACAGTATACCCTGAGTGTATTTCATTTTCTGCACGGCCCTCCTGGTGCGAGTTACCTGGGTTTATTGACATTGCTATGCATAGCCATTTCATCTGTCTCACCTGTTTCATGGCTCAGAAATTCATAAAACTGCACCGCAAAGGCCTTAAATTACCCATAAAGCTCCTAAGCAAATTACGCGAGATCGCGCTCGTCTTTATTCTTTGCCCTCCGGTGCCATTTAATACTTTTTATTCCATTGTGGATTACCTCCTCCGTGGTCCCTGCTCTTATGTCTTCGTTTATGACGAAATGAAGAAGAGCATCTCTGAGTGTGCATGTTTGACGTACGTTGGTCGTGAAGGAAGCGGTACCTTTGCAATGCTCGTTTTTTTTTTTTTTTTTTGTTCTTGTTGTAATATTTGTGATGTAAGCTGAAGCAGCTGACTTACATAAGATTATATATACATATATATATATATATATATATATATATATATATATATATATATATATATATATATATACTGTATATATATATATATATATATATATATATATATATATACATATATATATACATATATATATATATATATATATATATATATATATATATATATACATATTATATATATATATATATATATATATATATATATATATAGTTATTAAGAGAGAGAGAGAGGATAAATCTGATAATGATGTGGAGGTTGTCCAGACAAGTGTTTCTAGCTTCAGCAGTTAAAGGGCTGAATGTGACAGTGACTGATTTTTGTCATTTTTAACTCTAGAGCCCAGGTCTGTGTAGGGAACACCACTTTATTACACATGCACACACACACACACACCCAGTCATACGCTCATAAGCATGAATATATGAAGGTGCACACATACACACAATATATAATATATATATATATATATATATATATATATATATATATATATATATATATATATATATATATATATATATATTTTGTGTGTGCAGGCATATGTCATGCTTGCGTGCGTGTGATTGGGAGTGTGTGTATGTGTGTAAATTGGTTTCTTAAACAGGCCAGGGCTCCAGAGTGAAATAACAAAATTAGTCACCGACGCATTCAACCCTTAATTGCTGAAGCTAGGATGAACATTGTGTGGACAATTTCCACATCGTTAGCAGATTCATATACCTAAACAGAATGAATGTGTTCTTCTGTGTATGTGCGTGAGTAAATTGGCCAGAGTGAATATTGTGGCAGACTTTCAAGCACTTGCAGTTCTGGTTTAATTTAATATCTTAACTTAAGAAAAAGCTCTTTACTTTATGCATATTATTATTATTACTTCTTGGGTTACCGGTTGTTGATCGGTATGTGAAAAATTCTACCGAAATCATATTAAACTTTTCACCTCTCTATAGCTTTTCAGAAAGCGTAACTTGATTTATTAACTTTTAGTTATCTGGCGTTACGCCTATAAGGGTCATTTCATGTGTTAGTAAAAAAAGTATATATTTACATGATGCCGTACGTACAGACAACAGATTAATGGTATATATTATTATTGTTATTATTGGTGACAATCTAAATGCGAAATTATGGACGTGATGGGAAACAGTAAGTTTTGTTTTTATTTGTTAAGATATTCCCAACCCCGTAATTTTTTCTAGTCCAGGCTCGAAGAAAACGTGAGGCAAAGAAAACGGAAGCAGGTTGAGTTCCGCAGCTCGATTGTAGAGGGACATAAATAATTAGCAAATTGTGCAATCAGAGACTTATTGATTTCAGCATAATATAAAACCGGAGGTGAGTCATGTGGAATTGGTAACTGGGAATCGAATTGGAAATTTGGTGAAAGTTAAAAAGCAGTGCAAAGAAGCAGAGATTAAGCTGAATCTGAATTGTTCAGTTAAATAGCTTAACCATTCCCACAAAATTACGGGGCTGCGTTGTTAAGGTAAATAAAAATATAAGTTAGTGATTTGCGGAAGCTTTTCATAAACTTATTTCTTGACCTTGTGTGTTCGAAATATCATGAAGCAATTTCCAGATATTGGTTGCAAACTATCCACAAAAATAAGTGAAGAAAATGCGAAACTTTTTTTTTAGTAAAATATAAGCCAGGTTTCGCAATTCCCTCCCCAAGTTGAATTAAAATAACTCCAACGATGACATTAGCAGTTATAATATCAAAGAAAATGATACCATAAGCAATAGAAAATGATCTCTCTAGAACAGTGAATGTTCTGAAATCTGTAGCTATTATAGAAAAAGGTTACCAGTTATTAAAGTCTTTGTAGGAGTCGACACTAAACATTAAGATATATGCCTCTTGATGCACACGCTTTTTTCCCTTTAGGAAAATAGGAAAACTAAGTAAGCAGCTAAGCGAAGTTCAGTTATTTTGATAAGGCAAAAGGTTACTAATACGTGAAGTGGAAGCAATTTAAGTTTCACTGATAATTATTGATTTTGTTTAGCCTCGGCAAGACCATCAATATGATTTAAGGAACTTCAGGGACAGTCGGCATTCTACTTTTAAATTCCAGTCATTTTAACAAGAGTTGGAATTCACATCATAAATCTTCCTTACTACATTCTGGCGAAGGCGCGATGAGCCCAATTTGACGAGTGATTAATTCGAGAAAAGACAGAAGAAGACTAATAATTCTGTCAGTTTTACAGACATTCCTTTATGCTGACAAAGGAGGAAAAAGGAAGACACTAAAAGAGTGAATAATGTTGTGGCATTAAGTCGTAACGACCTTAACTAACACGACCAAAGATGGTTCTTGGTTTGCGAATGACGACTGCCACGAATTCTTGCTTCGTTAAATAACTTCCTGGCACTAATCTGTGAAAAATTGTATTGTAATTGTCGTTAGTTCGTACTAGTCGACACCAAAAGTCGACCG
>NC_089741.1:53454357-53481857 GCF_040412425.1 Macrobrachium rosenbergii
CGCCTTCTCTCTCCTCCCCTATCCCCTCCCCTATCCCCCCCCCTATCCCTCCCCTACATATTACTGCCACCTCTATCTCCTTCCCCCTCCTCCTTCCCCTCTCACCTCCCTCTTCTTATCTGTGGGGGTCATAATGGAGGCTTATGTGACCCGCCACCATCACTAGGCCTTCAATTTATTAAAATGAAGAAGTAGAGTAGGAGGGAAATAGCAAAGTGTTCACGAGAGAGAGAGAGAGAGAGAGAGAGAGAGAGAGAGAGAGAGAGAGAGATTGGTGGGGTGGCACTTACATAGAATCATATAAACCCCTTCCCCTCTATTCGCCCCTTCCTCTCTGGGTCACCTTCCCCTCCCCTTCCTGCCCCACCTCTCCATTATTTTTATGATCGCATCAAACCACTTCTCCCCATTTCTTTCTTTGTAGCCTCCTATTCATTTTTTCGTCCCCTCTGCTTTTATTTGTTTATTCAAAGGCGGGTGAAGGAGGAGGGGAGGGGGAGAAAGGGGGGGAGGGGGGTAGGGGAGAAGAGGGAGACACGCCCTGCATCCTAAGTGAAGACAGAAGAGCCAGCAGCCAATACTCCTCTCTTAAGTATCTTCCTCTTGGGTGTAAGGAGGAAGAGGAAGAGGAGGTAGAGGAGGAGTAGGAGGAGGAAGGGGAGGGTGGGAGGAGGACCAGGGCGGGGTTGGGTGGGGACTCCCTCCGTTGGTGCAGTAAGAAAAATGGAAGTTTATAATTATTGTTGGAGTCAACATGCAAAGCATCAAGCAGCCACCCCGCAGGCACACATGCACTATTTCTCGGAGGCGTTTCATCATGACAGCAGCAGCAGTCTTACGCGCGCGCGCGCTTTTCATTATTTTCTCTCGATAGTATTCATTGTAGGGAGATGCGGAGCACCTTGTTGCACTCAACACACACACACATATACTCTCTCTCTCTCTCTCTCTCTCTCTCTCTCTCTCTCTCTCTCTCTCTCTCTCTCTCTCTCTCTCTCTCTACGTCTGTCCCTTTCACTCCCATCCTCCTCCTTCGAATTTGCTGAAGCGTGATTTGACAATAACTGAGAGCGAGAATGGGAGAGTGAGAAAGAGAAACTGTTGGGGACTGTCTCTTTTTCTCTCTCTATTTTTACCCACTTGAAGTGATATATAGGTTAGGGTTAATTCAGTATTCATTGGCAACGATGCAACTCAGCCTCTCTCATGAAGAAGCCCGAGACAATCCTTGAAGATGCTGGGGCCATCGTCTTGGGCTCCGGTCCCATTGGATAAAGCGCTGCGTGACGTCATGCAAGTGGGGCGGAGCCTCGGAGCTATATCATGGGTGGGAAGGCGGCAGGAGGAGGAGCAAAACCAAACAGTCACGGCTATCACTCGAACGGCCATCACCTCCTCCTCCCCCTCCCCTTCCTCCTCCTCCTCCTCTCCAGCTATCGCATCCTCCTCCTCCTCCGCCTCCTCCCCCTCCTTTTCTGCCAAAGAACAACCCTTTCTTCCTCTTCCCCACAACGCCGCTACTTCCGTCTAGGGGGTGTCAGAACTATATACACAAACATACATACACTGCCTAACCCACTTCTTCCCTATTGTGACTGGTCGGGTGCACACCATACACACGCGAGCACGCGCGCGAGCGCGCACGCGGTGACCAGACACTGTTTTGGGCTGCCCCAGTTGGCCCGTACGAACGTAGAAAACACTTTAGAATTAGCCAGGAACGACGGTCAGCAGCACCTTGAGAGGACCTCATTGTGTCTGTGTCAGGTCACGGGTGTCGGAAGGAATGTCGGTGTCACTTCTGACTGATTGTTTGTTTAATGTCTTTGATTTTTCGGAAGCTAAGGAAATTTGCGGAAGGATTGTGAATGATTTACATAGGACTTCCTTTTTCCTTGTCTTGATATTTTTTTTCTTTGTTATTTTGTAATTTCAGATCTGTATTTCACGATTTTCTTATACATTTATTATCAGTCTCATCTGCATCTTTTACGTTATGCCACAATAGACTTAATATACTGCATTTACCAGTGTGCAGTTTATGAATTATAATTATATATATATATATATATATATATATATATATATATATATATATATATATATATATATATATATATATATATATATATATATATATATATATATATATTTATATATATATATATATATATATATATATATATATATTATATATGTATGTATATATACATATACATATACATATAATACACACACACATATATGTATATATATATATATATATTTATATATATATATATATATACATGGTCAGGTATAATTATTCGACAGGCTTTTTCCTCTGATAATATCAGCAATAACTATTACATTAATGACAAGATCTTTGCCCCAAGTGACCAGTCCTCGGATAACAATGACACGCTCTTTGCTCCAAATAACCAGCTGTCGGATTATTGTAATGAAAAGACTTGTGTGTCTGTCATTTTTTTCTCGCTTTTTTTTTATTTAATTCTTTTGAACTGGTAAATTTCACCAGGTTCAACAGGGCTCGTCGTGTCAGTCATATTTATATCTCTTTTATTTTGCAGGACAGTTTTCTGACCTAATTATTCGTTGACAGTTATAGCCTCGACGCACAATTTATTTGATCGCGTTCTTCCGATTTCCAAGTGGGTATTTTTTTTTTTTGTTGGGTTCATTTATGAGGGACAAGTAAGGTTTGGTTTTATTTATTGTACAGAATAAAAGAATTTATTGGAGTTAGAAACGTTTATTGGGATTTACGTTGATTTTTCTTATTTCTAAATTATAAGGGTTAATTTTTGTCCTCTCATTTTTAAGATTAACTGTTCTACTTATTGAAGCTTGTTCGTTTTCTTATCTTTTTGAGGGATTCTAATATGTAAAATTTTTGTATGGGTACTTTCATTCTAACTGCATCTGTGTGACTAATATATATATGTGTGTATGTGTATATATATATATATATATATAAATATATATATATATATATATTATATATTTTATGTATTTTATTTATATATATTTATATATATATATATATATATATATATATATATATATATTATATATTTTACATGTGTTTATATTTATATATATATATATATATATATATATATATATATATATGTGTGTGTGTGTGTGTGTGTGTGTGTGTTGGTGTGTGCATGCATGACTTGGCATAATATATGTTCTGCATAAAGAGAATGATTGACCTTTGGTGTGATTGGAACGTAGTTCATTTGAAGTCCTTATTGAAGCTCTCTGCTAATCTGCCCCGCCCATATTGGGATGGTGTTTTGATGGAGTGGGTGGGGGGCTTAGTTAATGTTTATACCTCGTATTGTTTGCCGTCATCTTTGTAACAATACTTCGTGGGTCAGAAAATTGTTTTGATTATGAAAAAAAAAAGATTCTGCCTGCGCAATTAGTCTGTTTAAATTTAGGGGTCAATGTTGGATTTCTCTATGAAAGACTCCGTCCTTTACCTTTAAGAATTTTTATAGTAATAACTGTTGGGCGTGATAGCTTTAGTTTTCTGTAAAAAACACTATTGTGCCGGCTTTGTCTGTCCGTCCGCACTTTATTCTGTCCGAACCTTTTTTCTGTCCGCACTTTTTCTGTCCGCCTCAGAGTTAGTAAACCAATGAGGCCAGAGGGCTGCAAATTGTATGTTGATCCATCCACTCCAATCATCAAACATACCAAATTGCAGCCCTTTAGCCTCAGTAGTTTTTATTTCATTTAAGGTTAAAGTTAGCCATAGTCGTGCTTCTGGCAACGATATAGGATGGGCCACCGCCGGCCAGTGGTTAAAGTTTCATGGGCCGCGGCTCATAAAGCATTATACCGAGACCACCGAAAGATAGATCTATTTTCGGTGGCCTTTATTATATACTGTAGCGGCTGTACAGAAAACTCGATTGCGCCGAAGAAACTTCGGCGCTTTTTTCACTTGTTTAGTTTTGTATAGAACTTTATAAGAGGCGACGAACTGAAGCGTAAATATGATGTATGTATGAATCCTTCCTCATCAGAAATAAACGTCATCCAGGAGGCTCCAAGTCATGATAATTTAACTGGCATTTGTTCAGACCTTAATCACATATCTACACTATACGTAGATACGCATGTTATGTCAGACTTAAGACAGTAAGTGGCGATAATATTTTGACTGAATATTTTTAACCTTTTGTCACACCTCTTATGTTCTTTCTTTCTCTTTTAGAAAATTACCGTGAGATGCTGCTTTGTAAGTGAGGTGTAGTTTTGTTTTTTGTTTGCAGTTACTAGAGGCTAACAGTTCTTGCTTCTTCCAAGGCATTAACTGAATAGCTAAAAGCTAGAAAAAATACTTATTTATTTATTTATTTATTTATTTATTTATTTATTTATTTATTTATTTATTTATTTATTTATTTGGCTATCTATCTATTTCATGCTAATTTCATGCCAACATTTCACGCTAATCTCCAACATTACCTAAAAAACCAAAATCTAGAAAATAACTTTATTTATTTACGTATTTAAGGATGAAGGTTTGCTCATCTTGATCACAGGAAGACGATACATTTTATCCTCAACATCCCCTCCTCCTAACCCTTTACCTGCCCCCACCCCTGTCCCTCCCAGTCCACGGCCCTGCCTTGGCAAGATTCCTGGGCCGGTCAACAAGTTTGGACCAAAAAATTGGGTTCGTGTGCAGGTACATGCGTCGATGCGATCCTTGCGGCGAGGCTCTGACTTCAGTTTGCAACCGGTCTTGTAAGACCGGACAAAAGAGAGCTTGTTTATGGCGAAGGAACGAACCCTCTTTTGTTTTAGTAATGTAAAGAAAGGTGGGATAATTCAACTGATTTCATGGGCTGGATAATTAGAAAATCAAAAGGCTTAATCCAGTGGGATTATTCTTAGGGCAGTCATTTGATAGCTGGAATTTGAGATGCTTTACAGTATTTTTTGCGGGACTTTTTTTCTTTCTGGCAAAGTTCGCTATAACATTAGTGAATGGTTAAGTTCTTATGTACATTAGTTTTTAAAGGAATCAGTTTTCGTTATTACAATTCTGGTTGGTAAATATTTTGTTCCAATACTTTTTTTCATACTCTGGTTGGTTAATATTTTGTTCCAGTACTTTTTTCATACATATCAAAGTGTGGTGAGTAACCTCATTAATAGCCAACAATAGTACAGAATATTGTAGCGGGAAAGTCGTTTTTGCTGTAATCATTTGAATAGCACTGAATATTTTATGCTGCATCTGAATATTTTACTTGTATATGTTTTTTTTAAATATTTCTCATGGAATGCATCCTTTTCATATTGTTAAAACATGACGTATCGTTTTTATATTCCCATAAAGGTTGTATATCTTTGGTAAAATATTTCTTGTTTATAAGGTATAGGCCTAATTCAGTAAAACAATATGTTCGCGATTTGTTTGCTACAGTGAAATTCAGCGTCTGCATTTACCTGGACGACATTCGAAAGTGTTCTAATTAAGTGTTTTTTTTTCTTTTATCCGGTGCTGTAACCTTAAAACGTGCCAGTGAGATTAAAAAATGATTGTCGCTGGTGCTTCTCCCCAAAAGCAAGTGTATTGTGTATGCACTCTGAGATATAAAGTCATACATACTATCATAATACACGTCTTTATTATGTATACGTCACACACGCGTATATAAAAGTAGGCTCACATGTGTGTACAAAACAAAACTGTGCTTGCATGCACGCATATGCTTAAAACGGGCACATATATGTTCGCAAAGCACAGACATCTTACCGGTAATTGATACTGATGTTTTGCCATAAGAGAGTGATCAGTTTTGTAACATTTGCTGAGACCTAATTCCTGTATCATTTAATATCGTATTTAACGATTTCCTTTATTTACGTGTAGGAGTAAAGTAGTATATTTATTTTTCACGTGAATTCACTGTATCGATTAAGAAATTGCGCTACAAAAAACTAACAGAAAAAAAAAGAAGAGTGTCCGGGAACTTTTTGTTGGGAGTTTAATTACAGCTAGAATACCAAACGTCACTGGGAGTGTAAAGTTTGGGCTGGTCTTGAATTTTAACTTGGCTGGAAAAAAAATAATTATAAGTGAGGCGTGAGTATTAAGTTGCATGAGACTGAGGTCCCCCCCCAAAAAAAAAATTAAAAAAAGACTGGGGGATGGGAATAAAAGTTATTCTGACAGCTGAATGATAAAGAAGAGTATGATAAAAAAAATAATAAGTAGGCAGTTACCTTATTCTCAAAAATCGAGAATTACCCTTTTTGTCTTTTTTTTTCTCATTGAAATTGCTGAAGTTGTGTTGTAACTGACTGGAAGCATTTCTCATGGTGTATCATGATTTTATTGTTTTGGTGTAGGTTCGTGGATTTTCTTTTAAGGACGCTTTATTATTCTCGTTAAATTTGCGGATTATTCACGAATGGAAGTTCAGGCATCCTGATTAGATTTACGGATTCTTCATTGGTAAGTTTTATTATTCGGGACCCGTTTTATGGATAATTCTTGGGAAATTTCATCACAATTATGTTATGATGAATCCATGTATGAGAAAGAGTTCAAGCCAAGAGATTCCTTTTGGTTATATGTTAACCTAAATAACTCTTTAAAGTAGATACATTTTAACGTAAGTCTCGTTGCAAAGCTTATCTTACCTAGGGTGAATATGTATGGCGCACTGAATCATTATATGAAATAACGAATGAATACAGGACATAAATGCATGATTTTATGGCTTCCTGAGTAATCTTCAGGTGTGATTGATGGATAGGGATGTCATTAATGAGTATATACTCTCTAAATAACTATGGGAGGAATTGAAAGATTATCTGCTGTACTTAAGTAACGTTGGGCGTATTGGAGGAACATATCGGCAAATAGAATGAGCGGATATGCATATAAATTGATAAGTATGCGGCTCCATGCATTCGCGTGACTTAATGAATAAGCGACTTTATAAGTATGTCGAGTAATGAATGACGATGTGGCTGCGTAAATGAATATGAAGAAATGCCCGGCTTTACGCGTACTTATGTAACTCCTCAAATATATTACACTGTTTTGAAATATATATATATATATATATATATATATATATATATATATATATATATATATATTATATATTATATATACATAAATATATATATATATATATATATATATATATATATATATATATATATATATATATATATATATATATATATGATATATGTATATACTGTATGTATATATATATATATATATATATATATATATATATATATATATATATATATATATATACATGATTTCAACTCAGGTATAAAATATTTGAGAGTTACATATGGAAGCCTTATGACTTTATGGTAAACATAAGTGCACCTGTCAAATTACATTTCTCTCGTTATATTTACACATTTACACACTTCTATTTTGATTCGTTTTCGCTTTGCATTTACTGATCTTTTCGGTGGGGTTCTTGTAAATATGAAAACAAACTTGTTTTAGATTAAGAGGCACAGCTTATTGGGTGAATGAAATCTATTTTACAGAGGCATTGATAACAGTTGCCATATTTACGACCAGTATGATATGATCACCTGTGCATTCTGCTTTTGTCGTCGCCACTGTTTTCTTAAAATGAAGTAGGCTCGTTTGCTTGCGTACTTGCGTACAGAGAGAGAGAGAGAGAGAGAGAGAGAGAGAGAGAGGAGAGAGAGAGAGAGAATGAGGGGTTTAAACGTTATATCTCCTTTATTGGTGCACTAAGATTGCTATTTCCCCTTGGTGGTGGTGGACCTGCCCTCTCCCTCCTCCCTCCCCCCTCCCTCATCCCCATCTCCTTCCTCCCCTCCCCTCCTTTCCCCTTGAGGACCAAATCTTTCCTCTTTAAAGTACGTGGAATCGATGTCTTTCCCGTTACGCATGTTACTCACTGCCCAAGTTCGTCGTTAAATGATTTGCCTTCTTTAGTTTGCTGAGGGCGGCTGAAGGCATTTAACCTCCTTTTATTTTTTATTTTCCCCTCTCTCTCTCTCTCTCTCTCTCTCTCTCTCTCTCTCTCTCTCTCTCTCCAAGTGATATCCTCATCCTCGTCTTTCGTGATTTATTTTCCAGGAAGTAAGCTCATGCAATTTGTTTATATTTTGTTTTCAGTATTGTGCAGTTTATATGAACTCTTAGGTTCCAGCAATATGTATATATATAACACATATATATATACATATATATTTATGTATGTATATATATATATATATATATATATATATATATATATATATATATATATATATATATATATATATATATATATATATATATATAATATTAGTATGTAACCACTGATGCTCATTTCTAAAGGTAATATCTTCATTCCTCCTTTTTTGATTAATAATTTGTATGTGAAAATAAACTATGTTAATTGCCAAACAGAAGAGACGAATTTAAAAACGAAGTTACGATTACCGTTACCATCATCCTCCTCTACGCCAGCGAAAGGTCTAATCCGAGCAACTTCCCCCGAAATATTTTATAAAGGAAAGAAGCAAACGTTGCTCCTCGGGAGGTAATTCTTCACCGGTGCCGGCGCACCTGGGAGAAGATTAAGATTCATATTATAACTTGACAAAGTTGCAAAGATAATAATGTTCCTTCTGCTACAAATTTCGGAGAGACCGAGACGATGATTAAAGAGTAACGGGGAAACCACTCTCTTTTATGCCTTCTTATTATCGTTTTTTTTTTTTTGCCTCCCAATTAGAGATGAGCTTCGTAGGGGAGTGTAAGTGAACGCAGTAAAAATTATTTGTTTTTGTTCATTAATGTCCGCGTAAACTATTTTTTTTTATTTTGATGTTTTAGGCCTCACTGTGACTGTTTGCCGCTTGCTGTGAGTTTGGAGAACCAGTGGAGTGACTGAGTATGTGTGGAAACCACACGGACAAACCCTCTGTACTTAGTTACAGAACTTGACGAAGTAATTTATTTCTCTGTCCGTTCAATTTGTACACATAAAAGGAAGATTATTTTTCAAGTATATTACCTTTGGAAGTTAGGTTACCAGCAGAGAGTTGTTTGAGAATATGCCTTCGATTATAAATCCTACCCGATCCGTCTGTTGGAAGGCTTTTAAGATGGTAGAAGGACCTCCTCTCAGAGCTATTTTTTTTTTCTTTCTGTACCTTTCCCTTTCAGCAGAGGCCAATAATACATGCTGCGTAATGTCCTTGTCTAGCCTAGGCTTGAAGGAGACAGAAACATTCAAGGGGTAGAAGGAAGCGATTGACTTGCTATATGGAATAAAGGTCAGCTGCCGCCTTCCAGATATAGGCAGCAACGTCCAGGATCCACTTCGGGCTCTCGTTCAAAATCGAGGGAATACCTTTTGAGATACTTGTGACTTTGTTTGCTTTGGCTGTTTCAGTGGCGGTCTTAGGGGGGCAACTGCTTCGAAATTTCCCTTCGGATATGTAGGCAAGGTCTGGTAAATTCAAGAGGGACGAATGGGTCAGAGATTACCTTGCAGCTGCCATACGCCCAGCTTTGGCCATACCTGGGGCCGAAAAGCATTGTGTTCAAAATGGAATAGAGATTGTAAGTACTCTCCCCTGCCTCTCTGCAGTCTTGGGTGAAGACGACGATTGGTGAAATAGTTTCAGTTGTTGTCTTAAATATTGTTTACTTTTATTACTTTCAAGCGCAGTACAGACATCAGTTGAATTACTAGGTAGTTTGGCAAACATTTCTTAGTCGTTTTAGCCTGTTGAATTTTTTTGATATTTTGGAATTAACAACCTTAAATCAATCGGTCAGTTGGAATTAACAAAGAAATTCATCAAAACTCATTATTGTAATTCTTTCATTCTCTGAAACCAACGCTTGATATTATCTAACTCGGGGCTAAAAAATTTGCAACATACCATGAAAGAACCTGACGACCCGTCTTTCTCAGTTTACACTGTGAAAGTTACCGATTTCAAGGAAAAGGCCAGCATGTAGGAGATTCCAAAGCCTGAAGGAACAGGGAATGAAACACTTCGAAGTTTTCTTTTCTTTTCTAAGAATAAACGCTTTATATATATATATATATATATATATATATATATATATATATATATATATAAATATGTACACACACATATATATATACAGTATATATATACATATATATATATGAGTGTGTGTGTGTGTATGTATTTATGCATGTATGTGTTTGTAAAATCTCATGTGACATAGGACGCTACCAGCCTTTCGCTAAAGCGTAGAGAACCTAATATTACCTAATTTGGACCCTGAGACCGTTGTTTTAGAAGCTAAGGGGGCCAGGATCATAAAGCTGCTTATGTCTCCCGCAGGAATTTGTTTCAATCTGAGGCTTCTGCACCATTAGGGGTCCTTGGTCGTGGCCACTATTTATATAAGTGTAGAAGTGACAAAAATTCACATTATTTACAGTATATATGTGTGTATATATAAATAAATTATATATATATATATATATATATATATATATATATATATATATATATATATATATATATATATATATATATATATATATATATATATATATATATATATATATATATATATATATATATATATATATATGTACATATATATATATATATATATATATATATATATATATATATATATATATATATATATATATATAATATCATACACACACGTTGGTCTCTTCATGTAATTTTTGAACGTTTGTATTTAATTATGTATGTATACATACATAACTTCATAATCTTTTAAATGTATATTTATGCAATTATGTATGTATGTACACACATTTAGCACTACATATATATATATATATATATATATATATATATATATATATATATATATATATATATATATATATATGTATGTATGTATATATATATATATATATATATTATATATATATATATATATATATATATATATATATATATATATATATATATGTGTGTGTGTATATGTAATATATATGATCTCTCCATATAAATCTTCGAAACTTGAAACACTAGCAGAGAGGTACAAGATTGATCCAATATTCTATGAGGAAGTAAACGCCAGATAACCAACGAAGATCGTACTTCTGAAGGAGGATATTTGTCTCTTAATAATTCAGTATCGGACGTCCGATCTGATCTCCCCGCAAGTTCCTAAAAATTTTGGAACGATTAATGTTTATATATATATATATATATATATATATATATATATATATATATATATATATATATATATATATATATATATATATACATACATACGTATACGTATGTGTGCATATATGTGTAGGCAAATTTTATAATATAGAATTGTTTGCGTATATGAGTTTACCCTCTCTCTCTCTCTCTCTCTCTCTCTCTCTCTCTCTCTCTCTCTCTCTCTCTCTCTCTCTCTCTCTCTCTCTCTCTCTCATTACAGGCAATAAAGAAAAATGTACTCTACGGCAGGCATAACTTGTGAGACAACCTTGTACCATACCATCGTCTGCAGCAGACTTGACAGATTCCACCCTCAAACCAGAGTACCAAAACCAATACATTCAAAATAACAGGATCATTCGAACGGAACGCCAAAGGATAAATAGCGGAGAATGTGTGAGAGAGAGAGAGAGAGAGAGACAGAGAGAGAGCCGGCCATTGTCCATAAAAGATGATAAAGGCCAACGGAAATCGCCACAGTGCCTGCAGTGTAAGAAACCGTTGAGTGCATGCACGAACTCACTCGCACTCTCGCCACAGTTTGTTAATATTCTTTCGGTGCCGGCGAGTCCGAACTCCCGCTTTTTGGAAACCGCATTGTCACGTTTTGAATGGAAGTGTTTTTTTTTTCCGTATTTTTTGCGAAAATGCTGCTCCTTCTATATATACGGCTTAGCGTGACCTTCCATAAAGTTTGTTGGGAGTGCCCCTGGAGGACCCGCGTGGACGAGGAACTGCCATCTTTGGTTTTCGGAAGGGATGGAACATTCACCCCCCTTCAAGAATTTTTGCGGTGGGTAGAATGGCCGTCCCTTTGTCTAGCCGTGGGATGGAATAGTTGCAGGGTTTTCGCTGTATGTTGAGTGCCTGGGGTCCTCCTTGTTTTTCGTACTGGAAGTGGTCTCGTTTTTCGTTTTCTTTCAGATCGATCTGTGCAGTACGGAAGGGTCGCCTTAAATCTGTGGTTTTAGGAGATTATTATTATTATTTATTATTATTATTATTATTATTATTATTATTATTATTATTATTATTAAATATCGTAAATTCCCAAGAATCTTTTATATCGCAGACGTGCCACATTTCGTTACCTAATTAGATAAATACTGTTAGTGAGTAAATGCCTTATGTTCAAAGGAGCGTCATTGAAATACTGAAAGGAAAGAATGCAATTGTTAATCATCAAATGTCAAACACGAGGACATAATCTGAAAAGGTTAATCGCAGAATTTTAATTTACTGCCAGCAATGTCTATCATACGGTGACTGATCACACTTTTTTTCTTCTTCGCTTTCTTTTACTCATCCTTTTAGGTTGCCTATCCCGTCGGCCTAGGCTGAGAAATACCACTAACACGAACTTTTTATTAAATGGACGAATAGTAATGTACATTGGTAAGAGACAAGAATATCTTAAGTATCATCATTCTGTTTCTGCTAAAATCATTCGTCTACGTAATGAACTCCTTCAGGTATTCTGTGCCAACCTTCGGTCTTTTTTTTAAAAAACATCAGTTATAATTAAATGGTCGGCCTTTTTTTATATGTCAAAATAGCCTCACAACCTAATGCACGACTATGGTAATTGCTACCATTGAATAAAAAATAAAATGTGAATTACAGAGGAAACCAAGCCTATTTTCCCAGTTTAAATACTTCAAGTTCAGTTAAGTTCGATAACTCGAGATTGGCTTTCCTCTTCCATGTGGATGTCGTATTGCCTTGAAAAACTGCGTTAGCCTTGAAACTGACTGCAGCCGTATTTTGGAGCAGATATCATCGTGAAAAAAGTAAATAATTAAGATTTTTAAGGAGTAGTCTTGTCTTAAGCTGCTGTTCCAGTCGCATTCCTCCATCAGAAAAGGTAGAAAGAAGTGGTGTTTAAACTCTATTCCATTTATTAGGGAAAAACAGAAAATGATCGAAGGGCCACGTTTCAAACTGTGTTGTACTTGGAGCATGAGAACGAGATTTTTGTTGGTGGGGGCCGGCCGGGTGGGTATTTTGCATAGAAATGAATTCTATCGAATATTATGAAATAAGCCAGTATTCAAAAAATGAATATGGAATATTATTCTGGAAAAATACGAAATTAGTATGTATGTATGTATTACATCTCTTCTCTTCTTGAATAAATTAATGCATTAAACAGCATCGCAGCGACACCCCAATTAATTTTATAATTTATTTTAGATAAGGATTTTAACATATCATTTAGCAGATTACGGTGTGCGCTCTTTGACAACTATAATGATGCTTAGTCGGGCGAAACAAGACGCCACTTTGAATCGCGCCTGAAAGAACACCAAAGCAAGGGTGGAAATTAATTTGATTCTTCTCGTCATCCTTTCTGTTTTTTGTACCCCTCATTTTAAACTTTTTTTTTTTTTTTTTTTTTTTTTTTTTTTTTTTTTTGCTCGTTTTGTCGAAATCTCGGCCCGTGTATTGGTTCTCGCGAAGTGTGTGTGTGCGCCAGTGCTATTGGGAGTTTGGAATATGTTTCTCTTACGCTTCGGAGCTTTGTTGACGTAATGCCAATCGGTGTATCCTGTTCTCGTGTAAGTTCTTTCGTAATTTTCATTATTGTTATTACTTTTGTGATTCGAAGTGAGGAAATATGTATATTAAACCAGCCATCTTACAAACCAGGTATCTAATGAATTGAAGCAAATATTGGTAAACAGCAAATGTAGAGACGGAAAAATACCAGTTGCATAACCAAATAATTATTATACCCATTAAATCCCAATGAAGTTCAATACATTTTTTTTTTTTTGTTCCTATTGCTGATTACTTCAATTTCGTCACGCCATCATTATCGTTTTTGACAGATTAGTCAACCTTACGCTTGACGCGGGCTCTTGGTTTTCAAGAACCTGTATAATATTGAAAGTGTACTACCATAGCGTTTCAATAGTCAAGGGCCGTATTATCAACAAACCTTCTACAAATGATGATTCATTTTTGCTATATGCTATGGCATCACAGCAGTTTCCTGAATGTATCAGAGAAAAGAACAGTTCTGCAATTTGGAGAATTCACCGTGCAATATTTTGGTTGTGTCCAATTGGTACTGGAGAGAATTGCATATTTTACTCAGTGTTTCGAAAGAAACAGGGTGTTCGTGTAAGCGCGACTTTGTTTGGCAAAGAATTCTGATTTAATCAGTAATGAACTGGAAAAGAGGAAGGGACTGACAGGCCTATGATCTGTTGCTGTTGGTGTTCTTATTAAGGGAAAAGCTCTTAGTAGTTGAATTTTTTTCGGAAAATAACTTTGGTAAATATGTCCTGATTTTGTGAGAAGCATTTTTTTGGGGTGTTTAGAGGGCTAGTTGTTGTTGGTTTTTTCTTTTTTTTTGTCCTTTTTGATGTTGACAAGGAAAAATTCCTAGCTTTTGAAGTTACTTTGCAAAGAACTTGCATAAATGGGATATGAATGGGAGGAGAGATTTGTTGTTGGTGGAGTGGGAGGGTTGGGGGGAAGATAGGGTGTAAGACAGTGGTTGCGGTTGATGTTTTTATTGTTGAGCTGTTGTTGTTGTTGTTGCTGTTGTTGTCCTGCGAGGGAAAAAGTTTTAGTTGATGTAGCAAGTTAGTGGTTCGGTCTGCGGTAACAAAGGCACCTCACGACGCCTGCCATCGCCCTGGTGGATGACTTCCGATCCTTTGTCTCGCCTGCCAAGCCTATACTGCTACAGCTACTCCCATTATTATTACACTACAATATCGCTGTTAGCCCCCACCCCCCTTCCCAACCATGTCTTTTTCCCCCCAACGTCCTCCCCTCCCCTTCCCCTCTATTTTCGTCCCTTGTCGCTTTTACTTCCCCCTTCCCCTAAGTATTTTGATTCTGCTAAAGATCTTGGGATCCCTGTAGAAACAATCGCCGAGACAGAGCTTTGAGAATAGATATTCGTTTGGAGTTACAATTCCGGTGGTCAAGCCACCCCTTCCCCTCATTTTAGTCCCCCGTCGCTTTTACTTCCCCCTTCCCCCTCCCCTCGGTGTTCTGATGCTCCTGAAGATCTTGGGAGAAGTAGAAAAGAGCGCCGAGACAGAGCTTTGAAAATAATTGATACTCGTTTGGGGTTACAGTTCCAGTGGTCAAGCCACCCCCTCCCTCCATTTTAGCTCCATGTCGCTTTTACTTCCCACTTCCCAATTCCCACTCCACCTCCCCTTGGTATTTTGACGCTGCTAAAGAACTTGGGAACTGGAAAAAAAAAAGCGTCGAGACAAAGCTTTGAGAATAATTGATATTCGTTTGGAGTTTCAATTCTAGTGGTCAAGCCAGATCTGTAAAGGCTATTTACAGCAGTTTCAATCATTTCTTTATAGATAAAATGGAATTTGTGGCGTTTAAAGTTCGCTCCACTTTCATATCCTATTATCTTTAATGTCAAAACATTTGTGATGAAATTTGATATTTCGTTAAATCTGTATTTATATATTTATTCATTTATAGCGGATGTCATGACAGCCTTTCAAAAAATTTATATGAATATGTAATTAAGGGAACAGAGTAACCTTTTAATATTTAATAACTCAAGTGAAAGACACGTCGTTCATTTTGTTTTCAATAGAGTAGAAGAGAGAGAGAGAGAGAGAGAGAGAGAGAGAGAGAGAGAGAGAGAGAGAGAGAGAGAGAGAGAGAGAATCAGTAGTATTATTACCTTTTGTTATATTGGTTACGCCTTCATCTGGCGTTGTGTGTGTTTAGGTAGGTTAGCTTAAGAACGGTCGAACGGATTTTAGTGAAAGTTGCTATAAATTTGTATTATGTCAGCCTCTTTATCGACTTGGAAACCTTTTCGTTTTCAATTGTTCAACCCTTCAAACGAAGGTAAAACAGAAACTAGAATCAAGTTCATATCCAAAATATTAGCGAAGGTGATGTGTAAGAGACAGTTGGAATGGTACAGTTTTTATTCTTTTTAATTTTATTGTTGTCCTTCAGTATTTATTCCAATGTAGTAACGTAAGTGTAATTATGAAAAGGAAAACTCCAAAGAAGTGAGGATATATATTCGTAAGAACTATATATGTCGTTCAGAGAAACTGCTGAAGGCTGCAGCGAAAAGAATGTTGCATTATCCGTTAATTTTTACTCAATTGGATTGACATAGGTAGTAATTTCAAAAGAAAATATCCCCAAGTAGAGAGGACATATCCACACTGAATTATACATTTCCTTCAGAGAAACTGCTGAAGGCTGCAGCGAAAAGAAGGTTGCATTATCCGCCATTTTTTATTCAATTCAAGTGACAGTTAGTAATTATAAAATGAAATAGTCCCAAGTGAAGAGGATACATCCGCATGAAGAATGTATTTCCTTCAGAGAAACCGCCGAAGCCTGAAGTGAAAAGAGGGTTGCATTTTCTGTCATTTTTTTTATTCAATTCAAGTGACGTAGGTGGTAAATATAAAAGACAATACTCCTAAGCAGAGAGAATATATCCGCACTGAATTATACATTTCCTTCGGAGAAACCGCTAAAGCCTGAAGTGCAAAGAGGGTTGCATTTTGGCGAATGAGCTTGGGCGGGGCGGAAGATATCCCTGCGAATGAGACGCCCACTCATTTTCCACCGAAGTCTAAGAACGGCATTTTAGCTTAACATGGCCGAAGGATTCCACTGCGGAACGACTCGGGAAAAGAACGAAAGGAACAATACACCACAAGTACTATCCCGGGCAAGGCTCAGGCATTACCAGTCTCACCTCGAAAATTGCCGGCTAAACTTTCTCATTGCGAGATTACATGTGCCCAAGTCTCTCTCTCTCTCTCTCTCTCTCTGTCAGGATTAAACTTGAATTATTGCCTTTTGCTCAACAACAGAAGTACTCAAAAGAAGTCGTCTCTAGTTTCAGCATTTGCTTATATGTATGTATGTGTGAGTGTGTGTGTTGTGTAAGGTAGTGATTTATATATATATATATATATATATATATATATATATATATATATATATATATATATATATATATATATATATAATATATATATATATATATATATATATATATATATATATATATATATATATATATATATATATATATATATATATATATAGGGAGGAGAGAGAGAGAGAGAGAGAGAGAGAAAGAGAGAGAGAGAGAGAGAGAGAGTTTTGTTGTGTGCATGCACGCTTTTATATGTAAATAGGGATAGAGAACCACAGATAGGTATTTAATTACATTTCATAGGTTGTAAGATATTTACACTAGTTCACTGTCATATGACTGACACTTTATTATTTTGTTTTACATAAAGGTATCCTGTGAAAAAAATTGGTGTCATAGGTTGATTTAACCAATAAATGAACAGCAAAACAAAGTGTTCGTTTGTGTAACCACCCGTAATCACATCTGCCTAAATCTTGATAGCTGATAGCATACATAGCTTATTTTTTTGTGCAGATAAATTGACTAATTTCAACAAAAAATATCAGAGTTTGTATAACTTTTTTTTTAGCGTTAGATTTATCACATTAGGATAGCTGGCGTTTTGATTGGCATCTTGTAGGCTTGTTCAAACAAATTACTGATTTTTGTTGTTGTTATTGTTGTTGTCGTATTTTAATGATGAGGGTAAGACAAAATTAATATTTGTATATTTTTTCCCTATATTAAATCGCTTCCTCATGGGCCTGTTTCCAAAAATTACAATTTCTTTTTTATTTTGCATTTTCATAATGAGAGTAAGACAAAACTAATACTGTTAATTTTTTTATTTTTGTACTAAATGGGGCCCTCTTTGTGGACGCAGATTCAAACAAAAACAAAGAAGCGGTCACTCCAACATTCGTACATCAGCTGTTGAATTGTGGATGAACTCCTTATGCAAAGAAACTCCCGCAGCATTAGCTGCGGCATACACCCACACAGAATGCTTATCAGCAATGCTGTGTATCCCCTACGCACGCTGTGCCATTCACCCCCTGCGCATACTCTTACGCTTCCCTGATATACCAAGGCCACTCCTCACCAGTCCCTCTCTCTTGCCATCTGGCCAACACTTTCCTGGCCGCCTTCCACTCCTCCTCCCTCTGAAGACTTTCGATACACTTTTCACCAGCCTAATGTACTCCTATTTGTCCATACGACCAAACCATCTCAAAACACTTTCTTTAATCCTTTTACTTTGACTACTCATTTCTCACCCTCTCAGTTCATCTTGTATCTCATATACTACACAAACAATCTAAATAGCTTCAACCTTTTAATGATATTTGCATTTCAGCATCCACACTTCGTGTCCATAAAGGAAAGTTGGCTCAACAGACCTGTCATACATTCCCACTTTGGCTTTCTTAATAGCTTCAACCTTTTAATGATGTTTGCATTTCAGCATCCACACTCCGTGTCCATAAAGGAAAGTTGGCTCAACAGCCCTGTCATACATTCCCACTTTGGCTTTCTTAGATACTGCTGCAAGTCTCTTCCTAATCTTTTGCACGCACCCTGCTACCTTCCTTTTCGTCACCTCTTCTATTTTATCACCATCATCATTATATTTACTCGCAAAAGCTCTTTCCTGGTTTCCATCCACTCTTATAACCTTCCTTCCGCTAACATTTACCCTCAACTTTCTCCTGTTTCAAACACTTTCAAATGTTATTATTTAATGCAGTTTCCTCTTCATTATTCTCAATCAGTCCTATATCACCTGGAAATAGCCATTCCACACCTCACACTTTACTCAATTTCTACTCCCACAATTTTGTCTTACCTCTGTGTTTGTTTATCTGCTGTCTCTCTTTATGTAGTTCTATTCGTTAATGTAACAGAAGTTACAAATTATTGTAACAACTCTTACTCTTGTGTGGTTTAACCAGAAATGTAACAGTAAGATATTCAGAATTTGCTTACGGAGATGACGAGCCGCATTAATTTATTTCAGTAACTTATTTCGATTCGTATCCCATTGAATTATTTTATCATTTATCTATTCTCGGATATAAGTAATTCCGTATTTTTTGTTTCCGCACTACATTTATGCAGTTCATCGGCATTTATTCTCGCACCACATTAATGTAGATCAGTATTCTTTTCTTAAAACATTAATGTAATTCAGGGGCTTTTTGGATCGTGCCACATTGATGTATACCGGTAATTTCTTAAGAATCGTTTTAATGTATGTCAGCATCATTTTTATTCTCGTACTGCATTAATGTAGATCAATAGCTTTTTCGTATCACGTTAATGCAGTTCAGTGGCTTTTTTTTCATCTTGCAACATCAGTACACACCAATAATTTATTACGAATCATTTTGACGTATGTCAGCATCATTTTTTCTTCTCTTACTACATTAATGCAGATCGGTAGTTATTTCGAATCACGGGAATGTGATTCAGTAAATTTTTCTGTTGTCCTTCAGCCTTAATCTAGATAAGTAGTTCTTAGTTAATCCAAATAATGGAATTAAGTAGAGCATCTCTCGTTGCGTCACATTAGTTAGGCATGTATTTGTACTCTTGCCAGTCACGATGAAGTAGGTCAACATTGTATTCCCCGCCTCGTATTCATGTAGTTCACTAGCCTATATGCCTTTCGTACCATAGCAATGTAGATCAGGATTTCCGTGTGTGGGTGTATGTGTGCGCGTGTATGCGCATGCGCGCATTGCCGTTACCCTCCTCGGCTTTCCCTACGTCGTAGGTTATTTCTGTAGGTCATATCCCGCAGTGACCTTCAAGGAGCCGAATTTTTAGCCTCTCCGCGATAAATCCTAGGGCCTGGTAGGGCATTCCAATCACGTCTCCCATCCGCCGAAATGGTGCCAAGGACAAGGGTTCCCTTCCCGCTTCCATAACTAAGGGTATTCGGCAGGGTCTTCGAAAGGCCTACCGCTCGTCGCTGCTGCGTTCGGGCGCCTCTTTCTGACTGTTGTTCCCTTTCATGTCGCGGGGAGGGCGTCCGGCAGTAGCCTAGTCCCTGGTGACATGGTCACGCTTTGGAAAGGGATGTTAATGTTATGAAGAGGGGTATACATGCTTTGAAGATAGGCTTTTTTGCTTTGAAGATGAATATTCATGTGTCAGAAATGGATATGCATGCTTTGATGAGGGATAAAGATGTTTTGATATTGAATATTCATGTTCGGGAGTTAGAAATTTAGATTTTCAAAAAAGATATGTACATTTTGGAATGAAAATTCGTACTTCGAAAAGAGACATTCGTTGTATGGAAAGGAATTTCATTTTAAAAGGGATATTTTACAATGACGATAAATATTCATGCTGTGAAGAGAAATATTCATGAAGAGATTATGAATATTAATTATCTGATAATCCAGTTCGTACTTTGACATGAGTTTGCCATAGTGAGCTTCATACTCGTCAAAGTTACGATGTGTCTTTTCAGCTTCTTATATCCACTATTTCCACAAATTTCTTGTTCTAAATAAAAGTATGATGCGTTTCAAGACTTCCATTCATTCACTCTCTCTCTCTCTCTCTCTCATGATCTCTCCACAAAATTCGTACCTGAAGAAACGTTTGATGTTTTCCAACACCTCTGTTTAAGATTCTCTCTCTCTCTCTCTCTCTCTCTCTCTCTCTCTCAAATGATAATTTAGAAAATTAGTCAAATTTAGTGTTATTAGCATTGTTGCGAACTACTGGCCATCTCGACCGCGTAACTTTTTGCATTGCGAAAAAAAATTATGTGAACCATTAAAATGCATGAATTTGGTACTTGTGTACATTCTCTTTGTTTGTGTGTGTGTGTTTGTGTGTGTGTGTCTTTTTTTGTGTAATGAATGTTTTGATGGGTTTCCCCTATTCCTTTCATATGTAAAGCTACTTTGTATAGCTTGTCTGTCAGTCTATATTTTTTCTCATATTTTAATAACTTGTCTGCTTTCTTTATTTTTTCTCATTTTAATAGCTTGTCTGCCATCTTTATTTTTTCTCATTTTAATAGCTTGTCTGCCGTCTTTATTTTCTCACATATTTTAATAACTTGTCTGCCGTCTTTATTTTCTCACATATTTTGATAACTTGTCTTCCGTCTTTATTTTTTCTCATGTTTTAATAGTTTGTCGGCCGTCGTTATTTTTTCTCATATTTTAATAACTTGTCTGCTGTCTTTATTTCCTCTCATATTTTAATAACTTTCTGCCGCCTTTATTTTTTCTCATGCTTTAATAACTTGTCTGCCCCCTTTAGTTTTTCTCATGTTTTAATAGTTTGTCTGCCATCTTTATTTTTTCTCATATTATAATAGCTTGTTTGCCGTCTTTATTTTTTCTCATATTTTACCATTCAGTCAAACGTGTGTAAATATTGGTTATAACATGTAGTAAAATGCTTCTTTAACTCTTTTCAGCTCTTTTTTTTTCCATTCTTAGCTCTTTTGATTTTCTTTGATTTGTAGTTGATTTGAATTTGGGCTATGTTATGCCCCCTTATCCCAAACTATGTGATTTCTCTTTTAAAATAATTCTTCGATCATTCTGATCTCTTTTCCTTGTTGGTGTTTCTCAACATCCGAGCTCTGTGTTGCTGACCCCCTGTGAAGGCGCCAAATGCCATGAATCATTCAGTGAACTGCTGGACTGGGACAGTAGAGAACTGCTGGACTGAGACAGTAGAGGACCATAACACTTCCTTTATAACTGCAAAAGCAATATCCACAGTAGACGCCATTCGTTTGTCAACCATTACGCCGCCAGAGCTCTCCCACTCCATATTGCTTTATTTGTCTCCCGTGGCAGTTGTAATTTTGCTCCGTTCTGCCGTAATTCCCCTTTTTCCTTGGATAACACTCTCCGCTCCTTAATCATCATGAGAAAGAAATAATCTTCTTTTCCATTATAATAATTTGAGGAGAGCTGACACGCACTAAATTCACATCTACAGAGAGGCTTTGTTGTGTGTGTGTGTGTGAGTGTGTGTGTGTGTGGTCTTTGACCCCCTAACCACATACATCTTACTGTTTGGACTAATGACTCCTTTCTCCCCCTTTCGGTAGTCGGAGAAGAAGAAGAAAAACAAAGAATGATATAATTAGGGCGTTAGAGTTTTGCTCAACTCACGCGACGCGATTCCCAAATGGCCAAGGGAATGGGTAAAGAGAAACTATACAAAGGAACGAGAGAGAGAGAGAGAGAGAGAGAGAGAGAGAGAGAGAGAGAGAGAGAGAGAGAGAGAGAGGAAGGGGATGTGGGAGAGGGGGAGTTTGCAGGGCGGGGGTTAGGGGAGGTCGTTGGAAGGGAGGGGAGAGGGGAGGGCTGACGACAATGTCTTTCCCTCGTAGCACAAGATAGCCAGCTCACAAAATACCTCCGGTTCTCTTAATTACTCTGATGGCTGTATGGGAAGGCCACCACTGGCTAGCAGTGTCTTAGGAATGACCTTGTCACTTGACGATAATAAAAAAAGAAACAAAACTCCCGGTCTCTTCATTATGGATCGCGTAGCTTCTGCCACATCGTGGCCGAAGGTGATTCCTGGAATCTCGAAGTGTTTGGCCGATATGAGAATATGAAATAAGAAAAAGACTGAGGTGGTTGAAATGTGGAATTCGGAATATTTCCCGCCTCAGCAAATAGAGAGATGTGCGCGGACAAGCTTATTCGAACCGGCGCTGTGCGTGCGTGTGCATGTTTTACAAAAGGGAAAGAAGAAAAATTTAAAGGAATAAAAATGACGGACGATAGAATATTGACATAGGAGCCTTCGGAAGACCAAGTTTCTTTTTTTTATATTGAAATAATGTCATAATAGGTCCATCGTAATGACGGATTTTTTGCTCATTAAAATTCTTGTATGAATGAAATACTAGATTTTATGTATTGCCAAATATTTTATCAGTAAGTTATTGAAATTTATACTGATGTGTGTATGTGTATATATATATATATATTATATATATATACACACATCTATATGTGTGTATTTATTTATATGAGTGTGTTTGTGTAGCCGTTCAAAAGCCAAACAAACGCTCTCTTGTTGTTGCATTTATTATTGATATTTAAAATCAACACCCTGAATTTCTTGATAATTTTCTATACTCACAGTGGAGTCGTCCATATATATTATCTTGATGAGATAATAAAATTCATTCATGTTACTGCGAGTAAAAAAAGCAATAAAGTTATAAAAGACCTTTTCAAGACTTTTTTTCGTGATTTTTAAAGTAATTTAGATATTTGGTTACGTTTCATTACCGTAAACTAGTTCATTATTAACTAACTGTGGTCTAGACCTTGCCGTATGTCTGTTGTTAGTCTCCTGCATTCATTCATCCCTTTTTCCTTCAGGCCTGGGCTTCGTAAAGTTACTGCAAATTAAAAATGTATTCGGAAGAGTCTTTGCTTCAGCTTTTGTTAATATGTGAATGTGTATTATTTATATTTTTTTAAATTTACTCCTACATTTGGGTATACTTCCCTTTCCTTCGTAGCTTCCTTGTTGCAAATTTGGGCAAGCTACTCTATGAAAAGGTCATTTAGCAAGTTAATGGCCTTTTCGGCCTGTTCCACCAGTGTGTCTGTGCTCATGGTGAACAGTAATAACAGCAAAAAAAAAAGGAAATATTTTATTCTTTCAGCAGAAGTCCCAACGTTCTGGTTTTAGCATCGCCGGAGGTGGTGCCCACAGGCTGTTCGCTTTGGTTCACTTCCATAATAAATATCAGAGAGCACTTTTTTTTTCCCCTTTCCTCTCATTCTCTTTATATCGTCGTCGGTTGTATGTGGTCATATGTGGCGATTGTAGTTGTTGTTGTTGTTGTTGTAGGTTGTTGGTTGGTTGTCATCTCGGCAGCCAAACTTGAGCCCGTAGGGAGGAAAAGCAATTTCTGCCTAACAACCCGTGATGGTGGTTGTGTTTTTGTTTGGGCCGCTGCCTCCTTTGTAACACAGGAACTCGACGCCAGCGTCCAAGAAAACATCGCTGGACACTCCCTTCCTTCCCCTACAAACCCCTCCTCATCCCTCCCCTCCCCCCTCCCCTCCCCTCCTTCCTCCAAGTCCCATTCTATTTTCTTTTTTTGTGACCTTCACCCCAATCCCCCCAAGCCCCACCCTGTGTACATTAACCCCTCTAAAAGACTTGGTCCTTCAACTCAGTTATGATAAACGCTACACGAAATTATGTTACTTTCCACGTCACTACAATTTTGAACTTCTTAACTGGTGAGACAAGAGGCAAACGGTCAGAAGAAGGTATTGTAGCTACATAATCTTAGTATCTGGCTTAGGGAGAAGAAATGTAGGTTTTTATGAGGTAATGAAGTTTTTTGTTTCAATAACTGGATGCTTTGACATTGAAAGATCCTGGTATATATGTTGGCAAACGTTTTATTTCATCAGTCTGATATAAACACGAAATTACGTAATGGAATGAACATTTTCTATTTTAATAAGTTCATCTGTAATTATGATGCGGATGGGTAAGCGAATGACGTAATTAAATGCACGGGATCATGATTAATGGTAATGTATGTTGCCGTTAATTGATTTGAATGAATAGTTATCGAATGTTTAATTATTTTACAGGAGGCGCCAAACTAATTGAATTCTGAATTCAGCCTATTTTCCCAAAATTCTGGAGATGCCTGATCTATTAACGCTGTATTTTGGCACTGTGCGCCGAGTTAGGCTGATGACAGAAAACTGCTATTTTTATCTTGGAATTTTGAAGTTGATGATCGGTTCTTGATTTTGCTTATGTGCTGTGCTGCACGTTTTCTGCTTTTATTTTATTTTTTTTCAATTCTGTCTGTTTGGGGAAGAAGATGAAGTGACTGAATTGAATCATGTTTACTTTTCCATTTTCTTTGTGTTTTTACGGTGGTTGAAATACTTTACGGAAAAAATAAAATGGAGTTTTTAAGGATTTGTGATTGCATATGTTAATCAGAAAAATACCCAAAAATGAACTTAATAGTGGTTGCTGCTTTACCATGAAGACTCCTTGGGAATATATTGAATTTTAACCCAAAGGGGATGAATGAATGAAGAGGCAATTGCTTTATGGCAAACTGTTTTTTAATCAAAGCTGTACAAGCAATTTCTGCACTACCGGGTCACACTTAAAATTTTTCTCTGGATGTAAACATACGTAATAGCGAGGGCCAAGGAGTTAACTGCTCAGAATGGAAACACAGTTGCTTATGATATTGAATGTCACGTTTAAACTCCTTTTGCTTAGTTGCTGCGTCGTCAGAGCACTGTTTTTTTTCCTTATGTTTGTTTTACAGATGTTCTAATCCCATAATCCAGATAGCTTACCTGGATATTTCTCAAGTTTCATTTTACATAGACATCCACAGAGGACGATTTTGATAAATGCGAATTCAGAGATTGCTGGGAATCCTTTGCTGAATTAATTGGACTTTGATATATCCTGGAGCGTATTTTTTTTCCTCTCTCTTTTTCATGGTGGACTGTTTATGCGTCGCAGAGTCCGAGGCTGTAAATATCAGGGTATTTGGTGGAGGCGAATGCGTGGAAGTGTGGCGGTGGGGGAAGGGGAATGGCTGCCAGGGGGAGGTTATGAGTGTGTGTGTGTGCGTGTGTGTGATGTGTTATGGGGATTTCGGAATTAAGGTCGTTGGAATGGGGGGAGGGGAAGAGGAGTGGGGTAAGATGAGGAGGAGGAGGAGGAGCTGGTGGTGGACTGTGACATTTGGGACCCCTGAACTGCCCTATTACTCTCCTCTTTTTGGGGTCTTCCTCTCTTAGGTGTCCTCTTCCTGCTTTTACCTCCTCCTACTCTCCCATCGCCCGCCCCCCAACCTCACCCCACACTCCCTCCGACTTTTCAGTACCTACCACAATCCTTCTTTGCCTGATGGCAGTTTATGTGTAATTTCATTGCTGGGCATCGGTCGATTTATGTGTTTATTGTCATCTTTTGATTGAAATACCGTTTGTTTCCTGGTGATTCAAGAAGCTTAGATTGCTATGCAAGTTATATTATGAAGGAAGTGGGTGGACAAAGCAGTAATAATCAACCACAGTAATGAACATAGTATAGCTCTTATGACAGTAACTACCAGTGCAGCAGAATAGCCTCCATTTGAATAATCTTTAAACATGTCGCTGACTTGTTCAGTCGTCCTGAAAAGTATTTGATGGATCGGGAAAAATCAAGCCTTTTGTATTTGGTAAAAAGGAAAATAATAGAGTATATCTTTTGAAATGAGATCCTTTTCTAACAAACTTATAGCTCTACATTTACGGTTAAGTAATCTCCGTGTTTAATGGAGAATATTAAGTAATAATTTTGTACTTTGGTAACAGTCGTAATATCCCGTACGAAAGAAAACTGTAATTTGTGCAGGACAGAGAAATTGCTGCTTCTTTCTCATATTGTAAAAGATATCTTAACATTCTCCTACGAAAGATTTTTATCTACCGTCACATGGAAGTAATGGAGAGCTAAGATACGCTGGTCACACAAACTCATTAGTGTTTTATTACTGACCTAATTATTTCTATCTGCTCTTGCAACTGATGAAATGCGAGCGCCGTGTGCTGAGTAATTGTAAAACATTCTTAATAAATGTGAAAGACATTTGTAATTTGTAATTTGTAATTTGTAATTTTTGTGAAATAACCGTACACTCTGTGAAATTTGTAAACTTTCATTTTTAAATGTCTACATTTATTGCAAAATATCCGTACTCTAATTGTGAATTATTCGCGCTATCATCATAAAATGTCTATGCTTTCACTATAAATCTCTGTACTCTCATTGTAACTTTTATGCTCGCCATTTTGAAATGTCCGTACTCTCATTTTAAAATATTTCTAATCATATCTTCGGATATTTCTTGTTTAAAGTTTTCGGATATTTCCAATTTGAAATTTATCCCCCCTTCGCTTTGGCACGAGTTGGAGTGATCACGAGACATTTCTCGAAGGAACTAAAGTATCCGTTAATAACATCACTAAAGGATTATAGTAAAGTTCATTAACACAAATTCGCCACGTGACATTTCTCGAAGGAACTAAAGGAACTATTAATAACAAACACAAACAAACAATAAAATTCATTAACACAAATGTGTCATGTGTTACTCAGACCAGTTGTGTTAATTCTTTACTCATCTCTTGATTTATCTCTTCTATTTTTGTGAAGCTTGTACCTGAGTGTCAGGTATACGCACGGAGACAACCAGGACCGACATAGGTCATTCAAATCACGCTCGGCAACCTTTAAAGGGCATCCCGGTTCTGACGTGTTGTTGAAAACGAGCGTTAGAACTGGTAAAACTCTCTCTCTCTCTCTTCTCTCTCTCTCTCTCTCTCTCTAT
>NC_089741.1:53486857-53491857 GCF_040412425.1 Macrobrachium rosenbergii
AGGAGAGAATTATACCAGCAGTATTGGGATTGCATCATGATGCTTACTGCCGTGGGAAAAAAAAATTGGGGCGTGGTCAATGATGCAAAGGAAAAGGACCCCTGTGGGACACGAGATTGCGACCGGCTTTAAGTGAGAGATTGTTGCAGCCAGATCGAAGGCCGTTGCTTGTTCTAGGTCTCACTCTAGAATTGCTTGGCCCTACGCTGTTTCGGTGGTATTGTCGTTCCCTCTCTCTCTCTCTCTCTCTCTCTCTCTCTCTCTCTCTCTCTCTCTCTTCGTCTGCGAGCATTCTTTCTTCCCTTGCCATTCCTTTGCGTTTGTCCCCTTTTCATTGAGGCCACTTGGCAAACCTCTCTGACATTTGGCTTAGTTTGTTTCCGTCACTTTCAATGATTGAGCTTTTGACGAGTGACTTTTTTTCTTTCAACATTCAAATATCTTTAGCTGACACAATTGATAATTTAAAAAAAAATCTGAATTCATAGAAATTATTTTCTTCTGGTTTGAATGATTGAGCTTTTGACGAGTGACTTTTTTCTTTCAACATTCAAATATCTTTAGCTGACACAATTGATAATTAAAAAAAAAATTTGAATTCATAGAAATTATAGGATTCTCAGTGGTTCACCTAGTGGTTGCTAACTTACTTTAAAAATACTGAATATCTATTAATAATGAAGGCGAAATTTATGTGCTACATATGTACTTGTGTTTCTCACACAATTATTTTTACAGCACTTTTATTTAAGAAAGCTTAGATTTTAAGAGTGAGAAAAATTTACCGTAAGAAACATAATTATTAATTATTCCTTGAAATGAGATTGCAAATGACCTACAAAGGGTACCATCAGTAAGTAGAGATTTGGAGAGATAAATTTTTGGAAAATAAAAGCTTATAGTTCTGTAAGTCTGAGACATTGAAATGTATATGTTATTTGTAATTAGATTATTTTTATGCCTCTCTGTAGATAGTTTGTAAATATATATATATATATATATATATATATATATATATATATATATATATATATATATATATATATATATATGCTGATCATACATATATACATACATATGTGTATATATATGTATATGTATATATATATATATATATATATATATATATATATATATATATATATATATATATATATATATATATATATATAATTGTGTGCCTGTGTGTGTTAATGCACATATATGCGGATAAAAACTCATGCAATGTTGAAATTGTTCTAAATTTCGTCTATTTTTTTTAATCATCGTGTTTTACTTATGTTATCCATATTTGTGATCCTGATTATTCTATGATTGGGCTTAGAAATGATTCAGTCTAAAAAAAATCTAAGCAAAATTCCAGTGAACAGCTATGCGCAACATTGTGAAAAAGAATCAAGCAGAGTTAAGTGAAAATTCCTTTCAGAAAAAAGAGGAAATTTTTAATCTGGAGGCCAGGTAATATATCTTATTTCTGACCTATCGAAAAGTCTGTATTTTGGCGTTATGGTTCCTAACACTTTTCCAACGTGTTTTGAACCGATTCTAGCGATTTTGGACCCTCTATTCAATTTAGGAACATGCGCTTTTATCCGATGCGATTGCGTAATCGGTCATTCTCTCTCTCTCTCTCTCTCTCTCTCTCTCTCTCTCTCTCTCTCTCTCTCTCTCTCTGTGTGTGCGTGTGTGCGTGTTTGTGTATGTGTTTAGCTTCCTCTACCTCTATCTGTGTCTCCTACAAGATAACACGTCGCCAAAAACTCTCTCTCTCTCTCTCTCTCTCTCTCTCTCTCTCTCTCTCTCTCTCTCTCTCTCTCTCTCTCTCTCTCTCTCTCCCCTTGCGTAACATTTATCTTATTTGTTAGGTATTATATCCGTCTCTGTGTTCTCCATGAAAACACGTTGTCAAAAGCTCTCTCTTCTCTCTCTCTCTCTCTCTCTCTTTCTCTCTCTCTCTCTCTCTCTCTCTCTCTCTCTCTCTCTCTCTGTGTGTGTGTGTGCGTGTTTTTAGATTTCACTTATGTGTTAATCTCTACCTCCATATGTCTCCTACAAGATAACACGTCGTCTCCACCCCCCTCTCTCTCTCTCTCTCTCTCTCTCTCTCTCTCTCTCTCTCTCTCTCTCTCTCTCTCTCTCTCTCTCATTTATTTCTCTTATATGTTAAGTACTATATCCGTCTCCCACTGTGTTCTCCATGAAAACACGTTGTCAAACTCTCTCTCTCTCTCTCTCTCTCTCTCTCTCTCTCTCTCTCTCTCATATAATCGTAAACTAATACGTAACAAAACACAGTTTGATGCTGCCTCAAAAACAATATTTGCTTAAGATGTTCCATTTTCACCTTCCTATCCCATGCCCAAAAAATTGATGGTAAATAAGGCTAGGTCGAGACGGGAAGTCCCCTCCTTTTGAACTTTTTGTACCGCCCCTAAGCTCGGGTAAAATATCTATTTTGCAAACTTTGTATATGGGCCAATGATTAAAGGGGTTAGTCTCAGGTTAGACGACGGAAAGTCCATACCTGCAGGCTGTTATTGTTGCACACTAAAAAATAAATATACGGATATATATGTCGTTTCATAATATTTACTATTAATAGAATATTGCGGCGATTTCGGTTATCCCCTTTCTGTGTGACAAGCAATAGTTTGCAGTGGACTGATCAGACGTTTGCATTTCCAATTATTTCTCTTTTTCGTTGGTTTCGGAAACGCTGACACTGTTAATAATGTTGTTCGACAAGCGTCATTTTTTTTTATTGGTATCCGATTTCCAATGGACAGATCAAAAATCCAAAAGAAGAAATAAAGAACAAAAAAATTATATATATATATATATATATATATATATATATATATATATATATATATATATATATATATATATATATATATATATATATATATATACATAAATATCTATATTATATATATATCATATGTAATATGTGTATGGTATATATTATATATACATATCACATACGTACACACACATATATATACTACTTATATACAGTATATATATATATATATATATATATATATATATATATATATATATATATATATATCTATATTATATATATATCATATGTATTATGTGAATTATATATTATATATATACATATCACACATGTACACACACATATATATACTGTATATACAGTATATATATATATATATATATATATATATATATATATATATATATATATATATATATATATATATATATATATATATATATAGGTATATATATATATATATATATACTGTATATACAAGTATATATAATAGTATGTATATATATATATATATATATATATATATATATATATATATATATATATATATATATATATATATATAACTTCTAAACTGCTCAAATATCCATTCACTATAAGATGGATTACAAAACTCATAAATGGGGGCTCGGGGAGGTTATTCATGCATGTTAGGGAAGTTGCATCCACCTGGTGAGAAATAGCAACGAAAAGAAAAAAATTATATAAAGACTGCAGAGATAAGAGATCAGTAAATAGATGGCTCTGAAAATGCAAGAGAAGAGGAAGCTCTGATCATAAACTAACTATAGAGTTGACTATATGAAAAGGATAAGTAATGACACACTTGATCACTGTGCGCTTTACACTATTGCTTCGAAGTTACTACATGCTTTTGTGTAACTGTAAAAAGTGCGTAGTATTTCAATATATGAGAGACTTGCCTTAATAATAATTTTTTTGCAACTGAGGCAGTTTTTGAAAGACATCAGTGTGACGAGACGATCGTTGTGTGATGTCAAACTAACGTTGTTTTGTTTTGATTTCTTGTTTCATCTTCTCTCCTAGTTTTCGTTGATTTTTCTTCTAGTTTTCGTTGATTTTTTTTATATTTCTTGTAGTTTTCGTTGATTTTTATTTTTTTTATTTTTCTTCTAGTTTTCGTTGATTTTTGTTTTTTATTTTTCTAGTTTTCGTTGATTTTTGCTTTTGTATTTTTCTTCTATTTTTCGTTGATTTTTATTATAGTTTTCGTTGGTTTTTATTTTTTTTTCTTCTGGTTTTCGTTGATTTTTATTTTTGATTTTCTTCTGGTTTTCGTTAATTTTTATTCTAGTTTTGTTGATTTTCGTCTAGTTTTCGTTGATTTAATTTTTTTCTATTTTCTTCTAGTTTTCGTTGATTTTGTTTTTTATTCTAGTTTTCGTTGACTTTTATTCTAGTTTTCGTTGGTATTTCTTCTAGTTTCTTTCATTTTTCTTCTAGTTTTCGTTAATTTTTCTTCTAGTTCTCGTTAATTTTTCTTCTAGTTTTCGTTGATTTTTCTTCTAGTTCTCGTTAATTTTTCTTCTAGTTTTCGTTAATTTTTCTTCTAGTTCTCGTTAATTTTTCTTCTAGTTTTCGTTGATTTTTATTCTAGTTTTCGTTGATGTTTCTTCTAGTTTTCGTTGATTCTTATTCTAATTTTCATTGATTTTTCCTCTAATTTTTGTTGATTTTTCTTCTAGTTTTCGTTCATTTTCACTCTAATTTTCATTGATTTTCCTCTAATTTTCGTTGATTTTTATTCTAGTTTGCATTTATTTTTCTTCTAGTTTTCATTTATTTTTATTCTAGTTTTCGTTGATTTTTTTCAAGTTTTCGCTTATTTTTATTCTAGTTTTCGTTGATTTTTCTTTTCGTCGAAACGAATGGAGAGAGAGAGAGGGAGAAAGAAAAACTCTACTGTTTTGATTACTTCTTATTTTCAGATGGAAGGAAGAGGACAAAAGACTCTCCTGTCTTTTATTTGCACAATGAAAAAAAAGAAGAAAACCCGTGACTCGTCTTTATTCCTTTCTTCTTTCACCCTTATGTCGGTGGTGGAGGATTTGTTATATTGTGATGCCTTTGTGTTCCACTTGACTCTTATTGTACGTTCATAGTTTGTTAACCAGTATTTTAGCTTCGTCTAACAATAGAAACCCCGCCCCCCTAACCCTCCCTTCCCCACAAA
>NC_089741.1:53499357-53511857 GCF_040412425.1 Macrobrachium rosenbergii
ATCAGATATTTCGTGAAATGGACGCCGCCCCCCCCACTTTTTTTCAGGACTCGAAATAAAAATAGCCGGTCGCGAAATACCGGAAAATGTAATGGCCAGCGGGGATGACCTGAAGATTGACAGCTGGTAAATGGCACCTCCGGCATTTGCGGAGGGTCCGTGATTGCCCGTAAATAAGCGGCGATGGGCAAATGAATGATTGACCGGGTCAAAAGTTCACGCCCTCGCCGAAAGAAAGTTTGACATATTTGCCGTCAGTGTCATAATAGGTCGCGAGTTCATCCCATGCTGGGAGAAAGTTTGCTTTGGGTGTGAGGTATGGCACCCACGAAAAGGCGGAGATAGGTGAGTGACCTTAATTACATGTCACGGGGTCGTGCCCGTACCGGAATGAAGTTAGGAAGTTTACTCAAGCGATGGTGAATGAATAATATAATGGGGTCACATTCCATACCCTCGCAGGAAGGACGTGCGCCTCTTCGGGCATGCCATAGATTGCTTCTGGAAGAAGCGGGGAAGAGATGCCCCGGTGCAGTGGGAGTCGGTAAAATGTTGACGGAGTGTTTATTCGAAGGTATCGGGTTTTATTTAATTTTCTCTCCTGCAGGGGGCGGAGGAGGTTGAGGCCGATTGGTGTTTGGGACCCGGAGAGCGGATGTGACTGGCGAATGCCGTTGGACAAAAACGAGTCCCGTGATGTCATTGGACTGGAGGGTTGTGTATTGTTGGGCGTGTTGGTATAGTAGCATTAGTAGTAGTAGTAGTAGTAGTAGTAGTAGTAGTAGTAGTGGTGGTAGTACTAGTTATAGTACTAGTGTGGCAGCGGGTGTTGATGGGCGTGACGTTATGGTGGGGCGGGTGGGCTCGGGAGGGTCAGGCAGGAGGTCAGGCAGGATATTGGTCAGCGGTGGTGGTATCCTGTGCCATCAAGAGCCCAATAACCATGACACGAGCCAGGCTTGTTACGCCAATAATCGCCAGCAGAAGATGTAGTACACACGTTCATATCAGCGGGCGTCGTGCCCCGTCGTTCGCGCGTGCCACCCTCTTGGTTGAAACACGGGCGGCCTCCGGAATCGGATCAATAATGGGCGTGGCGTAGCAGAGGCGGAGCGTGGCAGAAAAAGGGGGCGGTGCTTAGGGCCAGTTGTTGCGCTGCGCGGGGCACGAGGACACTGTTGGCGGCACTGTGGCCCTCCCCCAGTCTCCCTCCGCGCGTCACTCTGCTCGGACCTGTGTAAGTGCTGGTGCCGCCCACCTCTGACGCCGCTCTCTCTCTCTCTCTTATCCCCCGCCGCCGCCGCAGCCCCGCCACACGCTGCTGCTGCCACCGCCCAACATCATCAACATCATCATCATCATCATATACCCGTTGTGCCATCACCACACCGCCCGCTCATGAGCCGCCCTCGCCACTTCCATAGCCGCCATCATATCCACCACCACCACTATTACTACCTTTTCCCACTGTAATCAGTCGCCGTCGTTGTCACCACCAGGAGTGACCTCTGACCCCGGCGTGTGAGTGTGAGTGTCGTCGCTTTGGGCAGCTGGCTGCGAGGTGACTGACGGTTGTTACATCACCCGCGTGTGTGTGTGACCCCGTCGAATCAATCAATCAATCACCCACCCACCCTCACACCAAAACTAGCAGTGATCATTCCTCTGGGCTGGTGTGAGAGACACCCTTTTATTTGGCCCGGAACCGTTTCCCCCACTCCCCCGCCCAACCCCCACAACACAATCACCTACGTCGCCTCCTCCTGCAGAAGCAGCAACAAAAGCAGCAGCAGCAGCAGCAGTTGCAGCAGCCGCGGCGGACGTGTGTACCGTGTGAATTAGGGTTGGAGTGCCCTTAATTACAGGCTGGATTTGTCACGAAGAATGCTGGCTACAATGGCCACCCTGATGATGCCAGCGCCTGCCCCAACCATGGCCATGAACCCGCCCGCGCTGCCCCTCACCCCTGCCAAACACGATAACACGCTAAAAAATAACGCCCACAACAACAATAATGGTCAAAAGCAAGGTAAGGAACCGAAGAGGTCAGCTGTACGGTAGAGGGGAGTTTCCCAGCAACGTGCCCGTGGCACTGCCCCACAGCACGAGTTCGCTACTCCCGCCATCATAAAACTTTCGCAGAAGTGGCGGGGGGACGCCTTTCATTTCGTTCTGGGGGTATCTATGGGGTACATGACCGAGAAAGAATTCGTGTCATTATTTTCCACTATCACCTGCAAGAGAATGACTTCCGTCATTCAGCCAAGACGCATCTCATTCGTATCTGTCTGTAGCGATAGAGTTCCGGGTTAAGTTATTCATATTTGCTGTTTCGTATTAAGAGATACATGGCAGTGCTACATTAGCAGTATAAGTCAGTCAGGTTCTGAGTCAGTGAGAATGTTTCTAAACCAGCTAGAAAGTCGAGGTCAGCCTTCTTTTGGGGGATGAAGGGAAGAAGTGGTTAGTTGAAGTAAATCCTTGTTGCTTTATAAGTTCTGTGGCGTCAGCAAACTTTTATATGTGAAGAAAGCTATACAAGAAAAGCGTGCGATTTACATCCTAGCAGATGAAAAGAAATACCAAAACGTGGAGAACGAGAGACAGTGAGAAAGAGAGAGTGTTGGAGAGAGAGAGAAGAGAATCATCTCCGAGCGCGAACAGATCTCCCGACGCCATCTTTCCATTGGCCGACCGTCCCAACACTTATAGCTGCTGCTGCTGCTCTCTCTCTCTCTCACTCTCTCTCTCTCCTTCTCTCCACGTGGTCACCGGTCGGCCGATGCAGACTTCACTGTTTTGACTAAGTTTTGGCGATGCTTATTGAAACTTAGGTGTGTTCTTTATTTCTTTTATTTCTTGAAATCTCAGATCGTTATTTTTACGCTTCTTTTGTTTGGTTGAGGCAAAGTTTTCTGAACATACCGTTGGCCTACTTAATGGCAAAACTGTGGCGTAGTTTCAGATAATTATTTTTATTATTTGTGTTGAGCTTTTCAGCTAGAGTATTTTGAAAATATCATCCACAAAATTTAAAGAAACGATTTCTTAGACTCCTTTACGTCAACTTTTTTTTTTTGTGTGTTTCTGTAACATAAGTTGAGCCAAAGTATTCTTAAAATGTTGTAGTGTCAGTTGAAAACATTTCTCTTCTTTCACGAAGAGAATATCCTAAGAAATATTGTAGTTCATTGATAGTAACTTTTATAAGAAGTCTTAAAATTAACTTATTACACTTAAACACTATCCAGCTTATGTACTATAAATACACATATAAACATGCAAACATGTAATGTGTTTGCTATATATATATATATATATATATATATATATATATATATATATATATATATATATATATATATATATATATATATATATATATATATTATACATATATATATATATATATATATATATATATATATATATATATACATATATATATGTATGTGTGTGTATATACATATACATAAAAATATGTATGTGTGTATTTGTTTTTGTGTTTGTGAGTATGTTTGGTGTGTGTGTGTGTGTGTGTAAAGGCATAAAAATTAGCCACAATACATCTTCAATTATATATATATATATATATATATATATATATATATATATATATATATATATATATATATATATATATATATATATATATATATACATACACATAAACAAATGTATCGAGGAGGGATGCTAAATAATATCCAACTCTACAGTAGATTTTCATCATCATCATCATCAGACCCTTATAAAAGCGCATCTCCTCTTGAAGACTCTTGTGTGTGTGTGTGTGTGTGTGTGTGTGTGTGTTTGTGCCTGTGTCTGTGTGTGTGTTTACGAGACATTATGACGTGGAACTCTGCTGCAACGAAATTTGAATAATGCCTTTCCAACAAATTACACCGGTTCTACCACCACTCCTTCTACCACCACTTGACGTTTTAATCGTAAAAAGGGGAGGTCGTATATTGTTATTTTAGCAGCGCGATAACTTCCCTCTCCCTTGTGCGGTTTAGGCATATTCACTGAAGCGTGTTTAATAGCTCCTTGTGTGTGTGCGTGTGTGTGTGTGTGTGGGTTTTGTGTGTATATGTGTGTGTCGGTTTTGTGTGTACGTGTATGTGTGTGGTTGGGAAGGATGAAGGGAAAGGCATCTACAGTAAGAAAATAGATCCGTCATTATCTGTACATGGTAGGAATCTCAGAGACTGTCGGCCGATTCTGAATGTTCAGGGATTTGTGGGCAGAGCGAGAGGTCCTTTATTTCCGAAAACTGTTTAGATTAAGTAGTTTTAAGTAGTTTTCCCCGTTAAATTTGCCTTTCTAATAATTTTGCACTTCCAAGGAACTAAGTCTCGGTTTACAAACGTCCAAAGAAAAAATTAGACGTAAAACTTTTATCTTATGTTGTTATATTCTGGTACGGTTCGGAATGGAAGTCTGCAGATGATTTAAGAAATTTTCCCTAGTTTTTTCTATAAACTCTAAAATGTACAGTAGTAGACGATCTTGCTTGAAGATGAAAGAAACGGGAAGAATCGTAAATTTCGTCACTTACGTCATTTCTTTGATGCTTTTATGAAGTGATGGAAAAAATCGCTATTGACAGGTTTCAGGTGTTTACTTTACATCCTTGACCTGATTATATAAAGAGTCTTCATTGTAGCTCTTTCATTGTGTTCTTTCGTTGTCATCCGCATCTGTCATGGACGTAACTGCAATCGCAAGTTTTGTATCTGTAAACTGGAAATTTTTTTCCTTTATCGGTACTTCTTGTAAAATAAGTTTGGCGTTGTTTTGCATCACCGGCCTGATTGTGGTTGGATCTTTGATAACAATCATGTTAATAAGCAATCATGTTAATAATCTGCGAAAGGAAGGAATGATAAGTTGGGATTTAAGCAAAGAGTAACGAATGCACAGGAAAGTGAGAAAAAAGATGTAGAGAGTAAAATGGAATTAGAGGTAAAAGCAAAGAATTACGGAAGGAAGAAATGAGATAATTGAGAAAAAATAAATATTTACTTCTATTATTTTTATGTATGGACTTGTTTAAGAAAAAGCAAAGTTTTAAGTCTTGTGGAGTCAAAAGATTCTTTTTTTTTATGGCCAATATTTTCTTCTCCAGTGAAACAGTTCTGACCAGTGAAATATATATAATGTACATAACATAAGTGTATTTGTGTTGTAAGTGTTTGCTTGTTTATATAATTACATCAAGTAATTATGTGCACTGATACAAGAGAACGAGAGAATGTGTAACTATCGGTAATCGTGAATAAGTGTATGAATTTAAAAAAAAACTCTTGTCATTGCGGTAAAATGCTATAGGAAAGTTTAAGTAATCTTTACAAGTATTTTAACTGGAAAGTATATAGAATTTGTGTTTCTATGCGTGCTTTTAAGCGGGCGCGCATGTGTGTGTGGTAATTTATATAGACAAATTATAGCAGTGTTTTCAACAGAAAAACTTTACTCTTAATACCGAAGACTTTTTTTCATGAAATTTCAGACTGAAGTGAGTCCGATGTTTCTCTAAAATTCGAGATTTGAAAGAGAACCAATACCTTCTTCTCATTAAAGTATATAAAGTATTTTAAGTGCGCTGTTTCCCTCAATATCAAATTTGAAAGAGAACCTATACTTTCTTATTAGCATATAAATATGTTATGCTGTTTCAGTATCGAATTTGAAAGAGAACCAATACTTTCTTCTTCAAGTATATAATGTATGTAAAATTTCTATTCGTACAAGCAAAATTGTTTCGTTATTGGTCACGTAAGCTATATATAGGTCATATTAATTTTATATCAGGTTTTAATATTTTTTTCTGTTTTATTTTCTTCCTTGTCGGAAATTCTTAAAACTTTTGTCATTTTCCTTTTTATTTGTTATGTAAGATTTTTTCTTAAATTTCTTCTACATCTCTGTCTTCATTTCCATTTTTATATTTTTATTTGTATTTTATCTATGGAAACTTTTGTTAATATAACATTTTCTCTCTTTTTTTTATTTGACCTTAAAATGTGTGCCACCAGGTTCGTCTCTCAGTATTTCTCAGAATCTTGTAAAGGTTTACCTCGATATATGTTTATTCTATATTTTTTCCGAATTTTGTGTTTTACCTCCGCCTTCTTGTGTGTATGATTTTCTAAGTTATGAGAACGTATGATTCCTCATTCATTTTACTTTCTACTTGAACGGAAAACGTTCATTACGCCTACATTATCAGATCGCCTTTTCGTTTACATTGATATAAATCGTGAAAATGATTATCTTCAAATTTAGGTCATATTAAGAACAGCGAAAATTTCTGTTCATCGGTCTTGTTTTAATTTATTTGCCATAAATTCAGTCATCAGCGCGTACATTACGAAAATTACGCGTGTGTATGTTAAGGTTAATCTCGTATTTAATATTTCCAAGTGTAAAATTTATTTTTCATCATTAGTTTTTCCTCACGTCCTTTCTTCGTTCGTTTTTTTTCCGTAGAAATAATTAATTTTAAAATATTGCTTTCCCTTCAATTTTTGCTTCGGTTTATATATGCGAGAGGTCTCCTCTTTTTGTGATCTTATTTCGAGAAACAACTTTCATTTTTATACTTGCGTCAAGCACGATTTTCTTCCTCTTATTTTTCTCCTCTTATTCTTCTTTCGCTAAAATTCGTTGGTTCCTCGGTCCTTGTGAATTACGCCCGAATACAGATTTCACCTTTTCATAATCTCCATATTGATCTGCGAGAAATTTCAAGTCGTTCTTTTATCTGGTGCGCGAGCTCTACGCTTCTGGGAAGTTACGATTTATTGCCGTTTAAAGAATTGCACTTCAGTGTGTTTATTTGCAGCGGAAATTGGAATATTTCATTATTCTCCTATGTGCGTGATTCCAACCCTTTTTCCTTTTTTTTTTTAATTTTAATTCGCGCGTTTCATAGATTTTCATTACGCATTTTCTAATGCAAGTGCACGCGGAGATAGTAAGATAAATATATATACACAGTATATATACATACACACATACACACACACATCAAAGATCGAACCCAGGTCTTTCAGTTGAAAGCCAAGGCCGCTGAAAGACCTGGGTTCGATCCTGGTGCGAGTCAGAAATTTATTTCTGTTCCACACGTGATGATTGTGCGTTGATTATTTCTATATATATATGTATGTATATATACAGTATATATATATATATATATATATATATATATATATATATATATATATATATATATATGTATATATATATTTATATATATATCATGTGAGTGCCTATGCTTGTATGGTGAGAGAGAGCTGGAAAGCACCCGTAAAAACCACCGAGAGATGAACTGGAATAGGCGCGTATAGGAAAAGCGCCTGCATATATACATGGAGCAATGGGGGTCCAGCCAGCCAGCGTATGCCGTTGCTGCCACCAACACCGCCTGCTCTAATTCCATTAGGATCTTTTCAAAGCCGTTTACGCCATCAAAGAGTCATTCCTATGAATACAGAATAGACTTTTCAAAATTTCAACTTGTCACTTTGCTCTCATGAATCAATTATACGCTTCAAACGGTTCGCACATTGTCCGGCCGAGTGTTTACCATTTCATACGCCCATGTCAAATACAGCCCGTCGTTATGGGTAAGGAAGAAGGGGCGGGCGCGCTGCTCCCGTTTTTCCCTCACTTTGGTCACCGCGAGACCCGATCAAAAGTTCAGACTGGATGACTGGCTCTCGGCCCCGACGGAATTAGAACGCTAAATACGACGAAGGTCAAATGATTGGGTTTCTTTTGTTTTTCTGTGTTTTTCAAGGAGTCCGGCACGGAAGGCCGAGTTTGCTCTGACGCTGTGTATGACGAGAGCGTTAAAATGTCGCTGTTGATGGAGTAGGCGCCGCGCGGAACTTATCTTGAAGGCGATAGGGGCTGAAATTTAATCGAATTTTTCGCCGATGTTTGCGAGCAAAATCCCGAAAATAAAAACAAATATTAACAATAAACAAATTCTAATATATTATTATCAGTTTGATATGGGTAAGGTATAGATGCATTTTCATACTTAGCAAATGTTTCAGTGAAAATTAAGTTTTGATTGATAGGAACTCTTTTTTTGGGAGGGAGCGTTTTTAGTGTATAGTAATTCAGTTCTTTCCAAATGTGAGGATTTCCTTTGAAGTATCGCCTGAATATTTGCTAATCTTGAATAATATCAGCAATATCAGTGTTACCCAAGTTACGATAAAAACGAAATAAACAAAGTTACATAATTTCTTCTCGTGTTTGTTATATTTTTCGTAAAATCATATTATTCCGAAAACGAGCTCAAGGTTTCCCTTCTTCAAACAATGCCGCTATTACGAAAGTAATTTTCATCTGGGGTATTTGATAAGATGTACCTATATTTGTGTTTACATATGCTTTGGTTAATGTGTGCAAATGTACAAACAAGTACATATTTGTTTATTATTGGTGTAGATACACTCAGATATTTATTTTTATTCTTTTATATATATATATATATATATATATATATATATATATATATATATATATATATATATATATATATATATATATATATATATGTATATATATATATATATATATATATATATATATATATATATATATAATATGTATATATATATATATATATATATATATATATATATATATATATATATATATATATATATATATATATATATATATATATATATATATATATATATAATGTTAATTTCATATGCAAACAAACTACGATAAAAAGAGGCATACATATACTGATTATATATCGCATAATGAAAAATCGTTAACATTATATATCACGGTGTGAATGTATGTGCAGAAAAATATGATTTACGGAGAGCTGTGAAATTCATACAAGAAGCAGAAAATCAAACATACATCCCGGAATTTATTTACAATGTATTCTCTTGCAGTTTATAGAGCTGAGTAACAATTCAGTGAATATATCTTCATATTAATCCATCCAAATAAGTAAAATAATCAGCCTAAAACAATTTACTTGGAAAGGATTTGTAAGAAAACACATCATTTGGGGGGAGAGAGAGAGAGAGAGAGAGAGAGAGAGAGAGAGAGAAAATCATGTGTTTCTTGTCCGTGGAAATCAATCATTTTGAAGCGTAACCAACGGAAGTCAGTTGTTCAGTGTTCCATTACAAGTATCTTTTTTTTTCTTTTTTTCTTTCTTTTATCGGATTATCGCAATTTCGTGATTTTCACTTGTTTAGAGATTTTGGAGGAATGTCTTACTTTCATCTTTTAATGTTGCTTTCTTCTGTTTTGTATCGCTCCCTCGGTCAGTGTCTTACATAAATACATACTTATTCATACGTACGTGTTTATGTTTTTTTATGTGCAGAACACATTTGTATGTTCGTACTGTTACGTGCCCATACGATTGTGTAATTTCTTTTATGTATTTGTTTATATTCCATATATATATATATATATATATATATATATATATATATATATATATATATATATATATATATATATATATATATATATATATATATATTATATATATATATATATATTAATTATATATACACATATATTCATTATATATGTATACACACAAATATATTATGATATGAATATGCATATATATATATATACCTTAAATAATTGCGGATAGGCCATGTAGTTGTTTACTTATCATTACATTTTGTAAGAACATGACAATATCGGTAAGCTTCATATTTCAACCTAACATTCATTGATTTTCTTCTCATTCCGCGAGTTTTCTTGATTTACTGAAAACATTTCATGAATATTTATCCCAAAAGATTAGATGAATATTTACACGAACATATCCAATAAATATACACCAGGAACCATTTGATGAATATTAGATACAAATACATGAAAAGCATTAGATAAATTTTCAAAACAAAAAAAAATATTGTTTTGTGCATTTTATTTTCTATTTTCAATTTTTACGTTTCCTTCTGTACTCATTGTTTTTCTTGCAGAATGGGTTTTTTAAAATAATTTTTGCCACAGTTTCATGGATATTTATAGTAGACCTAATTTTTTTTAATTGTATGGTGAATTTCTTGATGATTTTCTTAAAGTTCTTTTATAATAATATTAGATATTCTTTGTGATATATATATATATATATATATATATATATATATATATATATATATATATATATATATATATATATATATAAAGACAGATGTCAAGTTTTTTTGATTGTTCCGTGAATTTCGTGATTAATTTTTTTAAATTCTATTTTTAAAATCTTACATATATTCTCGTGTAAATACGTTTGTCTGATTGTGAGTACGTAAATATAATAAATAAATAAACAGCTTGGCATTTCTGAAATTGATGCAAAAATTTTTTTTTTATAATATTGCATAATTCTAGTGTAAATGCGCTTATCTAATTGTCGGTAGATGAATACAAATTAATAATTAAACAGCTTGACAAGCCCGAAATTTATGAAGACTGTAACAGGATATGCAGATCTTAACGCACTTTCCGAGGAAGTAGGTCATTGGAAGTGATCCATGGTGTCCGAAAATTACAGCCGAAAGCAGAACTGACGCCAAATCCATAATGACGAGTGGGCTAGGGGGAGGGGGTGAAGGAAGGAGGGAGGGGGGGAGAGAGGGAAGACACCCCCAGGACGATTTATTCGAAAACTACGACAATTTCGGTGTGGCGTCGCCCAGCGGCGAAAATCCATACGGCCTCTCAGCGAAATTGGATCTCGAAAATGCCCCTCCCCGATTTTTCTCGGAATTAAGGTCGTTCCAGGTGATTCATTCCGGGTCTGATTGGACTTTGTGTTCGTGTGTGTGTGAGATCCTCGAGGAAACTTTTCAATATTCATCCGTCAGTTCCGTTGATCAGCGGCATCTTGTGATGGGAACTGTTGCGAGCGGTTATGTATATATATGTATATATATGTATGTATATATATATATATATATATATATATATATATATATATATATATATATATATATATATATATTGATTCTAGACCTTAAAATTTTTTCATATGGAAAAAAGATCCATTTGTAATTTTATACATACATATATATATATATATATATATATATATATATATATATATATGTATATTATATTATATATATATATATATATATATATATATATATATATATATATATATATATATATATATATATAAAACGGAAACCACAGTCCGAGAAGGAATATATACAGTTTCATATCATTAATGCCATTAGTATCATAGCACCAAAACAATACAACTGCGTCTTGCTTTTTACGTTATATATGGTAAATATTAAGCACAGATAAACACGTTAGTCTCTCTCTCTCTCTCTCTCTCTCTGGTGAGACTTGTTTCCCCGTCGAAGGTGTTTTGTGATATGAGTAAAAAGGGAGAATAATGCGGATCCGTCAAATGGCTTTTAGCTGATCGATATTCGCCGGGACGTTGCATGAGGCAGCGTAGTGTTTTTGCCTTCTTTATTGCATTAGTTTTATGTGTGATGGCATTATTTTTTTTCGTTTTTTTACCTCTTCCTTTTCCTTTTCTTTTTCCCCGGACTTGTGTTCTGGTGTCGTTTCGCGGTGATAATCTCGTCTTTATTCTGGATTTTGATTTGTATTTTTGCTCGGGGCGTGGCCCCCCCCTTTTTTTTTGGCCACAGCAAATTGGATTAGGTGTCGTTGGGCTTGTTTATGTGTTTATGTTTATGTATGTGTGTGTGTTTGTATGTATGGTCGTTTATAAATACAAAGGTGGATCATATATATATATATATATATATATATATATATATATATATATATATATATATATATATATATATATATATATATATATATATATATATATATATATATATATATATATATATTAAAGTTGATAAATAAATTTGATGTCCCTTCTGTAAATGAGGTAATTGCGGTAAATTATTACAGTTCCGATGGGAATGAATGCTTAGTAAAATTGATGGCTCTTGTAACCTTGTGACCTGCAATACTGTAATGTGTGATTGGCAATTATATCATATTCTCCTCTGTATTATTATTATTATTATTATTATTATTATTATTATTATTATTATTATTATTATTATTATTATTATTACTCGGACATTCTTGTTGAAAAAAAGCATTATGATCTGATCGCTGCAAAGCAAAATTCAACAGATGAAAATATCCATATGCACTAGTTTAAAAACAGAGAGTCGAGCAAATAATGAATAAAAATCATAAATAGAATAAGAAATAAAGAAAGATGAAGAAAATAACAAATAAAGAATGTTGAATCCAAAAACAGGGAAATGAATACAGCAACTGCAATATAAATCGAAGTATTGTTTGTTTTACCGTAACTTCTGATAGAACGAGTTTTTTAAGCATGCCTGATGTAACAATCTCTCTCCTGACAGATAGATAGATAGGTAGGTATAAATTACATATATATATATATATATATATATATATATATATATATATATATA
>NC_089741.1:53514357-53529357 GCF_040412425.1 Macrobrachium rosenbergii
ATATATATATATATATATATATTGCAGTATATGATCATAAATTTTTATTTTGCTTTTGCTACCTTCTCTCTCTCTCTCTCTCTCTCTCTCTCTCTCTCTCTCTCTCTCTCTCTCTCTAGGAAATTTGTAATTTAAAGTGTAACTAGTTTCATATCGCAATTTTCCTGTCGAGTGTTATTTCAGTAGAATTTCCAATTATTTTCATAGTTTTTTTTCAGTATTTTTATTTTCTTTCCAAATTTGTTCATTTTATTTATCCACTTTAATTGATTACCTGTCCTGGCGTTTTCTCAAATATAATTTTTGCATTATTATTATTATTATTATTATTATTATTATTATTATTATTAATATTATTATTATTATATGTGAAAGAATTAATGTGGAACAAACCTAAAATGCGATTAATTTGTATGAAAGGTTTGCTTGTGTATGCAAGTAAAACAAAATCAAAACAAATAAATTACTATGAATTTCCTCTTGCGATAAATGCCGATTGTGGACAAATATTAGACAATTATTAAAATACTCTTTAAAGCTTCTTCCTTGGTATCGGATATGTGAGGACGATATGTTTTAGCCTGTGTATATTTGCTTGCCTCTCTACTGTGTGGGGTAGCAGGATAAGTCAAGAATGGTTTGATAGAATGTGATAAAATTTGAAGTATATCGATTAGGTCACCCTTCCTGCATATTAACCTTTGTTGTCATTTTTACACCTTGCCGTAATTATCTGTTCAATTATTTCGTTTTTTTTACACTCTCACTGCTCTTTTTTTTTCTTTCAAGTTATTTTGCTTTTTTCATGTTTGTTATTGCAGGTATGGCGTATATTGGTTAGCGTTAAAACATCCTGAAGAACAACATAAATCGATTTTTTTTTTCCCAGTTTGAAATTTACTGTTTTCATTTTCTTCGTTATCCTAAAATATTTCCTGCTGCATCTTAATTTTCCTGGGAAGGGGAGCCGCTAAAATCTATGTTTCGTCACCAGTTTTCTGTCTGTGATTATATTGTGGCTTAGAGGGAAGAACAGCTATTCCATTTTTAATCTTCACATGTGAATAGGCGACTCTGGCGAGTACTTCTTATGACGCCAGCTTCTGTTATTAATAAAGCGAGTTCTTGACCTTTCTTGTGGCTCCAGAAGGACGCATGCGCATAACGAATAATAATAATAGTAATTTTTATATCATGTGATTTACGCCAATCTTGCAGAGTTTATTCAAGACTGCCCGTAGTTTTTTTTTTTTTTTTTATTCACTTTCTCGTTCGACCCCACTTTCGTTTGGTACGTAACTTTTCATCCCCAGTACTTGTTGTTGCCAAACCACTGCTGTGTAATAACCTGATCACTTTTGTATTTATAGGCGTATTTTCAGGTAATGGTCTCCTCCCGTGTGTGTTCTCTGTTCTTAATCATCGGAGATAATCTTCGCTGATGAGAGAGTATTTTAAATGCAGGTCGTTCGTTTGGTTTTCTCCGTTGCAAAGTCTGGGAAATCATAGCCGTTTCTCTTTTGTTTTTCCAGCAACTCGCCGTTTTCGTGCGTAATTTTTGAGTATTTAGCTCCTTTCAACTGAAAAATCAGATGATTGCAATCGCTAGATTGTTAATGCATGCACATAATCGCACGTCCATGCTCACGCGCGCTTATACACACACGCACACGCACACACACACACACACACACACACACACATATATATATATATATATATATATATATATATATATATATATATATATATATATATATATATATATATATATATATATATATATATATATATATATATATATATGTATATATATATATATATATATATATATATATATATATATATATATATATATATATATGTATGTATATATACAGAAGGAGGCTCACTTGAAAAGTGACAGTAAGGATGCAGACATCCTGAGCTTTCGTCTTTATTTTCAAGTTCAGGATCTACAGATCTTTCCTTCACTTTTCCCAAGAGCGCTTCTCATATTTATATACCACGGACCATTGTGGTACTGGATAAATTATATATATATATATATATATATATATATATATATATATATATATATATATATATATATATATATATATATATATACTGTATATATTATATATATATTTTTCTATGTGTGAATATATTGTAGTAGTAATGGAAATATCTGTGCCAGGAGTGTTAATTTTACTAGTTGTTTTGTTTGTACTTGTACCATCTTCGGATCCAATAATCTTGACATTGTAATGTTTGACGAGCTGTAAACTAACTTATGATAGAATGTAGAACTTTTTCGGAGTTCCAGAAGACTTAATGTCTCTTTTTCATAATTTCCCGTCGTTTTATTTCTATAATATTTCTCCCCTTTCTTTAACTGTCATTTATATTCTGTTTTATGAAATTGTCCGGCATCACAAAATGAAACTGGGCCGTTATTTTTATTAAATTGCTTGATTAACTCCTCAAAGGATTTTGATATTCTTTTGCATGAATATATATATTTAGCCTGTATCTGGCCATGCTTAAGAACAGAATTTGATGAACGCATTTAAAAAAAAAAAAGCAATAATAGGTCAGCCCGTTCAACTCTTGATGGAAATTGATGCACCTCTCACAGCTTGTCACCAAGAATGTCATCTTGTTATTATTGATTCAGTCTTTAAAAAATAATAGAAAAGAAATTAAATTCGGCAAATCCGCACCACAGATTTATCAGCCATGTTTAACGATGAAAATTATTACCGCCGCCATAAAATTGTGACATAGAATCAGTGTTCTACGTCGCTTTTTATCGAACGAGTTTCTCGGGCTTACGTAGAGGACATAACCGCGAAGACGAACTAAATGAACGTAGTGTCTTTTTGTGTGATATGGGGTGTCGGAAGTAGTGTTGGTGTTGACGCAGGTAAATAGGCCTCTCTCCCTCTCTCTGTTAGGTCTAAAGTATATATCTTCGACTGGATAACCATACAAGTATATATAAGATAAATGCTTTCCTGTGTTTTACAAGTTAGTTATTTATCACATTAACTCTTTATGTGTATTTGTAACAGTCATGGAATCCATCCGTATGGCTACATTGTTCTCTCTCTCTCTCTCTCTCTCTCTCCCCTTGCCGTACTTGGCTCACCATCTCGATTCCTTCTTACTTGATACCTGATGACGTAAATTCTCAGTCATTTACGTACTTAATGGCAGATAGATAATACTTCATTCTTAATAAAGCCTTTATCGACCCACGGTTCCTCCTTTGGCCATCCCATATATAATTTTATTATAGCTGTTTTGTTAATGCTTTCAGTGCGGTAAAAAAAAAAACAAGAGAGAATTCTTGAGTGGGTGCGCAAATGACAGTTGGGGGCAGTTGGGTATGCCCATCAATTTCCTTACTTGTTTCACATCAGTTACTTGCCTGCCCTCTTTTTCTTGTAAGCGCCAGGATTTTGTGATGACTGTTTATGCTCTTTATGTGAATATCTGTTTAACAGTATTTATGGTTATGCATGTTAACATTTTTTTCTAAAATGACGAGAAATTATTCGTTTTTGCTGAGAAATAAATGCAAAAGTTTTTTTTTGGTGATTTTCTTAAAATGAAAACTCGTTCCTTATTTGTTACTTGTACTTAGTGGTGTTTATATATATATATATATATATATATATATATATATATATATATATATATATATATATATATATATATATACATATACATGTGTACATATGTACATATATAATATTACATATACTGTATATTAATATATATATAATATATATATATATATATATATATATATATATATATATGTGTGTGTGTGTGTGTGTGTGTGTGTGTGTATATATTACATATTAGTAACTTGTATTTAGAGATGTTTCATATATATATATATATATATATATATATATATATATATATAATACTGAACTACAAATGATGTTTAATATCAATTCACGCTACTGTGAATATCCAATTATGATCATTATCACTTATAAAAGTCCCCTTCGGTGATAATTCCATCAGGGGGTATTCCCGAAGTAGCGTGAATTTGATATTAAACATTTTGTAGCTTCACGATTGTATATATAAATCACGGTGTGATAAAAAAACTTTTATATATATATATATATATATATATATATATATATATATATATATATATATATATATATATATATTCATAATAATAAGTATATATATTGCACAGATATCTTTTGAGAGTATTTACATATGAACAGGTTTTGTTATTATAATAGTTATATGTTCATCACATTTCCTGTGCCCTGGGCAGGGAAGGGCATTTGATTGCCCTCCTCGTCGGCTGTTACATTGAAGAGTTAAAAGAATGAGCTGTTGGGAGTGGGAAACCCTGTGTGGGGGAGGGGGAGGCGGGTGTTGCCTGTTCAAGCGATGATAGGGGTCAGAGGAGGAGGAGTAGGATGAGAAGGAGGAGGAGGGGAAGGGGGAGGAGGAGGGGGTGACTCTTGATCCAAACGACAATGATAGCGACTCACGAACCATGCGTAGCCTTTCGCTTGATCACACGCACGCGGATCGTTTCTCACAAAACTAACAAAAAGGAGAGAGAGAGAGAGAGAGAGAGAGAGAGAGAAGAGAGAGAGAGAGAGAGAGAGAAAATTAATCTATTCCTTTTTTATGGAATAAACAATATACATACACAAATTATATGGATGTATAAGTATGCGTATATATATTATGTATATATATATATATATATATATATATATATATATATATATATATATATATATATATATATATATATATAACGTGTCTATGTCATCAGTTTGAAGTCAACTTCAAACAACTGATTACATGAGAAGTGCGCATTAATGTTGGAAATGTGTTAAGTGTTCATGTCCGTTTCTTTTCTTAAAGTTTAGTTCGGAGCAGTTGAAAATGTCTGGGTTAGTAAAAAAAAAAAAAAAAAAATCTCTCAACTTTTAGCAAGTGCTGGAGAAGCAAAGAGCAACTTTAGTTTGTATAAGCAATGTTATTGTTGAATTAAAGCCCTTATACTAGGTTGGTTCTTCTGCGCTGTTGCTGGAGAAAGGTTACTGCCCCTCAACTCTCTCTCTCTCTCTCTCTCTCTCTCTCTCTCTCTCTCTCTCTCTCTCTCTCTCACACACACACACACACACACACACTTTGTTTATATGAGGAAATTAATTTGAATGTCTTTGTTGTCAAAATTTTGTTAGTGTAGTTATTTCAAGGCCATAGAGTGTGTGTGCGCTTGTGTTTGAGAAAGAGAGAGAGAAAGGGGGGGGGAGAGGAACTTCAATGTTGAATCATTTACTTGCAAAGTTCTAGAACAAATATTTTTTTTCACAAATCGCTGCTGCATCGTTCAAAGATGTTTTTATTCGTGTCTCCATCTATCCCCATCATTCGTTGATCATTCGGAATGTTTTCATCTAATTTCGTTTATTTACCACAGAGAGAGTTAGCATGTAATAGAGAGAGAGAGAGAGAGAGAGCATGTGGCGTAAACGAAATTTTAATTTACCGTTTGGCCATTAACTCCCATCAGTCGCTGATTAGATTAACTGCGTGTGATGCCCCCCTTAATGACCTAATTTAACCTGTTATCATAAAAGTGAACTCATTGAGTTGCTGCGCGATATCTTCGACTTTAGTCGCGGCTTTTGCGATGTAGATATATATATATATATATATATATATATATATATATATATATATATATATATAGTATATATATATATATATATATATATATATATATATATATATATATTTATATATATATATATATACACATCTACACTATCCTATATAATATATATTATGCATTGCATGATGTGTATACATGTTAATGCGTCATGCAACTGTCTGTGATCGCTATAAATGTTGATATGACGAACCTTTTGACCAGTGGTATTCGTTTGTCTTAATTTCTGTAAAGACGTTTAACATACTAATTTCATCACCTTACGATCCTTCATTATTATTATTATTATTATTATTATTATTATTATTATTATTATTATTATTATTATTATTATTATTATTATTATTATTATAGTGGATAAGCCGAGAAACCTTGTGTTATAACTTAAGTTATATTCGAAGTTTGGTTCGATTAAGTTTTTCTTGATAAGGTTTGTGTATATATGGATTTTACCCCATTGCAATAAGACATTAGGAATTTCCAACATCCATTTAAAATTTGTAGGACTAAAAGTTTTCTTCATGTCAAAAAAATGAAGACGATGCCATTTCTCGTATGGTAATAAGATTTGTGTGACATTCTAAAAATTGTCTTTATATTGTAAAAAAAAATGTAAGAATAACAAAATTTATACAACTTTCTATTCTTCGTTAATAATATTTAAACCTATATTTTGTAAAAGCATATTAGATTAAATGTTTCATCGTAGTAGAAAAGTAAGCAAGAGTATACAAATTTTGTTTGTACAGTAAAAACATGTATGGTTGTGGTGCTTTCGGATAGTGTAAAAACATACAGTGCTGTGAGAGGTTCTTCTAGTTATGGTGAAAACGTATAAGACTATGAAGGGTTCATTCGGTTGTAATAAAAATGTGTAAGACTGCAATTTAAAGCTTTCTTCACTTTTAGTGAAAACATGCATGACTAAAGATTCTTTCGTATAATAAAATGTGAGGCTGTAGAATCTGCCCTAAAATGGAAGACTGCAGTATCTGCAAAAACACAAAAGTGAGAAAAATGGTAGATACTCCCTTTCCTTACTACTGATTTTGCAGATACTGCAAATGTTCCCTAAATAAAGCATTGAGGAATCATTCTGAAACTGCAGTAACTTGTGTATTAGTGTTTCTGAGCTAAAAAGGTGGCATACCTCAATTTCGAAAAATTTTTATGGATTTTCATTTAGCAGAAATGTCCTTCTTATGCACAAATTACAAAGATTTTGAAGCTTGATTTCATATAGCAAAAAATCTAAGTCTTCCTGTTCATACACATATCACACCCACCCACACTCCCCACTCCCCCCAAAAATCATTTACCAAATAGGACACGCACACAAACACGAACCAGGAAAAATAAAAAAAAAAAAAAATCGGTTGCGAAGAGGACACGTGAAATATATTCTCTGGTCAGGTACTCTCTGACATTTTTCAAAAAAGCGCGCGCGAGTTAATCCTATCATCGCCCTCGTTCTCATGCGTCTTTCCCGATAATTTTCCTTTTTCATTCGCACGTATTTGCTTTGATGTATCCCGCCGCAATAAAACCGAGCTTGATAGATTACCTGTACATGTTCAAAGGAAGGAACTGCTTACTCGAATTTTGCATATTTCTCATGTGTAAGGCACTTTTGAAATTTAATTTTTTTAACTTGTTTTGACACATTTAGTGTATAAAATTAAATTCCAGAGGTATCTGAAAAGAAACTGGTGTTTTAAGATCATAATTTCATTTGCTATGACTTACATTTGTAAGTTTCATAATAAATATGTACGCATTCTAATAAAAATAAAGGCACTGTTTAGTTGAGATGTATGGCCGTTTTGAAATTTACAATATTTTAAAACTGGCTTTGATAGATTAAATGCACAAGGTGATATAAAGGAAAGCACTGAATTCCAGAGATATCTTAAAAGTAATTTGTGTTTCAAGATTATAGTTAAACTGAAAAGAATTACATTCATTAGTTCGACGGCAAACATGTCAACATTCCAGTAGAAACTGTATCTTTAAATCTGAGAACTGTCATAAAAGTGTCACATCTTCTAGAAGCAGTTCAATTATTGTTGTTATTTTTGCCGGAACTGTGGTCAGGGCTGAGTCCCGCAGCCGTTTGAAGATGTTTTATTCCCGTAAGCCTCGTGCACGGTCATTTGGAAGAGAAAATAATGATTTTTCTCAAATAAAAGGTGGAATTAGAAGTCGTGAATTAAAAGATTACGGAGTTGATTTGTGTGGCATTCAGGAAATGGAAAGCTAAACCCAATAAATGTTTGTAATCCGGATTGATGATTATGATGAAGGATTAACGGCGCTGGTGATAAAGATGACTGAGGATCTCTGCAAGAACAAAGACACAGGATTATTCTTGAAAGGATTTTGCCCTCAGAAGGAAAAAAAAAAGACCCGCGAATAGGAAGGAAATGTTTCGGCGTACCTGTAAACCCCTGTAAGGCGATCCTTTGAGAATGCTTGAATTATGCATGAAACTATTAAGCAGTAAAATATGAAAATTCTTACCATAATGGTATTTAGAAATTTGCAAAATGCTGTTGGTTAACGCAACCCTTACGCATATTGGATATACGCATGTACGCTCATGAATGTGGGTACTATTCAAGGTATTATGGTGAGAGAGAGAGAGAGAGAGAGAGAGAGAGAGAGAAGCGGTGAGTTATGAGGATAATCAAAGTGTTTACGTAAGAAGTGGATCAAAGACCAAGCAGGGTTTTGGGTTGTGGTATTAAGTGCAAACGATTATACGCTGTGTCAACATTACGGGATTGGGGGAGGGGGTCCGGGTGACGTATGATCAACAACAGGGGAAGGGGAATTTGGTAGTTGAGTTGTGTGTGTTACTATGGGGTGGGAAGGGGGAATGGGGAAAGGGAAGAGGGTGCAGCAACAACACAAAGGCCTTCGGACAAATCGATGGCGTTCCCTCATCTCGACCCAAGACCGACTGACCGACAACTGTCCACTGAATTTGACTGACAACGACAAACTGGCCTTACCCCCTCCCCTTTGCCACTAAACTTCCCCTCTCCTCCTCCTCCTCCTCCTCCTCCTCCTCCTCCCCTGACTGAAGATTAAAACGTCAAGGAGAAATTACCTTGACAACTTTTTTTTTTTTGCAGTACATTATGTGAGGTCTTCCAGATCTACTCAGAACGAACTGGGAATTTCTTTTCAACTAATGGAAGGAAAATGGCTCTATAGATTGACACGGTAATGAGAACCTTCCTCGGGTTAATGAGAAAACCTTTCGTAAGAATCGACCGCTTAAATTCTTAATGATTCTCTCTCTTTCTAGTTATGTGTATTAAATTTTATTTTCTTTTTATATATATTTTTTTGTATTTGAGAAATAGAAATAATCTTACTAACAGTTTGCTTTTATTTTAGGTCAAGGCTAAAAGGCCGGGCCCCCAAGAGAAAAAAATTGTTTTGCTTTCAATAGACTTCACTGTTAAGTCCAAATGATATAGGGAATACGGAATAGGTAGAGAATTCCACGTTCAGGAAGTACATGCAATGTCCAAAGTAGTATCTGTAATGATTCGGAGGAACACTAATATTAGTATTCTGATGTTATCGTGACCCGAAAAATCATAAGAAAATCTGTTTCTTCCAAGTCTACCAAACAACGAACTTCCAGATAACTCTCACCCTTGTTGTTCAACGCCAACTTGATGTAAACCAGTCAATTAATCCCCACAACTTCTTCCCCGGCCGGATATGCTCTTTTGCCCCAGGCCTTTGTAACTCGTGTTCACGAATGTGTAGCGTCAATGAACATTCTCTCTCTCTCTCTCTCTCTCTCTCTCTCTCTCTCTCTCTCTCTCTCTCTCTCTCTCTCTTTCTAAAACGAGATCGATTTTATAGTAGTGCGGTATGGTTCATAAGCTCTTGTCGGTCAGTAGGGGCGCATATCTTAGGATGCTGTATATCATGTTCATTTGTCTTTTTGCTTTCGTAATGAAAAATTATATTGAAATTATTATCGTCTGAATTATATTATAATTTTATTAAAATTGCATAACGATTGATGATTTATAGCACAAATATTCCAAGAAATTCTACCAAGAATTAAGTAGAATTCCTTCCAGTCGCAGCTTCAGCGATGGATTTGAACGAACTTAGTGTTTCACTCCATTTGATTATAATTCAGTGTGAGAGGAGAAAAAAAATTATGTATGCGGTTGGGGTTGGGGATCCTGGAAAATTAGGGGAAAATAGGAGGTGGGGGCCAGTAGAGTAATTTATGTATGAACTGGTATAAACGTCATTCAGACTTGACTGCTAATTACAGCTAGGTTAGCCAATGCAGTAACAATTCTAATCACACTGCATCAGCCACCATTTTAGCCTCCAGTAAGTTGGTGTTAGATGTCCTGAAGTGGAAAGCCGATGATGATGATGATGAGATGATGATTATTATTATTATTATTATTATTATTATTATTATTATTATTATTATTATTATTATTTTTTGCTTGGTGCGTGATATGCCTTTAGCGTCATCACTTGGAGATCAGGCTCAAGTTTTTATTGTAATTGTACTTTAGGGTTATTTTTTCATATTGGAAATTCAGCAGGTTCCTCTGCTCACTAGTACTACTATTATCATGGAATTTGTAGTCGGGTGGAAGGGTCAGCATTTTATGCTTTTACAGTATTAATACTATAAGTAAACAACGTGTTTCGAACGCAGGTTCATTGTCAGTTCTATTAAAGAAAAACAATAAACCGCGCATGCGTACACTAACTGCAAAAGATTCTGAAAGTGGTTCACTGAAGCATTAAAATCCAAAATTATTATTATGGATTACATGCTTTAGTTTGAATTTCTTTAGTTACGTGATAAAGTTATAACGCCGGTAATAACAATTCTATCTGCGTGTGAACATCCACATAAGCGTAAAAATAATCTTTAAAAACGATATAACCCAGCTGTATTTTGATGAATGTTATTCCTTTAGAATTCCAAATTTATTTAGATATGAATGAAAAGTCTGGGAATATTGTGTTATTGTAAAGTCTTTGTGAAGAAGTCATGGGAAATTTGATTTTGAAAGAATACGCTTTTTCAATCAGATTTGCTGTGATATATCCAATTCTTCAAGTTTTAGTTTTTATATAACTAGATTTCATTCCGTAGTACCTCATATAAGTATGTAGTGAAGTATAAAGTTTAATCATTTTAAGTGGATATGAGGTAGTTTAGTACTTTCAGCGCTGTATGGTCATTCAGTTGAAAAATGTTAAAGATTTTTGGAACTGTAACGGGGAAAGACTATTTAAGGATAATAGGGTGTATAGATTCCTTCAAATGTCTTTAAAGGTCACTATAAATTCCATTATCTCTTTAGCAAATTTTTGGTATTACATTGTGACTGTTAAGGAGGAAGGGCGTTTAAATCCGAATCACAAGAATTATTCGACGGGATTGCGGGATTTACGTCTTGGAAATCTTAAACAAAACTGTTGTTACTCTCAGACATAAATTAACAATTTGCCAAAATTGTTAAAATGTTTCCGCACATAAAATTCAAATTTTTCTTCTTTTTTTTATTTTCATTATAAGTTGCGTAACAAAGATGTGGCGTATATTCGGATGAGCTCAAGTGTAAGAGAATTATGGCTTCACTATTAATCTCATAAATTTGCCAAGTTTTTATGTCATTTTACAATCAAGAAGAATATTGAATAGATTTGGTCACAAAGCTGGACTGAGTAACCATTTCCAATAAGAAATCCATTCTTCATTCTTTTTGTTAATGTATTCCTTTGAATTATTCACAGTAATGAAGAGTTTGGGAAAAGAATCATGTTGCCTTAATATATTAGTATGACATGTTTGTTTGTCATAATTTCTAACAAAGGAGGTATAAAGTTTCTTTTATACTTTCATAACATTTTTTGTCTCTGGTTTGTAATTATGCTGTTGTTGTATATTTTTGATTGAGTATTTTAGTGTTCGATTATATATATATAAATTTATATATATATATATATATATATATATATATATATATATATATATATATATATATATATATATACACACACACAATTGCCTACTAATGTTTTGTCTTCTTATTCCTTACTCTTGTTGTCTGTTGGTTATCGAAGTTTGGTTATACTAAGGTATTAGCGATCCCTTGTATGGACTGTTTAGTACATTCTCTCTCTCTCTCTCTCTCTCTCTCTCTCTCTCTCTCTCTCTCTCTCTCTCTCTCTCTAGCGCCATACACTCAAATACAAGACTTAGGCGATGCGTCACAATTTTTTTTTTCTGCTAGGTTTTTGGTGGCCAGCAACAATTTTGTGAAATATGTTTTTTTCCTTCCCTTTTTTTTATGAACGATTTCTCTGCAGAGTGGAGAGCCGGAAAAGGGCCGAGGGCCTCAAATTTTTATTTCTTCCTTTCATTCTCTTTTTGTATCACCTGTACGACGTAAGTCCATTTACCTGTCAATCCTGTCGAGGGCACCTGTCGGGCCTCAAAGTGTCCATCATGAATGACGACTGCCGACGACGTTGGCCTCATTTAAAAATAAAAAATAAAAAATTGAAAAAAAAATACTGACACTTGTCATTGGTCTGTTAATTAAGTTCGAGGTCGGGGTATTTTTTTTTGTTTTTGTTTGGAAGGATTTCTCTCTCTCTCTCTCTTCTCTCTCTCTCTCTCTCTCTCTCTCTCTCTCTCTCTCTCTCTTGCTGACGACTACCTTTCCGCCCAAAGAACATTTTCAGAGTTGTAAGACTCTGTCATTGTCGACGTCACCCGTCATTCAATGAGGTGGGAACCGATTATGTCGCCGAATTGATGTTCTCAGTCAATTTCTGTCATTGTTTGTCCCGTCCTGTTCATTCCCATCACTCTGTTGACAAGTTGTGTCATTTCACTTCGCTCTGGCGAAGCGATCAGAAGGAAGCGAGAACTTCTGACGAATCGCCATATTCAGCTGAAAGAATTTCAGGCTGTGGTTTAGTTAACTTTTAGAAATATTAATGACGTTCTTATTTTATTTTCTCCTCCTTATCGTCTTCCTGCATTTCCTCGTCTCTTTTTTTTTTTTTTTTTTTTTTACTTCTTATTGTTGTGATTTCTGTCAAATTAGTTAGGTGAATGTTATGTTATCTCTTGTGTATCTTTTCTCAGAAAAATATCTCGAGAACAGTTTGGCGGACTGTGATGAAACTTGTGAATGTTGTAGCTGTTACCATTACTGACTGTGTAAATACATCTTTGTCATGGCTGCCGCTATGTTACCGTAGTCACACAAAAATTAGCGTAATTTGAACAAGTGTCTCTTTTAGTTTATACATATGCAGTTGTATAGTTAATTTTACCTGATAAATATTATTTTGATGAAGTATCAATTGTCTCGAGTTTGCAGATACTCACTCATGATTATCTACATGTGCAGGACTGTCCAGGAAATTATAGTGTTTCCAAAGGAATTTTCCTTATATATCTGTCAAGTGTGTAAATAATTGTCAGTAAATTTCATTCCTGACTTCCCTACAAATTTTTTTTAATTCATAAAGTATTTCTGTGGTATATTTTTTATATATGATATTCTGGCAATGTTATGAAATCTTGAAAAAATTTTCTGAATGATTTCATTTGTATTTTCAAGTTTTATATAAAATTCATAATGTATTTCCGCAATAATTTATGAAGTACTCGGCCCGTGTCTCCATTTACTGCATTTCAGTCTTACCAATTTTACAATAATTCCATATTTCATGGGAAGGAATTTCCACTGGAAATCATGCAATATTATATACGTGCTTCCAGGAACTTATAATGTGTTGATGAAAAGAATTGATCAACTATTCGACTCGTATCTTCAAAAAATGGTCAGAATTTATTAATGAAGCTCATTTTTAGTGATTATCAGTAATATTCTAGATTCCGATAAAACTTATACGATAATTCATAATGAACAAACCCCGCAACTTCCTTTTTTTTTATCTACCCACATTTTCGTCAATAACCATAATCGTTGCTTATCCAGAATTGATGGCAAACATCATGAATCTTCTCTCTCTCTCTCTCTCTCTCTCTCTCTCTCTCTCTCTCTCAGGAACTGAAGGCGTATATCATAAACCTTATAGCCTTTCCCTTTCTTTCTCTCTCTCTCCTTCACTAGCATCGATGAATATCTTCGCTGCGACGCCAGTATACAACTAATAAACAACCAACCAACCAACCAACCAATCAATCAGCCAATGGCGTCGATGACCGTCCACGTTTCGACGCCAGTATAACAACTAATAACCAACCAACCAATCAGTCAGCCAATGGCGTGGATGACCGTGCACGTTGCGACGCCAATATAATAACTAATAACCAACCAACCAATCAGTCAGCCAATGGCGTCGACGACCGTCCACGTTGCGACGCCAGTATAATAACTAATAACCAACCAACCAATCAGTCAGCCAATGGCGTCAATGACCATCCATGTTGCGACGCCAGTTTACAACAACCAGTCAACCAACCAGCCAACCAACCAATCTCTCCCACCACTGTCGTCACCCCTTCCAATCATTCCCTCACCCTTCCCTGTTTATGAGCTGCAAGGTCAGAGTTTACGGTCAGAAACAAAACAACTCTCCAGCGAGAAAGGATTGAATCCCATGCCAATTAACTGGCACTCTCCTCTCTCTCAGTGGGTGAATTTATGGTCTGCTAGTTTTCCAATTGTAAATGTTTTTTTTTTTTTTTTTTTTTTTTGCAGGGTCGCTCAAACTGAAACGGTGATAGTTGTGTTAGCTGGTGTGTTTACAAGTCCCCCAGGTCGTAGCTTGCTAGTAAATACAAGAATTATTATTATTATTTTTACTCTTGTTATTAATGGCCACAGCAATAGTATCAGTAGATTCCCAGCCATCAACTCAGTCTGTTTTATTGTTTAGTATCCATCTCGGAAATATTCCTAGTCTCTCTGATGTCATTATAACCGTTTGTGCGGGGCGAGAGTGGTAAGGTATATTGACTCCATAATGGAGGACTATTTTTCTTCCAAATTATTTTTTATCTATTTTGTTTCTTAACTGAAGGATGAACTCAATTGGGGGAACTGATAAACTTACTAACATAAGGAACAGTATATTTGTCAGACTTCTGTTTGAACGTTGGATTTCAAAACTTAGTTGTAGAATCCCTAACTTCGGCTTAAATGTTTGATGAGAAACTTCGGTTTGGAAATGACGTGTATTGAAATTTTTAAAAGAACTATGATCAGTTGTTCCCTAGATCTCCCTGTACT
>NC_089741.1:53531857-53534357 GCF_040412425.1 Macrobrachium rosenbergii
CTTTTGATCGAACAATGGTGCCGCTTTAAAGAAGGTACAATAAAATAAAAATCGATCAACCAGGAACACTCTCTCTCTCTCTCTCTCTCTCTCTCTCTCTCTCTCTCTCTCTCTCTCTCTCATACTTCCATGTTGGGCACCCTGTACGCTGATTGGTTTTCAGTGTAGCCAAGTTTTATTTGCGTCTCGTAAAGTCCGTCATGTTTTGGAAATTCTGGTTTCGGCGCTCTCCCCCTCGGCTGGGTTTTGCTAAGAGCTGCGTCGCTACAATTTGTTTTTTTATTTTATTATTTTTAGTTATTTTTTTTGTCATTTCGGTAGGCTGCATATAACCAATAGATCGAGAATGATTGCTACTGTATTTACTAGAAGGCTACAGTTTTTTTTTTTTTTTTTATCATTTCGGTAGGCTGCATATTACCTATAGGTCGAGAATGATTGCTGCCGTATTTACAACGAGTCTTTCGGGTAGAGGAAATGGGAGGGGAGGCGGTGGGAGAAAGGCAGATACACGAAGGTGTTTATTAAAAATAAATGATAAACAAGCTCTGATTCACAAAGTCTTTCGGATAGAGGAAAGTTGGTAAGGGGAGGGGCTTGGGGGGGAGAAAGACAGGTACACAAAGGTGTTTATTAAAATTAAATGATAATCAAGCTCGCTCAGCATTCCTCCGTCGGTGCACAGGTAATGCGCACAGGTAATATCCGTTATTGCTATGGTATGTACAGTACATACCGAAACGCCATCTGTCAAAGTAGCGTTATTGGGCGAAATGAGATACACGTATGTAAAACATGTTTTTTTTTTTTTATTTGTTCGTGTCCCCTTTTTTTTTTACGTGTCGTTCTCTTCAACGCAGCCGTGGCGTTGGCATTGCTTTTTAATTATTCACCCCGCAGCTTGCCACGCCATAACAGCTGTCGGCTGTGGCAGCCAGCCTTAGCCTTAACAGCATTTGACCATAAACTGCCATTAGCTCACACACACACACACACACATGATCCTGATCTCTGATCTATATATATATATATATATATATATATATATATATATATATATATATATATATATATATATATATATATATATATATATATATATATATATATATATAAATATATATAAATATATATATATATATATATAAATATATATATATATATAATATATATATATATATATTCCTTTTACTTTGTCGGATATACTCTCTCTCTCTCTCTCTATTCTCTCTCTCTCTCTCTCTCTCTCTCTCTCTCAGAGCAAGGCACGAATTGGGCGTGATTTTTATTAATTATTTCTCCTAGAAGGATTTACTGTATTTGTTAGTAATAATTTAACCTTGTTTTGATTTACTTTTAGGTAGGCACATATATATACATATATATATATATATATATATATATATATATATATATATATATATATATATATGTGTGTGTGTGTGTGTATGTATGTACATGTATGTATATGTATGTATATATATATATATATATATATATATATATATATATATATATATATATATATATATATATATATATATATGTAAACCACTTCGTTGCTACTTCAACTTTGTTATAAATGGTGTTTCTACGTTTGGGATGACAGATATCTAATTTTTTTATCTCTTTGTACTGAAGTAATCTTATATTCTGACATATCCTTCAATTATCGTCGCCGGCTGAAACTAAAATAATTTCTTACGAACTTATTTTTTGATTCCTGCCAATGTCAAGGAAATTCAATTTCGCTATCTGTATTTTCAGTGTCCAGCTAAGGAGTGGACATGAAGTCATTTTAATCGTTTTCTGTTATTGGTGTTTAACCTTCTGATAACATTAACGCGCAGCAACAGAGAGGCAAACACAGAAACGACCGCTTTGTTGCAGACATGTGTAGTCCATTTGGTCTGAGTACGCAAAACGAGTTATTGATCTTGTTATTTAGATTTGTCTCGGCGTTCAACCGTAACACCTGAACCGACGCTACTCTTGGTGCCGAAGAACCTGGTATTGAGTGCACATAACAATTAAAATATATTCATGCATATAAATTATATACATATACATATATATATATATATGTGTATATGGATAGATATATATATATATATATATATATATATATATATATATATATATATATATATATATATATATATATATATATATATATATATATATAAGCAATCAACGTAATAATCACGATTGGAACGGAAAATAAATTTCTGACTCAACTCGGGATCGAACCCAGGTCTTTCAGTTGAAAGGCAGTAAGCCTGCCTAGGTAAAACCTTTAGGCACAGTGGTACTTAAGTTCCAACTTCCTTTATGACTTTTGTGGTTCAGTTGGTAGCGCCCTTGGATTTCAATTACATATATATATATATATATATTTATATTTATATATATATATTTATATTTATATATATATATATATATGTATATATATATATATATGTATATATATATATATATATATATATATATATATATATAT
>NC_089741.1:53544357-53546857 GCF_040412425.1 Macrobrachium rosenbergii
AACAGGAAAATGATGTGAGATCGTCTCGTTTTTGTTTTGCGGAATTGGATTGAGGGGAAAAAATTGCCAGCCCAGAATCCCCGCCACAGCAATGAGGAAAAGTATTGCAGACATTTCTTTTTTTGTTTTCATTCCGTGTATATGAATGTGAGCCGTTGGTGCGTTTGTGTTATAATGAAATAAATACATTTTTTTTTCTGGGGGAAAATTGCATACACGCTCAAAAAAAGACTAATGAGTGTGTGTTTATGTAGATGTATTCATGTGGGGTTTAGTGTAATGGTGTCCTTATGTCAGCAACAGACTCATGATTTCTCTAGAACGTTGAGTGATCATGGTTGTTGTGTGTATTATTATTGTATTATTATTGTGTGTATTATTATTGTGTGTGTATAGATGCAGTAATAATCTGTCTCTTGTTCTTATCATAAGGTCAATTTAAATCACTCATTCCTTTATTCTTTCTTTCTTTTTTTATTCCATAACTGTCACTCTGTTTGATGGGTGCGCCCGAACGTGCGCAAAAAAATGGGCATGGTTTTGTTTCTAAGGCTGTCGTCTAAGAACTAAGTAATATTATGGACAGATGTAGTGGTCATTTGCCAGTCTTATTTTACAGTAAAACACATTTGAAAGTAAAGGAAATTTTTCAGTGAAATCCTGATCATAAAATGACAAGTAACAAATGTGCCGAAGTTTCGGCAACGGGAGTTTGTATATCGTATAATCGGCGCCACCAAATAGATGTGTCTTTCGGTAGTCTTAGCTTAATGTTGTATGAGCCCGGCCCATGTACTTCTAAACTACGGCCTGGTGGTGGCATGGCCTCATATCATCCTCAGACGCAATACTATGGCAAACTTAACTCAATAAAATAAAATATCGAGGTTAGAGGGCCAATTCTGGCGGCGATTGATGATTGAGGTGGATGATCAACATACCAATTTGCGCAGCCCTCTAGCCTCAGTAGTTTTAAGATCTGGAGTGGTTATAAAAAGTGTGGACGGACAATGTGCCACAACAGTTATCTTTTACAGAAAAGTAAAAATTACCATATTGTAATGGATATTGTAGACCGTGAATATCGTCTGCACGAGAGATGGACGACTGTCGCAGACACAAAGAAAATGCAATGAGAGAATGCGTTGCGGTAAGCAAGACGAGTGAAGCTCTCATTAGCCACGACAAAGACAAACATGCTATTAGAAATTTCTTGGAAGTAAGACGGTATAAGAATAAAAAAAAAAAAGAGTAAAAGAATAAAAAAAAAAAAGTAAAAGAAACTTCGTTGTGAGTTACTTGCTTGAAGCATCTGAGAGCTGAAGGAAAATGTGCAAATAAGGGAAAAGTAATAAAAGAATACTAATGATTAAAAATCTCGTATAACATTGTGAAAAAGATAAAGGAAAAATGAAAGATACTTCGTCTTGAGTCAGCTGCAAGAGGTAACGGAACGCCGAGAAGTGTAAAATGTTTTAAATAAGAAGAAGATAAGAAAAAGAATAACGGAGACGAAAAATTTGGTTTCCTGGCTGCCCTTAGTCTCTCCCGATGATTCCAAGAAGCGCGCCCGCTCCTTTTTCTCCGGCGTATCTTTGCAATTATTAATGTTAGCGTAAATTAACCTTCGGATTAATCTATAATCCCTTCGGGGATGTTTGCTCTGCAGTATGGGTTACGGTGGAGGAGACGAAAGGGGTTGTTTGTTCCTGCTCAACTTTTTTTTTCTTTTTTCGTCTTCTTTTCGATCGTATCTCTCGAGTCGAGCCAGTCTCTCTCTCTCTCTGTCTCTCTCTCTCTCTCTCTCTACTCTCTCTCCTTTATGTGTATATATATATAATATATATATTTTTATATATATATATATATGTATATATATATATATATATATATATATATATATATATATATATATATATATATATATATATATATATATATATATATATATATATATATATAATCTCTTTGTACACACACACACACACACTGGAGGAAGACAAAGACAAAAGATTGTCTTATTAAAATTTCTATACATGAAAACTTATACTTATACGTCGTATGTGTAATTATTCCGGAGCTAACGTTCATTGCATTGATTTATATACCCTCAGTGTTACGACGATTTTACTTCTCATGTATGTTGTTATAATCAATAACAGGTCAGGCAGAACTGTTTTTTTCAGTTGCAGTTTTAGCACCACCTTTAAAATCTGTAGATTTATGAGGTTAAGAAAAGATATTTGGAAGTTAAGCTCCATTCTCTTCTACTGGATAAGTAATCGAATAATAAGTAAAAAGCCACAGTAATGTATATGAGCGATTGTATTTTTCCAAAAACAAGATACAGTCACTCATATACATTAGTGTGGTTTTTAGTTCTCTGTAGAAGAAAACTATCGTGTCGGCTTTGTCTGTCCGTCCGCACTTTATCTGTCCGCAATTTTTCTGTCCGCCCTCAGATCTTAAAAACTTCTGAGGCTATAGGGCTGCAACCTCC
>NC_089741.1:53551857-53554357 GCF_040412425.1 Macrobrachium rosenbergii
TCGTTTTTTTTTTAGTTTTCATCGAACACATGAAATTAATATTTTTAGCCAGTATGAACATTATTAATGTATTACCAGAGAAAATAAGGAAGGGAAGGGAGGTATAGAGAACCGTGTTGTGTTAGTTTGATTTTATTTACCTATTTAAATTGATTGTTTGCAGGTTATACGGACTCCGAGTTTATTTTTTAACAGGTTTTTAACCGGATTGTTTAATGGAACATCAGCGAAAATGCCAAAGTTCTCACTTTAGATACATGGCTTCGTTCTCCTCTTGGATAAAATATGATCTTGCCGCTGTCGAATGATAAGCCCATAAAATTTAATTTTTAAAAATCTGCCGACGTTCTTGGTAAAGTAAAAAGTGTTCGTGGAAAGAGCAGGTTTTCTCCTATTGATTAAGGTATCGATTTGCTAGCTGCATTACTTGAATGAATAAAAGGTTTTAGGTACTACAAAGAAAGCAGATTGAAATCTCTTAGTCTCCTAACCTTAACAGCAACATGATTTTATCCTTTATACGCTTTTATAACATTGTTGTCTCGAGAATATGTATATATATATATATATTTATATATATATATATATATATATATATATATATATATATATATATATACACACATAGAAACAGGACAGGTGTGGCTTTGTGTATGAGAGGGAACAGACAGACAAAATTGCCAGGTTGACGGGTCCTAGAATAGCGTGTGAGAAACGGTGTGTGTTCCCCGCGGATTCCTGGAGTGCTTAACAATACACCAATAATTGCCAGCACCCGACTCCGATTTCCACTTCTCCCGGTACACCCCCACCTCCACCCCTACAAAAACAACCCCCACCCCCTTCTTCCTTCAACCCATCCAAGGCAAAAGGAGAGTGAGTAAGGTCGTTATTCCCGGCTGCCGGAATCGAATTTCCCGTTTTAGGGGATTTTCCAAGACCGACTTGTTGTCTACAACAAGGCGATGTCTACGAGTACTACTTTGCCAGTCGTTTCCCATTGGCGATTTTAATATCCGTGATTGATATTATACATATCCGCGTGACTTCCCCTCCCCCCGCTCCGCTGATTCTCAGGAATACTGTCTAATTGGCTGAGGAGCTCTCTCTCTCTCTCTCTCTCTCTCTCTCTCTCTCTCTCTCTCTCTCTCTCATTTGTGTCTCTGTGCACTTTGTCAGAGCACGTGTTAGTTATTTTCATTGTTCAATGCAGAAACTAATGGGACGGTTACCCAGTACAGTTATCTTGCCAGCCCCGATGCAAAGAGGAGATAGAAGGAGGAAAAACAAGGAGGGAAACTCGATCCCAAAAGTAGGAATAACCTGCGTCTTGAAAAAGGGGAGATTATGAGTTCCGGGGAACCAAAAGTTGGCAGTAAGCAAAGCTTTTCGAGAATTTTAAATAAATTCTGAGTTTTATGAAGTGAATGTGGAATCCCTTCGATTAATATTGATAGATCGAACGGCGTCACTTTGAAGGCATAAGGGTTGTCTCTCCCTCCCCAATAAGAACATCTTGTGAAACGGCTTCAAATTACCTATTAACTATACAAGAGCCTCAAGCCATGTTCCTAATTTGAGTGAGGAAATGCACTTTCTGAAGTTCGAAGAGTTTGTCAACCTTTGTGTATGTGTGTGTGTGTGTGTGTGTGTGTGTGTGAGAGAGAGAGAGAGAGAGAGAGGAGAGAGAGAGAGAGAGAGAATCTCAGGCTTATTATACGAACTCATCAACATAATTTCATTTCAATTAAATTCCTCCGTGGTGTAATTATGCTGGCCTGTCTTATACTCCCCGTATTTCAATATCCTGTTCAGTGATTATGTATCAATGCAATTAATGTTTATAACAGCCACGCTGGAAGGTGATTTGTGGAGTTGATGGATGATTAATTTGCATTATTAGTTGAACAGGACGGCCCTCGCTAGGATGCGTTTCTGCTGCGTTGGAAACGCTCGCTTGGAGACTGACCGAATGGAACGCGCCCGTTGCTTATAAGTTTATGCGTTCGGCACATCAAAGGGCGACGCCATCCCCTCGGCTTGTGATTGGAAAGCAAGTGCTTGGAAAAATAGATTATTTGATGGAGGCCCAACGGGGAAACTCGTGGTTCGTCCGAAGTGACGGATAAATCCGTTGATGCATGTCCTGCCAAATCGACTTTAGGGGTTTAAGAAACTGCAGAAAGTTTAAAAATTGTTACAGAAGAGCTAAATAAGTGTAACTTTGAAGATGATTAAATAGTTGTCCTGCAGCTGTTTATTCTGGTAATTTACAGCCTCTGCCAACAAGGTTGGGAAGAGGGAACATTTTCACCCGCATCCCTGTCTTTCTGTTCATTCCTGTTAAAGGGAATCTGTGACAGGGGTTGGACAGAATTTCCTGAAACTTTCCAAGTAAATTTACTTGTTAACATTCTCGAGATGATTGATTTCTAAGAGGAATGGACTAAAGGAACTACGATTTTTTATCATATAAGACAGGGATTTCCGGTGATTTAGC
>NC_089741.1:53566857-53574357 GCF_040412425.1 Macrobrachium rosenbergii
AATTTCAATTAATCACCTAACGTTTCTTTCGTGACGAAGGACAGAGTGAAAGACAGTAGAGTGATAACTACAAATAAATACCGTTTTTGTAAATAATTTTTCAGTTAGAATTGAAATAAAAACAAACAGCAGCTGAAATCCCGCGATACCTTGAAGATGTGAAAATCCCTGATAAGATGGCACTGATAACCAATGATAGTTAATACATTAACTTTCGAGTCGCATTATGTCATATTGTCCCTTACTTCAGAATGCTATAGTCTGTTGCAAGTTTCATCAACATGTGTATTTGTGTAGCTATGTATTTACTAGGCAAGGGTTTAAGCCTCCCCTTCTAACCGGGGTGGGTCTTGCACGAATATGTAGTTTCCTAGATAGTGCTGACAGTTCCTAGATAGTTCTAACGGTTTCTAGATGTTGCTGACAGTTCGTAGATAGTGCGAACAGTTTCTAGATAGTGCTAACAGTTCTTAGAAGGTGCTGACAATTCCTAGAGAGTGCTGACAGTTCTTAGATGGTGCTGGCAGTTCCAAGAGAGTGCTTACCGTTCTTAGATGGTAGAGACAGTTCTTGAATGGTGCTGATAGTGCCTCAATGGTGCTGACAGTTTCTAGATGGTGCAGATAGTTCCTAGATGGTGCTGACACTTCATGGAAGATGCTGACAGTTCATAAATAGTACTGGCAATTCCTAGATGGTGCTGACAGTTCCTAGTAGTGCTTACAGTTCCTAGATGGTGCTGACAGTTCCTAGAAAATGCTGACATTCCTGGTTGGTGCTGACAGTTCATAGAAAGTGCTGACAGTTCCTGGTTGGTGCTGACAGTTCCAGGATAGTGCTGACAGAGAGCCTAGATGGATCTGACAGTTCTTAGATAGCACTGACACTTTATAGATAGTATTGACGGTTCCTAGATAATGCTGACAGTTCCAAGATGGTGCTGACAGTGCCTAGATTGTGTTGACAAGTCCCCAGTTGGTGCTGACAGTTTATATCTTGACGGTCCTCATAACTTTGAAGGAATGAAGAGCTTCTTTGAAGCAAACCCTTTGATACGGCAGTGAGGAGGAGAGGAACTGCCGTGACCATGCCTCCTTCTCAGTATGGCAATAAAGAGTTTTCAACCTCGTTTCGAAAGGTCCCGACTCCTTAATGCAGAGGGTACAGCGAGTGTAATGCATAACGTGTAATCCTGCTGATGGGCCACATAATGCCATAGTTCCATAATGTCTTTCATGGTAGCATAGGTCACGGAGGGGCTAATTATGGCCGGTTCGTGACGTTCCCCTTTCGTGGTCGCCGTGGTCCTCGATGCTGTTGGCTGCCACTCCTGCAAACGCGTGCTCCGCTCTCTCTCTCTCTCTCTCTCTCTCTCTCTCTCTCTCTCTCTCTCTCTCTCACACACACACACACACACACACATATATATATATATATATATATATATATATATATATATATATATATATATATATATATGTGTGTGTGTGTGTGTGTGTGTATAATATATATATATATATATATATATATATATATATATATATATATATATATATATATATATATATAGAGAGAGAGAGAGAGAGAGAGAGAGAGAGAGAGAGAGAGAGAGAGAGAGAGAGAGAAAATCGTCAACGAATTCAGAGTCATCCATATGGATGGTGAATCTAATAAAGTAATCGTAGTTGCGTGACAGAGGGGAAAACCGTACAATTAATTGATTTAACAGTGACATACCTTACAGTGTTTGTGGGGCCCTTTTTTATACCGGTATATAAATTTAAGCAAATTATTAAAAAACGATAATAGGCATAATTAGCACCCGTTTTCTTTTTCTTTATTAATGTTGAATACTTGAGTGAATGATGGGCAAGATGGTTTCCGGAGTGCGTAATTATCGCCACTTCGTCGATGTCTACCAAAAATAATTATCTGCAAGGAATGAATAAAAAAAATTATTCTTATATTTTCGAGATCTCTTACTACGAAACAACCACAAACAAGCAGACATGGGTGTCATTCATCAGATGTTATCACCCAGATTCACCAAAATCAGCTCAACCATTCTTGAGGCATCCTGCTGAACACACGAATGCACAGACAAACAGGCAGTAGGTGAAAAACATAACCTGCCTCTAATTCCTTTCGCGGAGATAATGAAGAAGATTAGGTTCGGGGGACCCATGAAAGAATGGCGTCCCAATTAAGACAGAAAAAAAGATACGAAGAAGAAGAGAGAAGCGAGGAGGAGGAGGAGGAGGAGGAGAATGATAAAGCTCGAATGTTTAGTGAATGTAATAGGAATAAGTAGCCAAAGGTTAGGGGGTTATTCCGTGACGGGGACGCCCTCTGATGGGCCATTCGGAAGGCCTTCACTGTGGCAGCGTAAACACCGGACCAAGCCCACCACCTCCAGCACTACACCACCACCACTCGCCTAATGCGATGACCGGAATAGCTGCGGCTAATATACATGAAAGGAAGGGGAAGGGAGAGGGAGGAGAAGGGAGGGGAAGGGAGCAGGGGGAAGGGAACGTCGTGTGTTGGGGAACTGGAAAAAAAGACACAAGAGATGTTAAAGGATGTGGCCACTTTCAGCCTCGGCCTGGTTAATGGTAGGAGAGGCATCAGAGTTTTTTTTTTTTTTCTCTCTATTTTTATTATTTATTTTTTACCTGACTTTTCCAATGTATTTGTTCACTGCAATGTTGACGCATGATCTGAGTCTGTAAACATACTACAGTTAATTTTTTTTCTTTTTTTTTTTTCATAGTTTCGTCAAGGAACTTTCGCCGTATTATTAAATTTCTTGACCTCATACTTTATACCCACAGCTCTTATCTGTAGGGAAATGTGTTAACACAGCTTTTTTGTGTGTGTGTGTGTGAGAGAGAGAGAGAGAGAGAGAGAGAGAGAGAGAGAGAGAGAGGGAGAGAGAGAGAGAGATCGGTGTTACTCAGTCTTTTTCCTGGACGTTGATGTACCTGCGTATTACCCAAATGGCGACCAACATTACAAAACATATCTTTTTATATTCTTCGATACGTAGAATCACTCGCAACGTTCATAACTTCCTTTCTCAGCAAATACAACTTACCATATCCCTTTGGCCCTTAACCCTTTAGCCCTTAGTGCCTGGCTTCGGCACCAAACGCCATACATACATCCATTAGTCATTGCATTCCTTACCAAGCTAGAAGGAGTACGACCATACTTTTTTATTTTCGCTTCGCAACGTTAATAACGTCATTATAAAAGTTTCTTTCCCCTGCGAATGCTAAACACACGATGATTATGTCATCTTTGTAGTTCTTATTATTTGCGGGGGTGTTGATGAAGTCATGCCTCACTTATTTCAGTACGGTGGGGCTTTTAGGGGAAACGTAGTTCTTTGTCAGTGTTTTCGAATGCTGGACTTCTTTCCTTACAAGAGCCTAAGTCAGTTATTTTGCATTATCTATATATGTGAATATATGTATATATATACATATAGATTATATATATGAGTGTGTGTATACATACATATATATAATGTATGTGTGTGTTTATGTATGATTGTATGTATTTTTGAATACTTCATATTGAGAGGTACCGAGAGCAGATGTGAAAATTGTATTATTGACGTATGAGTGGTGTTTAATTTTATCATTTTAATACAGTGAGAGAGAGAGAGAGAGAGAGAGAGAGAGAGAGAGAGAGAGAGAGAGAGAGAAGACGACGACTCGGTGTCTGATGATTCCCTTCACGTTCAGCTGATGTGTAATTGATAATAGTAGTACAGAGAGAGAGAGAGAGAGAGAGAGAGAGAGAGAGAGAGAGAGAGGAGGGGGTGTGTGTATATATATCCCACTTAATGGGGAGGGGGGAGGGGGGTAAAGGAGATTAGCAATGGCTAGTGGCTCGGGGAGTACCTTTAATAGTTTTAATCGGGAAGTGTTACTTTAACGAGGTGTTAATTATGGTGATTGAAAAGGGGAAGATCAATTGGATGTGAAGGGAAAACCCCTTTTGTGATAATGATGAAGGCGAGCTGTGTGTGTGTGTGTGTGTATGTATGTATGTGTGTGTGTGTGTGTGTGATGTGATGAGAGAGAGAGAGAGAGAGAGAGAGAGAGAGAGAGAGAGAGACGGGTGTGAGAACAAAGATAGCAGGAACTTATTTTTTTTATTTTTATTCTTTTTTATTTTTTTTTTATTTACCTCACTGACGAAGAAATTGATTGCGTTGTTTTAGACGTCAGGGAAGATGAATAGAAATCGCTCATGATGTAAATCCATTTACTATACTTTGTTGCTTTTTTTTTATTTTTGTTAATTTGTTAGAGGCGTCAAACCACCAGTTTGGAATGAGGGTCTTGCAGAGTTTAATTTAGGAGATTTGTTCAGGAAATTGATTTTGCGAGACAGTTTTATCGATTAGGCAATGCGGTAAATCTTTTGAACGATCAGGTGAAACAAGGTTCATTACTAATTCGGTGAGCGTTTAATGCAAACGCTCTGTGCTTCGAACAAACAATTAGTATCACAGTAATTAAAAAAAATTATTCAATAGGTGTCTGGGAAATATGTTAGAAATAACTGTATCTATAGGGGAGCCAAGAGGCTTGATTTTCAATTATTAAAATGGTCACATATGATAGCTTCAGCAAACAAGTAAAAAATGCGCCGAAGTTTCTTCGGCGCATTCAAGTTTTTTGTACAGCCGCTACTGCTTATAATCAAGCCACCGAAAATAGATCTATCTTTCGGTGGTCTCGGTATAATGCTGTATGAGCCGCGGCCCAATGAGACTTTGACGACGGCACGGTGGTGGTCTATCCTCTATCGTTGCCAGAAGCACGATTATGGCTAACTTTAACCTTTTAAATAAAATAAAAACTACTGAGGCTAGAGGGCTGCAATTTGGTATGTTTAATGATTGGAAGGGGGGATGATCAACATACCAATTTGCAGCCCTCTAGCCTTGGTAGTTTTTAAGATCTGAGGGCGGACAGAAAAAGTGCAGATAGAATGAAGTGCGGACGGACAGACAAAGCCGGCGCAATAGTTTTCTTTTACAGAAAACTAAAAGCAGCACGATAAATTCATTATATTATTAGTGGAAGTGATGTACACTTAAGGAAAGTGAAAGTTTACATGAAAGCATCAGGAATTGTTACTTCTCAATGTAGAAATATTTTCAGTGCTAAATGGCGAGTTATGAGTTATTAATGATTCCCTTAAGAAAGCCTCCGATGACATTGGCTCATAAGATATAAATTTTTTAAAATGCTGACGTCATTTCACTGTTACCTGTAGTAGCTCTTGTTTTCAATTAATTCTGTCCCGTGAGTACAAGTTATTGAAACCACTACTGTATAAGTAGCATCAGCAGAAATACTACTAGTAGTAGTAGTAGTAGTAGTAGTAGTAGTAGTAGTAGTAGTAGTAGTAGTAGCTGGCACTGTTGAGCTTCAACATGCGAACAGCTGATCCGTCGTGTCACCTTGAGAGAATCCATTACCAAATTACCCACAAGACCAGAACTGTGAGGAGGAGGAGGAGGAGGAGGAGGAGGAGGGAAAACAAGGGAAAGGGGAGAAAGTTCGGGGGGCGGGGGGAAGGGGAATTATGAAAGTGGTAAATGGATAGGAAAGGGAAGCAACGATGTTAATCGGTAAACTAAACGGTACCGTCAAGAGCGAAAATGAATGAAACCATTAGATATTAATTGTGGGAATTGTTTCAGAAGTATCCGGTAATTATGCAGGTACCGTGTTTAGCGATACAATAAATGGGTATTTTAAGATCATACTGCAGTTGCCGTTATTATGAGTTGATTTGTTTTTTAAACTCTGGATGATCAGTTTCATAAATTGTGTCATTAGCATTATGACAAATTCTCTCTGAATTGCCTTGGGAATAAAGCTGTCAGAGGAGACGGACATTGCCTCCTGCCAATCAGAACGTCAAGGCTGAATATTGGAGACTGCTTCAAGACATTTCCATGAGAGCAGATTCAGATTCGCTTCATTTAAATGATGGCTAAAATGGTGTTTCGAGATGAGGCGATGATAGAAACTGCCCATGGGAAGCAACCTTTTGTGGACAAATCTGATTGTTCTGTGCATCATATATATATATATATATATATATATATATATATATATATATATATATATATATATATATATATATATATATATATATATATATATATATATATATATACATATATTGTAATATATATATATATATATATATATATATATATATATATATATATACATATATATATATATATATATATATATATATATATATATATATATATATATATATATATATATATATATATACTATATATATATTTATATATATATATATATATATATATATATATATATATATATACATATATTGTAATATATATATATATATATATATATATACATATATTGTAATATATATATATATATATATATATATATATATATATATATATATATATATATATATATATATATATATAAGGTCAGGACTGTATTGGATCTAGCTGCCGTTATTGGTAAGTGTTTAAATTGGGAACTTTCGAGGACATTTCATAAGTGAAAAGAAAAGTTAAGTAAATTAAAGTAAGGACTTATGTAGATCATTATATACTTAAGATGTAAGAACTTTCGTAGATCATTTCATAATTCTTTAGTATGGACTTTCAGAGATAATTTTAGTCAGTTACCTTAGTAACTGTGACGCCAGAAAAAGCCCAATAATTAATTCTAATCAAAGAACAGTGAGACGGGCAGATAAACGAGGGAACGAAAATATGTTGAGATTAACACCAAACGAGGCAGTAGACCTACAAAAAAAAAAGTTAGACTTCCCAAGAAAACCAGAAGTAGGAAGAGAATTCCGAAATTTAGTTCAATCCACCGTCTGAGGTGTGTCGACTCAGCCGATACGTGTCAGCAGCAGACGAGGGGCCCGGAGAATTGTTGTGTCGGCAACAACGAGGGACCGTCCCGAAACCAAACTGGCCGTGGAGCATTTTGTGTGAACCTGGCTGGAAGTGCGACTAACGTGCTGTGAGTAATTCAATTAAGTGTCGTTTCCCTGCGCAATATTGGATTATTGTAAGTGTTGGTGTTTGGCATCTAAATGATTGGTTGCCATTTGCATCCGTCCGTTCCCCCACCACCCAGCCACCAGGTGTACTCCTCTCTCTCTCTCTCTCTCTCTCTCTCTCTCTCTCTCTTGTTATTTAGATGATTATTCGTAGGATGTTTTAGCCAAACTAAAAACTGTATTTTTTATTGCGTAAGTGTTATAATTCGTTGTTGTTATTATTAAAGGACGAAGATTATTATTATTATATTATTATTATTATTATTATTATTATTATTATTATTATTATTATTATATTTTTGTTTTTGTTGTTGTTCAAAAACTTCCAACAACAGAATACTCCCATGAAAAAAATAGAAAAACACGAAATAGATAAGTAGTTTAATATACAGATAA
>NC_089741.1:53579357-53599357 GCF_040412425.1 Macrobrachium rosenbergii
AAATTAATCAATACCAGTGTTACTTGGATATCAATGTGTCACCTTGTCGTAAGAATATATCTAACTGAAAGTTTTTAGCAAATTTAATCCCCTAACGCTATTGGCGTTTGTTTTCCTGATGCTGGGGAGCAAATCTACGATTTATATTAATGTTTATATTGATTTAAGAATAACATGGCCTAACAACCAAAAAGCACATCAACGTCTTGCAATGAAAATCTGCGAGGGATTCCTTGAAAAATTGCCAACTCTGGCCATCAATGCCGTCAGTAATGCGAGATTTCACAGTTAACTCTTTGGTCAGAAAGGCTTGAAAAATTGCCTAAATAAAGCTTTGAGTTCTCATATAGTTACATGGTTGGTCAGAAGGGATTGAAAGATTGCCTAAACAAAGCTTTGAGATCTCATGTAGTTATATCGTTAGTCAGAAGGGCTTGAAAGATTGCCTAAATAAAGCATTGTGATCTCATATAGTTATATCGTTGGTCAGAAATTCTTGAAAGATTGCTTAAACAAAGCTTTGAGATCTCATATAGTTGTATCGTTGGCAAGTAGGGCTTGAAAGATTGCCTAAATAAAGCTTTGAGATTTCATCACAGTTCTGTGATCAGAAAGGCTTGAAAGATTGCCTAAATAAAGCGTTGAGATCTAATATAGTTATACCGTTGTTCAGAAGGGCTTGAAAGATTGCCTAAATAAAGCTTTGGGATTTCATCACAGTTCTGTGATCAGAAAGGCTTGAAAGATTGCCTAAATAAAGCGTTGAGATCCAATATACTTATATCGTTGGTCAGAAGGACTTGAAAGATTGCCTAAATAAAGCTTTGGGACTTCATCACAGTTTTGTGGTCAGAATGGCTTGAAAGATTGCCTAAACAAAGCTTTGAGACCTAATATAGTTATATCGTTGGTCAGAAAGACTCGAAAGATTGCCTCAGGGGTTTACCCAGCTAAGAAAATGATGCGAGTAACACGGGGAACGATTTTATTCCGCGTGATAATTTAGACCCTCAGTCGACCATCCAAATCTTATAACGCTGTTCAAATAATCCCTTTATTCCTCACCTCCCTCATGGGTTTTAACCCCCTCGCCTCTTCTGGGCGCCTCTCTCTCTCTCTCTCTCTCTCTCTCTCTCTCTCTCTCTCTCTCTCCATTTGCTTCTTTCCAGATGTTTTGTCCCCTGTCTCTTTTGTGTATTGTTGTGTTTTCATCTATTGTTTTCCTTCTTTATTCGCGCGAAATTGTTTTTCGTTTTTTTGTTTGCCATTCTTTTAACACGGACTTTTAACTTTTGTTCTTTCGTTTCCTCTCCCTCTTTTTTTTTTTATCAGCTAGTTTTCTTTTTGTCTTGTTCTTGATCCATTCTTTAAAATGCATCTTTTATCGCCGCCTTTGTGATTTTTTTAAGTTCCCTTTGATTTGGTTTCTTCTTCGGCGTAATTAGAACAAGTAATTTATAACGAAAGTCTCTTGCAAATCGAACTAATCTTCTTTATGAAGTATATCATGACGAAGAAACTACCGGGGATTAGAACATGACTGGTCAGGTGCTTCCGGAAATATTTTCCATCATGCACTTTCATGGATGTCATGTTTCAGAAATTCATGTCAGCAACTCATACATGTCATATACCAAAAGTCATATGTCAACAACTCATGGATAACTATACGTCAACAACTCATGGATGCCATATGCCAAAAGTCATATGTCAACAACTCATGGATGCTATATGCCAAAAGTCATGGATGACTATATGTCAGCAACTCATGGATGTCATATGTTAAAGTCATGGATGAATATATGTCAGCAACTCATGGATGTCAAATGTTAAAGTCATGGATGAATATATGTCAGCAACTCATGGATGTCAAATGTTAAAAGTCATGGATGACTATATGTCAACAACTCATGGATGTCATATGTTAAAGTCGTGGATGAATATATGTCAGCAACTCATGGATGTCAAATGTTAAAAGTCATGGATGAGTGGATGTCAGCAACTCATGGATGTCATATGTTAAAGTCATGGATGAATATATGTCAGCAACACATGGATGTCAAATGTTAAAAGTCATGGATGTCAAATGTTAAAAGTCATGGATGAGTGGATGTCAGCAACTCATAGATGTAATATGTTATGTTAAAAGTCATTGATGAATAAATGTCATCAACTCATGGATGTCATGTGTCAAAAGTCATGGATGAATAAATGTCAGCAGCTCGTAGATGACATATGTTAAAAGTCACAGACGTTTATATGTCAGCAACTCATGGATGTCATATGTCAGATATCACGGGTGACCATTTGTCAAAAGTAACTTGAACTCTTTATACCAATTTCGGAAACAATGTTGATATTCATGAAAATCGAAATTTTCACTCACAACAATATGTGGATCGCGACGACTTTGTTGTACCTAGACAATACCTAATTTGGGAAGAGAAAACGAAAATAAAAGGCCGCCTGTGTCAGGGAGGCACTTGTCGGCCATTACGTGGTCATTCCATCCCGGGAGAAGCTTAATTGGCTGTATGAATAGGGCTGGCGGGGCCGTCACCGCTGTTTGATTTGTATCGCAAAAAAAAAAGGAATAATTTATATTCTGGCCGGCTCCTTATCTAACGCAGGTATCGATCGCACAGTCCCTGTCCCCCCCTCCTCTTCCTCCTCCACCACCCTCTCTCTTCTCTCTCTCTCTCTCCCTCTCCATCTCTCTCTTTCTCTTTCCCTTTTGCTAATTACCTGGCCAAAGTATACTACAGGTTCCCTCCAATTAGTTTGCGTCGGTACTTAACAGAGGAAACCAAAATTAATGGACCTTTTCTTGCACCTCCGCCTCGTTGAGCGGAAACTGGAAGTGATGGCGTTGATTATTTCGGTCGGTATCGACGGCAGCTACAGACAGCGGGATTCCGTAAATCGCTCGTCTGAAATCTCTTTTTTGCTTCTTTGTGTCACGGGCCGAATTTGTCATGTTTGCACCGCCCTGGTTTGTCATATTTACACGTCTTAATCGGCACCAAGAATACGTTCTGTTTCATACACCCCCAGCAGACCGTAGGCGTTGTTTCACGAGTCCGTTAAGGGACCTCTATAGCTTGTTGATGCAAACGTACCCAATATTTTTTCATATATTCAAGACCGAATTCACGCTCGATCCTCAAGTTGATGTCACACGAATGCAGACCTGAGTGACTTCATTTTATCCACTTATGCCCGAATATTATCACGCTGAATAACTCTTTTTATACCAGACAGCCATGAGCGTTAGTTTATTTCTTATCTTTACAACCATCCCTGTCTCAAACATGAATTATTGTAGCCCCGTAAATGGACACCATAAATCAGCCTGACATCTTATCTCCAGGCTCTTCTTGATCCTAGTCCCTGCAATTGCAAGAATGAGGTCACGTGGTACGCACTCACAGCCTGCCAGCATTTTACTATCAGCTGCCTTCGTGACATAAATCCATCGCATTTCATAGGTTCATGTTTATGCTGGGGTACAGTTTTCGTGGTTGGCAATTTTCATGGGCAGGAAGGCTAACTCTCTCTCTCTCTCTCTCTCTCTCTCTCTCTCTCTCTCTCTCTCTCTCTCTCTCTCTCTCTCTCTCGCTTATTCTTCTTCTTCGTCTTCTGTGATTTGCTTCATGCCTTCCACTGCAAGGTTTTTTTACCCGTTTTTTTCCCAGACATACCTCTTGTTTCCTTCATAAACAGACTAAGAAACAGATTCTCTCTCTCTCTCTCTCTCTCTCTCTCTCTCTCTCTCTCTCTCTCTCTCTCTCTCTCTTCTTCTTCTTCTTCTTCTTCTTCTTCTTCTTCTTCTTTTCTTTGGATTCCTTTAAGCCTTCTAATGCAAGCTTTTTTTCACCCGTTTTTCCCCAGATAAATATATCTCTTGTTTGGTTTATAAACAGACAGACAAGCAGACTTTCTCTCTCTTCTTCTTCTTCTTCTTCTTCTTCTTCTTCTTCTTCTTCTTCTTCTTCTTCTTCTTCTTCTTCTTCTTCTTTGATTTCTTTTAAGCCTTCTACTGCAAGTCTTTATTTTACCCTTTTTTTCCCCAGGCAGACATGACCCTTGTCTCCTTCATAAACAGACAAACAAACACTAGGCGCGAGTACTCCTGTCTTGCATTTGTTTTCTTTGCATTTCTAAGCATTGTTCCCAGAGGGTACAGGTGTGTTATCTCATAATCATTACTTTTTTTTTGCCTCATTATTATTATCCTATGAGACATAATATTGAATAAAGAAATATATTAACCCTGACTAGTATCAGGAGATTCATAAGAAATTATTATTTAATAAATTTATGATCTCCACTACTTTATTCTAATTGTGTTTAACATAAACATGCTATTGAAAACACAAGATCATTGTAATCAGTCTCACAAAGACGAGTCAATTAAATACCAAAATTTTAAATCAACCGAAAAAAATCTATTAAGATCAATATCCACATAACCAAAATATATCACAATATCTTTTTTGAAGAAGTTAAGGGAGCTTCCGTGAGGACAGTCTCAGCGTATTCCGTGGCTGAAGTCAAGAAGGGTTTGTGTATACACGTTACAGGCAGATCAAAATATTTACTCAAGACTATTTCCTTGGTGAACCTCCTCTTTATCGAAATTCTCGGTTACGCCGTCGGCGGCCGGATCATGACATCGAATATCAGTTCGTCTCTTTTCAAAATATTTATCCACCATTCTTTGTCCTGACTTAATGTTCTTTTCATTGTCCGGAGTTTCGTAATGATTTTTAGCGTCAGCTTCGTCCACGTCGTGACAGATAATGGCAGTTCCCTTTCAAACATTGTATTGTGTGCATATCATTCTCTCTCTGTTCCTTTGCACGGACGCCCTAAAAAAGAAAAAAAGAGAGAAAAAAGAAAAATAGAAGCCCTGCAGTGTGCCAGGCACATTTAAATACATTTCCCCGGTGACGTTGTTTACAAACATTAGTTCCCGCGTGAAACAGCGGTACTGAGTGATGCCATTCGTGCTGTGAAAGTGCATGACGGGGCTCCTTCACGTGTGCGTGCGTGCTTGCGTGTGCGCGCGCGCTTGTTAATCCAGTTGATCGATCTACTATGTAATGATCCTTGTTTTCTTTCGCTAAGGCTTACATATATATATATATATATATATATATATATATATATATATATATATATATATATATATATATATATATATGTGTGTGTGTGTGTGTGTGTGTGTGTGTATGTATGTATGTATATATGTGTGTATATGTATATATACATACATGTTTTATATATATGCGTTGTGTGTATATATGTATGTATATATACTGTATATGTATACACACACACACACACATATATATATATATATATATATATATATATATATATATATATATATATATATATATATATATATATATATATATATATATATATATGTGTGTGTGCGTGTGTGTGTGTGTGTGTAAATACGCGTCCCTCTCTTAACTATTTTCATATCTTTTTCCCCTTCAACCCTTTTTGTATATCCTTCTTTAAGCCTTTTCTTTTCTCATTTTACACGAACTTTTTTAAATTGTTTTTTTTCTTTTCCAAGTCTATTTCTGTATCCCCTTTTTTTTATCTTCCAAACCTTTTTCCCATCCTTTCTCCAACCCTTTACATGTGTTCTTTGATTCCTTGCCTTTCTTCCAGCCTTTTTATATATATATTTGTTTGTTTGTTTTTTCTTTTTGTTTCTCCAGACTCTTTATGCCTTCTTTCACTCCTAAGGTGTTCGATTGAGGCATGAAAGATGTGTTTGGGCAAAGAAAATATACTTTTGCAATTCTCGTTATAACTTTCATTATCGTACTTTGGCAATTCTCCTTATAACTTTCATTATCGTACTTTGGCAAGTTTGTTAGAACTTTCATTATCGTACTTTGGCAAGTTTGTCATAACTTTCATTATCGTACTTTGGCAAGTTTGTTATAACTTTCATTATCGTACTTTGGCAAGTTTGTTATAACTTTCATTATCGTACTTTGGCAACTTACCGACAAGAAGCCAGGCACAAGGTTGACAAGTGGGCAGACAGGGCGCGAAGCTTTCACATTCGTTGGTCACGGGTATAGGAAGGGCAGGGTCGAAGTTCGAAAGGTAAGGTCGGTTGAAGGTAGCCTCGGTCTGCTTTAAACTTTTGAGCTTTTGCTTGCTTCCTTACATTCATTTGCATATTTTCACGTCATTTTAATCACGATAGTTTTGAAGCTTCAGATTATTCCATTTTGGAACGCTAGAATTTCACATGATTTACTTCACGGAAATTTAAAGTTTCAACCTTTTGCAAGAAAAAGTTTAATTCTCACGTTATTGCTGCCATAAAAATTCAGAATTTTAGCATAATTTTGCTGCATTTTTAACATTTTCACATTACTTTATCATGAGAGTTTGTAATATTTAGATTATTCCCTTGGAAAACACTAAAATGTCACATAATTTCATTCACGAAAATTTCAAGTTTCAAATATTAATGCAGAAAAGTTTAAATGTCGCGTCGTCGGTCATAAAAATTCCAGAATTCCGAAATCGTTCGTCTTTAAAATTCTAAATTTTCAAGTCACTTCCATCATAAAACAAGTAAAAAAAGCGCCGAAGTTTCTTCCGCGCAGTCGAGTTTTCTGTACAGCAGCTACAGCGTATAATCAAGGCCACCGAAAATAGATCTATCTTTCGATGGTCTCCGTATGATGCTGTGTGAGCCGCGGCCCATGAAACTTTAACCACGGCCCGGTGTTGGCCTACTCTATATCGTTGCCAGAAGCACGATTATGGCTAACTTTAACCTTAAATAAAGTAAAAATTACTGAGGCTAGAGGGCTGCAATTTGGTATGTTTGATGATTGGAGGGTGGATGATGAACATACCAATTTGTGCAGTCCTCTAGCCTCAGTTGTTTTTAAGATCTGAGGGCGTACAGAGAAAGTGCTGACAGAAAAAAGTGCGGATGGACAGACAAAACCGGCACAATAGTTTTCTTTTACAGAAAACTAAAAACGAAATGTTTCAGATTTGTACACCAAAAAGTTTAAAAGTCTCACATAATTGTAGTCACAGAAATTAAGAATTCAAAAATGATTTATCTGTAAAATGTTAAACTTTCACGTCATTTCCGTCATAAAAAAAAGAAAATCACCATCGTCATTATAGCGTGCGGATTTAAAGCCACCTTACACCAAACCCATTTAAATCCTCGACGATGGATCCAACTGGGAATATGAGATATTCCGGGTATAATTTGCGTCACGTGACTTTATCATTATCTGGCCTTGACTGGTTGCAGGCCCGACTTGGTCATGACCAGACCTCTTTCACTTGTGACAGGTAAAACATCTTGCCGAACAAGTCCAGTCATACTACACGCCGACTGTTTGCTGAGTGTCTCGTTGATTTGTGGTGTTTGTCCTTGATACAATGAGCCCGAATAGAGAGGTATTGTAAGTTTGTTAAAGATCACTAGAGCAGTTGTGTGTAAACGTTTTTTTAGACGAGTCGGTTTTCCCTTGAAGGGTGTGGCTTCAGAGGGAGAGGTCCTTCCGTTAACAAGCGTTTTGATGCAAGGATGGAGGTTACAACCCTCACACATACATACGTAACTTGTGCATGCACGCACACGCATCACACACACACACTATATATATATATATATATATATATATATATATATATATATATATATATATATATATATATATATATATAATATATATATATATATATATATATATATATATATATATATATATATATATATATATAATTATATTGTATATATAAAAAATCGTAAATTTACATGTATGTCCACTTAACGGATACCAAGACAAGACATCAAGCAGTCAAAGTAAACATTAGATTGAAAGCGCGTTCACCACATTCACTCAGAACCAGCGGAAAACGGCCTGGAAGGAAAAGCAGCACTGTCGGCCGCCCTTTCGATCTGGCCCCGAGTTGATGTATGTTGATATTCGAGTTTTAATCCATCGACTTTAAATGAATAATGTGAGCAATAAATCAGAAGTCGCGGCAATTACAGCGTGCGTGTGTGTTTCGCAGAGCGGGACAAATTTCATGCATTTAGTTTGCATAGACATTCATGAATAACGTAAAACGCATTTACTATTACTACCCCCGTTCACATGCGTACGTTCACACGCGCTGGCGTGAGCGCGCTAGAAAACGCATCGACCCGCGGGATGCAACCCACAACAGCAGCAGCCCGTGTGTGCTCTTCAAACAGATTTTGTAAAACCGCGTTCAAAGTTTTAAAGGGATATAACTGCATTTGCTAATAACCGGCGATGCGTTCCTATTCGCTTTGGGTAACAGCTCTGCCTCGTGGATTCGCGTCCTTGGTTTTGGAGGCCGCGAATATGGCTATCGGTTTTCAATCTCCGGTTTTTTTTTTCCTCTTTCCTTATTTTTTTTTATAGCTTTGTCGTTGTTTTCTTCTCTGCTTCGGCTCTTATCTAGATGAGGACGCTGAGTTTTTTTGTTCTTTTTTTTCTATTTTATTTTTTACTGTTTTGTTTTGCGACGTAAAAACCTTTTAGGTTTGGTTTATGTAAACCGTTTTGCCTTCTGAATAATAATAAAGGTTTGGTTTATGTAAAACGTTTTGCCTTCTGAACAATAATAATAATAATAATAATAATAATAATAATAATATTAATAATAATAATTGAGGACGCTGGGTTTTTGCTATTGAATAATCTATTTTTTTTCATTCTTCCATTTCGTTTTGTGAAAATTTTCCACTTTCTTTACAAGTGATATCTTTCTTACAATAGTTTTTAGCAATTTCTTCAGTCTGACTAGTTTTTGCTATTATGGAAGAGAAAATACAATTCATTGATTAGTTTTACAACAGAAAATGAAGAGACGAAGCAAAACTCTGTGTATATATATACTGTATATGTATATATATATATATATATATATATATATATATATATATATATATATATATATATATATATATATATATATATATATATATATATATATATATATACATACATATACTGTATATATAAATTATATATATACATATATACTTATACATATATATGCATATATACATAGATACCTATACATATACATATATGTATACATATATTTACACATACATACATACAGTACATACATATCTGTGCCGTACTTTTGAAATGCCTTGTTCTGATTTGTGGATAAATTTTTTTTTTTTTTTTTTTTTTTTTTGTATGTTTCTTTCCTTGTCTGAATGGCGTTGGGACGTGATTGGTTCCCTGACAAGAGTGGTTGTGTCAGACAACTAAACTGACTAGATTGCGTGCCGGAATGGGTGGTCTTTGGGGGCAAAATGTCGATAGAGAGACAAGCGGTCAAACACGTCTATCGGTCAAGTACACCCAATCAACAAGTGCAGGCAACTAGACTGGGAAAAGTTTTTTTTTTATTTAGTTTTTTTTTTCGAAAGTTTTTTTTTTGGTTCATGGGACAGGCAGCCCCTCCCCTCCCCTCCTCCCCCCCTCTCTCTCTCCCTCTCTCTCAATGCTCTTTTCACTTAGTTCAGGGTTGATATGACATGAAAAAAAGCAAAGGAAACGTTAGACTTGCTGTTACAAGGATGGAAGTTCTTCATTGGAGGGGTGGGTAGAGCTCTCGGCTAGCACGCTGTTGGCCCAGCGTTCGACTCTCCGACCGGCCAATGAAGAATTAGAGGAATTTGTTTCTGGTGATAGAAATTAATTTCTCGTCATAATGTGGTTCGGATTCCACAATAAGCTGTAGGCCCCGTTGCTAGGTAGCCAGTTGGTTCTTAGCCACGTAAAGTAAGTCTAATCCTTCGGGCCAGCCCTAGGGGAGCTGTTAGTCAGCTCAGTGGTCTGGTTAAACTAGGGTATATTTAACTTACAAGGATGGAAGTTTATAAGAGCCGGGAAAAATTAGCCTGTAGCTCAGAAGTATGTAATTTCAATTATAATTTTCAGTCTGCTTAAGGATTCGGCTATCGATAAAAGTTAAACAGTTTTTGTTACGTTATATTGTATCGTCCTGGCATTGCTGATCATAAATAAAAATGCAGATTTTGCGTTGTTTTTATCAAAAAAGTATTTTTAAAAATATATATTGGAATTGGAAATGTTGGTTAACACCAGCAGTTATGTTTACTTATACATTACGTTCTCCAGAATTGCAGATTAAATATTCAAATTTTGCGTTATTCCACCAGAAAAAATATATTTTAAGAACTGTTTAGTGAAATTGGAAATGTTGGTTAACGCCCGCAGTCATCTGTTGGGCCTAACTGTTAAGCAATAGGCGTTATAGTGTCTTATGTTATGTCCTCCAGAATTACAGTTTGAAAATTAAACAATAAAATTCTTCGCTATTTCCAACAGAAAAAGATATATTTTAAAAGTTATTTAGTGAAACTAGAAATGATGGTGAACGCCAGACGTCATCTATTAGGCCTAACTGTTAAACAGTAGTTGTTATGCTGTCTCATATTACGTCCTTCAGAATTGAAGATTAAACATAAAAATTTTTTCGTAATTTCCTTCACAGAAATATATTAACAAAAATTGCATTGAAACTTGAAATGTTGGTTAGGGCCAGACCTCATGTATAATGATGAACCTACCGAGGCAAATCACATTTGAACTCGAGATGACTAATCAGTATCAGAGAACGATATGAACGCTCGCGACATTTGGAAAAACAAATGGCTGGTGGTGTTTTCTTCTTCATCATTCTTTACCGAGAGCGTCTGATGTCACCCTCCAACGAGTAAACTTTTTGAAGAGTAGCTGGTCAGTAGCGGAAGGAGAGTGATGCCGACCCCAAAGTTTTAAGTTTGGAAAACAGCCCCAGTTTTCAGGCGAGTTTGTCTGTCTGTCCGTTTATCTGTTTGCCTATGTACAGTATGTATCTGTTGCAGGCCTTGTCTGTCGAGGAGGCTTGTAACTGGTGAACTGAAGTTGTACGGCCCCCTGTTCTGTTATTACGTTTCTTGAAAATATTAGGCATAAGTGAATAATATTTTGACGCTATATATTTTGTATTTGAATAAGTATTTCCGTATCTTATATGACTAAAGTATAATTAATTTACACTCGTTTTTCGTCTCATATTTCTATAGTAAACTACTTTTATTTCTGGGGTTGTTTTGGGCTGAATGTGAAACGAGCCGACTCGGTTCTTTCAGTTTCTTTCCCCGATTTAGAAGTGACTATAACCACGAACTAGTGAGAACAAAACAGCCATTGATTCAAATTCCATAGAATCTCAAGACTGCTGTGGGCAGGACATGTAGATAGTATTAAGGAGAGAAAAATACCACGAATGGTGATGGGTGGTAGGCTGGAATGAATCAGGACGGTGGGTAGGTCTAGTAGCATTGGAAAGACAATCTCCTAACCTGCCCACATTCCCAGAACATTGAAGATCCACGTAAGTTTGTTTATATAAGCTCCAGCAAAGCAATGGCATGGGACATGCCTGTTGGTTTCAAAGAGTCCAGCGGTCCATATCAGGCTTTTTTTAACCCCTTCAGCACCTTACCACACTTAAGGGCTTGTGCTGGTACCACGCCTGCTTAATCGCAACCGACCATCCAACCAGCGGCAAGGATAGGTCTAGGGCGAACGCCAGTGAGTCAGAGTGAGTGAATGAGTTATCGAGTGAGTATTTCATCATGCAGGGATCTCCAGCCTTCATCCAGCTCATATGACCGAGGAAATCAATCAATCAAGCGTTTCGCCAAATCCGGAAAAGGAGAGGAGGGAGAGATTTATATAAACTCTATTGCCTTTGCAATCAGAATTCCATTATTTTAGATCAGGACCTTTAAGAGGATGGGATCTGATTGGCTTCTCCGTCTCTGTCGCTGCTCGAAATTGACGCGTCATCTGTATTACCCCGAAGGCTTCTGGGAAACCTGTTTCCCTTTGTGCTTCGAGTAGAAACTTCTGACTTCTTTCATTTTTTCCGGTTTTTAATACTTACTGTTTATACTTTGATCTTGAACAAGGTAGGAAAATTGAGGTGATTCTTGACCGTTTATTGCGCTCTCTCTCTCTCTCTCTCTCTCTCTCTCTCTCTCTCTCTCTCTCTCTCTCTCGGAAATAGGAATAACGAAAGCTTACAGAAAACAATACGTTTTCAAAATTGTTGAATCCATATTTCCTTTGCATTGGAATCACGATTGAACTGTTTTTTTATAGTGATCGGTTGACATTTCATGTCTTGTAAATCTTAGTAGAACTTTGCGAGATACAGAGTTTTGGAACTCCCTTCCTGGTTCTGTTTTCCCCTCATTCTTCAAGGGAAAGGTCTATCGCGTATTCATGAAATAAGCCCTATTCTTCTTCATTTTTGCTTCCATTCTTTATATATATATATATATATATATATATATATATATATATATATATATATATATATATATATATATATATACACATACATACACCATATATGTGTGTGTATGTATGTATGTTTGTATGTATGTATCATCTGGCAAAGAAGATTTTACCATTCCGACCTCCCAGTTGCCCCTTTATATTCACGTATTGGCCTCTGGTGAGTGACAAACTTTCCTATAAGTAAAATTAATTCGTACCAGATAACGAGAATCAATAGCCATGTTTGCTTGTCACTAAACGACCCTTACTTATAGAATACACAAGATAATCATTCATTCAATCATTTATGCCTCCCGTAGGGGGTTAGTTCCTTTAGTGCACCTTATGTAGTGCACTGTAGCCATTACTTAAGGTTCATTGCAGCGTCCCTTCGGCCCCTAGCTTCAACCCCTTTCATTCCTTTTGCTGTACCTCCGTTCATATTCTTTTTCTTCCATCTTACTTTCCACCCTTTCCTAACAGTTGATTCGTAGTGCAACTGCGAGGTTTTCCTCCTGTTGCACCTGTCAAACCTGTTTACTGTCTATTTCCGTTTCAGCGCTGAATGACCTCATAGCTCCCAGCGCTTGGTCTTTGGCGTAAATTCTGTATTCTATTCTATTCTGTCCATTTATGCCAGTCATACTGGACATAACGAGTGGTCCTACAGCAGGGCTCACAAATATTTCACAGGTTGCAAGTGGAACAATTTGTACAGGAGGGAAGATAAATGCCGCCAGCAGAGCCGAGTACATTCTGTGTATGTGTAAGGGGAAATTTGGGAAGGGGGGGCAGAGGGGAATCGTCTTTTATAGAGTCCCCGAGCGTCTATTGAGTGGCACCTGGAATGCCTTCCCCTCGAGAGCGCCTCTTGGAAGGCCCGACACCCAAAATTATGTGGCCCTTCCATAAGTGGTAGTTTTTATCGGCCACGGGAGGAAGTTATAAATCTCGATTACCTTCACACGGGAGTGAAATATTAGAGAGTAAACTGGCATTGGCCCTCCTCCCTCCCTCCCTCTCTCCCTCCCTCCCTCCCTCCCTCCCTCCCTTCCCTCAATCTTCCCCACCTCCCTCCCTCCCTCCCTCCCTACTTCCACTTTTGCCACCCCTCCCCCTCCACCCCCTCCCCTTCCCCTTCCCCTTCCCCTTCCCCTTCCCCTAGCAAAGCTTCTTTCTCTTCCTCCATCGGATCTTCCGCCGTTATCCCATTCTCTCTCTCTCTCTCTCTCTCTCTCTCTCTCTCTCTCTCTCTCTCTCCATTAACTCAAATGAAGAGTCTTCCAGTTCATTGGATGGATGCTTTATAGCCATGGCGTCACGTCTAGCCCGCCTCGGTAGCATTGGCCAGCATGATAAACTTTTTAAAGCCATCAGACATAGTCTTTTCCTCTATTTTTAGTCACGTTCGGTGATTTTTATTAGGGCGAGTTTCATGCGCTAGGACGCGCACTTAACACGCCGGAGTGCATTCGGAATCTGTCTTAGGAGAACGCACGGTACCAGTGAGAGGGGTCTCTGAATCTTACGTGAGGGGTTGTGATGCTTGCTGGAGCGCTTTGGGAATCTGTCCAACGTAGTTGCACGTTATGTGTTCGATTGCTTTGGGAAAGTATTTTGTTATGAACGTGAAGTATAATATACGTTTCAGCACCTTCATAAACTAGTTTTGCGAAAAGGCATGACATGCATTACTGGTGCTTCTAGAGTCTGTGTTGAAACATTGAACTTTGTTCGCCCTTGCTTTCACTGGGTGTGAGTTACAAGTAGGAACTGGCATACCGTAATGCTTACCAGGTCTTTTTGTCACGAGAATTTTGTTCACACTCGACTAGACTGCTTTCGATATTTCACGTGTTATAAGAGGGCGCGTCTTACGAATGTTTCCGCAAAACGATGCTGTGAGCATGCGCCTTAAACCCCAAGGGTGTTTTCAAAATGTGAAGTGTTACGAGCATTTATTCTACACGTCACGGTCTCCGTAATTCAAGTGTTATAAAAGTGCGCTTTACACCTCCGACTCTCTCCGGAGTTTCATTGACAAGGAACCAAATTTACTTCTTAAGAATATATTTCGTAATGTCAAGTGTTAAGCAGATGCACTGTACACTGTTTCCAGAATCTCATGTGTTATGAGTGTGCTTGATACCTTAGGATGTTTCCGCAGTCGCAAGTGTTTTGAAAATGCGCTTTACACCGCCAAGTGTTTTCAAAATCTTGTCCTTGTCAGGAGCTTGTGTTTCCCTCTTAAGGTTGTTTTTGTAATGCTGAAGCGTTATTTTATAAGCATGCACCTTTTCATCTACGTCAATTTTGGTGTAATTTGCAATCCACGCTTCAGTGGGATTCGGAACTTCAGGCGTTACGAAAATGCGCTTTAGAGCTCAAAGTGTTTTCGGAATTTTATGTTTTCCGAAAATTCACTTCAGAACTCTAGTGTTTTTAGAACTTCAGATGTTACGAAAATGCACTTCGGAGCTCCAGTTGTTTCTGGAACATCACGCACTACGAAAATGCACCTCAGAACTCCTAGTGTTTTTAGAACTTCAGATGTTATGCACTTCAAATCTCCAAGTGTTTTTAGAACATCAGATGTTATGAAAATGCACTTCAAAGTATAATTGTTTCTGGAACATCACGCATTACGAAAATGCACCTCAGAACTCCTAGTGTTTTTAGAAACTCAGATGTTATGAAAATGCCCTTTAAAGCTCCAAGTGTTTTTAGAACTTCAGATGTCTGAAAATGCATTTCAAAGCTCCAATTGTTTTTAGAACTTAAGATGTTATGAAAATGCACTTCAAAGCTCCAAGTGTTTTTAGAACTTCAGATGTTATGAAAATGCACTTCAGAGCTCCAAGTATTTCTGGAACATCACGCATTACGAAAATGCACTTCAGAACCCCTAGTGTTTTTAGAACTTCAGATGCTATGGAAATGCTCTTCAGAGCTCCAAGTGTTTCTGGAACATCACGCATGACGGAAATGCACTTCGGAGCTCCAAGTGTTTCTGAAACTTCATCCGTTGCGAACATGCACTTCAGAACTCGGAGTGCTTTCGGAATTTCAGTGTCAGGAACGTGTACAGCTCACGTCCGAGTGCTTTCCGAATCGATTCGTGTGCAGGTTTGCACGTGGACGAACAGGCGGGGTATGCAAAACAACATCCCTCCCGACTTGATATCGATATGTGCCAAGTTAGCAATCTCTCTCTCTCTCTCTCTCTCTCTCTCTCTCTCTCTCTCTCTCTTAAAAAAATACAGAGTATTTGTAGTTGAAAAACTGAACATTCTCTCTCTCTCTCTCTCTCTCTCTCTCTCTCTCTCTCTCTCTCTCTCTCTCTCTCGCTTAAAAAATGCAGAGTATTTGTAGTAGAAAAAAGAGAAAATCCAGTCTCTCTCTCTCTCTCTCTCTCTCTCTCTCTCTCTCTCTCTCTCTCTCTCTCTCTCTCTCTCTCTCTCTCTCTCTAGCTTAAATAAAAATACAGAGTATTTGTAGTAAAAAAAAAAAAAAGTGAAAATCCAGTCAGGGCGTGAGTAGTTTTATTGGATACTGCATGCAAATATTGATAGCTGTGGCCCCCAAAAAATAATAACACGGAAGACTGTGGACATAAATCGGTTTGTTAAAAAATGAAACCTTGTTCTGCGGCCATATTTATACATTCTGGTTGGAATCCTGCCAGTGTTTGCCTATATGCGTAGCTCAAGGGTTGGGTTTTCTTGCGTTTAGAACCCTCAAGAAAAATATTGTAAATTACCCACATGCCGATTCTCTCTCTCTCTCTCTCTCTCTCTCTCTCTCTCTCTCTCTCGGCGTGAGCGTTGGGAATATTGCCTTATCACGTGAGGACAGCTATATATCGAGGTGATTTAAGTCGTATTTATTTTTCATTGTTAAAATGACTTGTTATTCGGTTAGGTAACAATTATTTTCCTAACAGCTTCCTGAAAATATTGGTTTAGCCTCACGCACAGCTTGTGTAATCCAGCTCTTTCTTCAGCGAGAGAGAGAGAGAGAGAGAGAGAGAGAGAGAGTGTGTGTGGCAACACTTCAGCCCTCCTGAGCTCTTTAAGAAAAAAGAAGAATACGGTGAGAAATTTCGCGAATAGCCGCAAGACACGAAAATAAGGCTCCGCCAAAAAAAAAAAAAACCTTCATGTCCAGGAGGTGATTTATGAACAAGTTTACAGAAGAATTAGGAAGTGGAAGCACCAAGTGAAGCACAAATATATCTCTCGCCATGTATAGGAGGAGGTGGGGAGGAGGAGGAAGAGGAGGAGGAGTAGTTGAGAAAGTATTTTTTTTCTTCCTCCTTTCTTCTTTTCATTGGTACTTTTTACTTATTTTTTTTATTTGTTGTTAGCATAATCTGTCGTGTTTTGTTTGTTTGCAATTGTTTTTAATGGCGTGGATCATGCTTTTTAGTTTTTATGTGAATGTAAATTCAATTATCACCTGATATTGTAAATAAGCGGCAAAGAAAAATATAATGTGGTAAACTGAGATATCAAACTCAAGGAAAACTTATGGCTGTTATAATGATCGACGATTTAGCAAATCTATCACCATTCTCATCTTCATTATTATTATCATTATTATTATTATTATTATTATTATTATTATTATTATTATTATTATTATTATTATTATTATTATTCCACAAAGATTTCAGTTTGTTGCTTTTCTCCTTGATGCCTCTCTCTATCAGCTGTTTAAATTGAAAACAAAGATAATCAAATAACTTTTTTACGGTCCTTAGGAAAACAAGATTCTCTTTTCCCATGTAATTAACACCATTCACAGTATGCGTTAGGTTAAGTAATGTTTAATCAGCCACATGCTTCTGTATGTACCTCGGCCAGTTTGTAATGTTTCATACTTGTATTTTCGCTGGATTCACACTAAGTGGGCAGAATGCTAAGCTGAAAATCATAGTACTTTTCAATATTATAATTTATTATTATTCAAAATTTCAACACATTAGATATATATTATATATATATATATATATATATATATATATATATATATATATATATATATGTATATATATATATATATATATATATATATATATATATATATATATATATATATATATATACATATAGTACACTGTATAATACTCTATATATATATATATATATATATATATATATATATATATATATATATATATATATATATATATATATATATAGAGAGAGAGAGAGAGAGAGAGTAGAGAGAGAGAGAGAGAGAGAGAGAGAGAGAGAGAGAAACACATACCACGAACCTACATTAGAAGCAGTAGCTCGCGAATGAGTAAATAAACTATAAAGACGGAGAGAATGAGCTAGAAGAAAGAGAATGAGCAAGAAATAGAATGAGCTAGGAGAAAGAGAGTGAGTGAGTTAGAAGAAAGAGAATGAGTTAGTGTGTGTGCCGCTATCAATCGATCTGAAGACGCCGCTATCGTCCGCCGCTGCCGCGCAAGAGCGGCAAACTGTTGCGCTGCCGAGGCCTTACTTCACGGAACTTAATAGCAGTTTCAGCCGTATTCCGCGAAATTACCATAATTGTCAAAGAAAATTATTGTCTTACGATCCGAAATTACGGCGATGCCTGCTGATAGCTCCTGTGTAATTGCCTATTTTTTTTTTTTTTTACTCGTCTTCAAGAGTTAGTGTACGACGAGCCGCCATTACTTGCCAGGTGTTTATAACAGAAATTTGATAGTGTGAATTGCGAGGCAAAATATTGGGTAGAATCACGAGTGAATTCGTTATCAGTCTGTTGAAATACGAATATTTATTGTCCCCGTAATAGCTGTTGAAATGAGGAATGCTTTGTAAGGATGTAATAATATATTTATCTTTTAGGTGTCATCTTTTATAAAACATGTTTTTATCTCTTAAAAAAAATAACCCAAGTTTTCATCATGTAAAAAGTTTATTCGTCGGTTATTTCGGGTTTTGGCTGGGAAAGGATGATAAGGTTTACCTTCTCATTGGCTTTTCATCAGAAAACTAAAACCTGTCACCAGGTTTTCTTTCTTTTAACACGTCGGGTAGCAGTAAAGAGCTACCTTACTTCACGTGCTGTCATGTTTAACTTCCTCTATCGTTGTCGTGTCTCAAGCTGAAGTATTTCTTGTAAGTATTGTTTCCGCCTGCATTCATTTGTTTTCTAAACATTAAATCTAAAACCTGTGTTTGATTTGTACCGTGCCCTATACGTCAAACTTGAATACGGTACTTATACTTCGTTATAAGTCGCTTTTCTTTGCTTTTCCAAAATAAATACTTTCAGCTTAAGTCTGGAAAGATTATGAATAGACTGGATTCACACTTGACATATACATGTGGTCCTGGATGGCTTCACACGTGACAGAGGACCCTCAGACAACATCACTTTTCAAAAAGTACTGGGTGGACATTAGCTTACAAAATCGCTGTCTGTTTTCATGAAATTCTTCTAGATGGTCCGCTCGTCATTCATCTTCAAATTGTTTTGCTGGTAATTTTTCTGTCTCTTAATTACAATTGATGTAAGCAACATTACTGTTGTTTTATTCGTAATGAGTCTTGTATTCAACCTGTACTCGCCTCGAACTCGTTCCAGTGAACAAAAGTAACTGATCATGGTTAATCGATCAAAATATGGTTAAAGAGCTTTCTTCTTCAAAAATTTATTTACCTGGTTTGAACGTTTTAGTATTTATGAGTAAAATTTTTATCGTCGTGAATAATGGAGCAATGTGGGGGCTTCTTCAAGTGGTTTCACGAAGGAATTATTTTATAGGATTGGTCTTCACTCAGTTTCACTCATTTGTACAGACGTAATAAATAAATAAATAAATTTCTTCAGAGTTTTTGCGAAAGGAATTATTTCCCGGAATGTGATTATTCACAGCATATTTGTCACAGGGTTTCTTTATATCAGACGCTTCTCTTTTAGAACCAGGTATTCAGATCTTTATATCAGACGCTTCTTTTTTTAGAACCAAGTATTCAAATCTTTATATCAGATTCTTCTTTTTTTAGAACCAGATATTCAGATCTTTATATCAGACGCTTCTTTTTTTAGAACCAAGTATTCAAATCTTTATATCAGATTCTTCTTTTTTTAGAACCAGGTATTCAGATCTTTATATCAGACGCTTCTTTTTTAGAAACAGGTATTCAAATATTTATATCGGACGCTTTCTTTTTTAGAACCAGGTATTCAAATCTTTATATCAGACGCTTCTTTTTTCTAGAACCAAGTATTGAAATCTGCACATAGCTTACCAACTACTTATTGACGTTCGACTGCATGCATTAAATCAATAGACCAAAGCTAACAAACACTGCTATCTTTTCGTGAGGAAGTCCTATTGATTTCGAATAAAAACCGTGACTGAGCGCTTATTCAGCCCATATTTATATACCTGACATATGTTCGTCAGGAGCATCGATATTCCCGATAATCATTGGGGGGGAGGGGGGAAAAGCTGCAAAATTATGGTCGTCCAACCTGGTTGAAAGATTTGAAGAAAGGATTCGGACGTTGTCATCTCATGGACCAGCCGTCACTTCAACAGCTTTATCGAAA
>NC_089741.1:53606857-53646857 GCF_040412425.1 Macrobrachium rosenbergii
TTTATCTTAATTTGTCTTTAATGCAGATTCGATTCAACTTCCCGCTTATATGCGAGTATAAGAGATTATATTTCTATGGCAAGGAAACCTAGATTGGTGTGATTGTCATAAACAAGTTGAGGTATTCAGGGAATACATAAGAACACAGAGAATTCCACTTTCTGTAACTGTATGTTTCAAAGCACTGATCTGACTGGTTGATCCTCGTGTTCACTACTTCCGTACTGTCTGCATCACTTGTCAACTCTACCAAGGGAAGTACAGCATTTACTCTCATGCAGGTTCCAAACCCGGTAATACTTTTGCTGCATTGAAATTATAAATTTAAGTTGAAACTGCAAATTTGTTATTGCAATTTGGAATTTTTTTATTGGAAGGAGAACATTGCGTATGTCGATATCTCTTGACTTGGTAGATTTTTACTAGTTAGTTTTCAGAACTTATATATATATGTATATATATATATATATATATATATATATATATATATATATATATATATATATATATATATGTATATATATATATATATATATATATATATATATATATATATATATTAGTCCTGTATTTCCATATTGGTTTTATTGTTTTGGGAGGCTGATTATTATTATTATTATTATTATTATTATTATTATTTATTATTATTATTATTATTATTATTATTATTATTATAAAGATGTTTAAGAATTCATAAACCTCAATCCATGGTAAAGTTTAATGTCTAACACAAAATTTAATAGTGAAGCCGAACAAAACTTCGACAAACTGGGAAGAACTAAATAAGGTCAGGAGGGATGGTATGAATAATGCAAAGAAAAAAAAAAAAGAGTCGTCTTGGGGAATTAGTCGTTTAAAAAATTCACTAACGATATCTAAATAGCGTTAGGGTTAAGATGATATTTGTCGAAGGTAAAGGCAAGGGGACGAAATACTCTCCTCCACAGACGCGGATTTACACAGACATTGGTTTATCTTGCAAAGCAAAACTGAATTCGAATATGCTGGATCGCACGTTTAGTTAATAATCAAGTTCTTGTTCCTTTTATTCGTAGTAAGCCTTGTATACTCACTTTGGCTATTTTTTATATATATGTGTGATGTCGAAAATTCAGAGTATATTAGTGTCAAAGTAAGTTATTGTAAGTTTTTTTTTTATAGTATAAACGAGTTGAAAAATGCTGTATCTCATAATATATGTACTAGACCTTGTCTTTGTATGTTTTTGCATATTTGTATATCTACCTTTGGGCATTGTATATAGTTATTGCTTTCGAAAATACAAGAATACAATAGTGTCAAAGTAAGTTACTGGAAGTTTTTTTATATAGTACAACAGAGTTGAAAAATGCAATATCTGGCGTTTAGTTAGTAAACAAGTTTTTTTTAAGCAATATTCGTACAAAGCCTTGTATGGTTGTGCGTATGTTTGTATACTTCCCTTTGGCCATTGTATATCTTCATTGATGCACAAAGTTCAAAGTCTATTAGTGTCAATGTAAGTCATCGGAACATCTTTTTTATCATTCATTCGTGTTTGTATACACCGATGTAGTATTGGTAACAATAAAGCAAGGTTTTTGAATTTTTACCAAGCTCTTCCCACTACAAACTTGAAATGAAGTTCCGTTTTCGCTCGTGTGCTGGAAGCTTCATCATAACACGGTTTTTATTTCATTCAATCAACTTGGGCTTCATCAAACGCCGTTCACAGTTTAAAAGTACGGTGCATTCCCCTATAACTATTATATTTTGCACCGACCTGTTAACTAACATGCTAGGCGTAGAGGGCGCTGTCATCTTTAGAGCTGGCGTATAGCCTACCTTTGTGAAGTCAATGTCATAGTTAATGGAACATGGTATGTACTCGAAAGTGATCTCAACCAATAAATAATCTTAACCCTTTCTCCATGAACTTATTTTTCTCTATGTATTTATGGTATCCATTGCATTATGTAAGGTGGTTTTCATTATATCGAGCGATGAATAATCTTTCTCCTTACTCCTGCAACATATTTCTTTTCTGTATATTTGTTGTATCCATTGCATTTTGTAAGGTAGATTTCGTTGAGTGTTTTACGTAGTGGGGTATGTATACTTGACCTAATTCGTCCATAAGTTATCTTCAGACTTACCGTCAGTTGCTGAAACGTATTTAATTCTCAGTTTACCATTACCTTATTTAGATCATTTAACTTCTCATTATGTAGGAGAGAGAGAGAGAGAGAGAGAGAGAGAGAGAGAGAGAGGTTACTGAAAACAAATCGACAACACGTTTAAATGTTTGCTCGTGAGTTAATCACGAGGACGTTGGCTCTTTCATGGCTAATATTGGTCAGAATACTTTAATATCATCAGTTACTCTCGCGAAAAATAGTTGGCAGCTTACGTGGAAGCAAACATGTGATTCGCTTAATCAAAATCAATTGCCTACAAAGAATACTGTATAACAAAGGCTTATGGATTTTCTCTTCGAGCTAGAAGGAATTTGAGACCATGAACACGTGTGCAGGCAAACTCACATTCTCTCTCTCTCTCTCTCTCTCTCTCTCTCTCTCTCTCTCTCTCTCTCTCTCTCTCTCTCTCTCTCTCTCTCTGCGTGATGTATAGATGTTAGGTGATTGGAAAGGAAATGCATTACTTTTTTTTCTTATAACGTCTGAGGATAATGAGATTGCAAGAATATAAATGACCATGTAAATATGATTTTATATGCAATAAATATGTGTATAGTATGTGCATGAATATCACGGCAACATTCATCGTTATAGTTATTGGGACACAATATGTGTGTGTGTGTGTGTGTGGTGTGCTTGTGTGTATGTATAATTATATATATATATATATATATATATATATATATATATATATATATATATATATATATATTTATATAAACAGCGACCCGTAAAACAGGTAATCGGATATTTGTATCTACCCGAAACGCAAAAAAGAAAAATCGAAACAAGGAAAGGAGTGATATATTAGTGTCGGAAAAACGGAAGCAGTAAGATAGTTCAATGGCTTTATGCATTTTTGTACGTATGTTGCATGTATATACGTATGTACAGCTTTTATGAGTGGATATACAAGTAAGCCTCTCTCTCTCTCTCTCTCTCTCTCTCTCTCTCTCTCTCTCTCTCTCTCTCTCTCTCTCTCATATATTTTTATATGACACGGTCACCTCCCCTCAGATCTCGCCCAGGTCTCGGACGCATTAACAAACAAAATCTCATTATTTCGGGCGCACCTAACAAGCAAACGCAACAAAGGAAGCAGTGCTCTTGCTTTTTCTCCTTGAACTTAAATAAATTATCGACAGTTGCCGCTACTTTTCCTCTCCGATACTTACCCAGGAAGAAGAGAGAATGAGTTGGGAAATGAAGGGGGCAGGGAGGGTAGGTGAAGGGAAAGAGGGGATATGGTAGTTGCCGTAAGGGGGGGAGGTTACCCGAGGGGAGAGAAATATTGTGGTCTTCAGGAGAGGGGAAAAATAAATAACAAGAGCATGGCCAAGTGAGGGGATAATTAGTGGGTAAGGGAGAGACTTGATGGGTCTTGAAGCATCTCGTCTTGCCCTTCTCTCTCTCTCTCTCTCTCTCTCTCTCTCTCTCTCTCTCTCTCTCTCTCTCTCTCTCTCTCAAAATCATTCTTTCATCTCCTGCGTCTCCTGTTTCCTCTCCTTTCCACACCCCCTTCCTCTTCTGTTCCTTTATTGGTAACATAGGTAAGGAGAGAGAGAGAGAGAGAGAAACTTAAAAAGAAATGGAAGGAAGGAAGGATATATCGAATATGAATCAAATTCCTTGAGGTGGTTTGAGACAAATTGAGTCATGGGGAAAAGGGGAGTCCTAAGGTTTTTCTTTTTTTTTAATTTGACGAAAACATTGTTTTTTTTCCGAAAACAAATATTCTCTTCGTTGTTTTCTCTGTCGAGGTCCGTTATGTCTATTTTTAGCTTTTAATCCGGGAGAATCTTTTTCTTTTGCTGCATTTTAAAGGCCAAAGGTCGTCTCTTTTATGCCGTTGTTTTTCGCTCAATATCAGGTATAGGAACTGTGCCGTGTTGTTTTATACATTTTTAGACTTCATCTTCTAGAACATATATATATAACTGCATTCTTGAGCTTTCAAATTCTGTATGAAGTATTGCACAATAACTGATACCTCGTGCGGAGCAAATTGTTGAAGTGTATTCCAAACTTTCTCATGGCGAATAAAATTTTATCTATTTACTTATATATTTTTGCCTTCATATTTTTGCCTTCATATTTTTTGCCTTCATATGTTCTTGATGTTCAGTTTCAAATACACCTGAAAGCATATTTCCTTTTACAAGTCGAGCATTGAAAAGTATACAAAACTGACCTTAAATTGTAGGCAGTACAAAGTTTCCTTAACATACCTTAAATTTCAATCACTGAAAAATATGCAGAGCTTACATTGACGCAATAATTCTCTGAGAGAGAGAGAGAGAGAGAGAGAGAGAGAGAGAGAGAGAGAGAGAGTCAGCCACGCTGTTAATCTAGGTGCAGATATATAAGGGTAACTGCGAGTTAAAAATAAAAATAAAAAAGAAATGTGAAAAGAGCAAAAGTACTTTTTGAAGATTGGAGGTGATTGTCTGCAAAAGGGAGCCTGAAGGGGCCTTTGGATGTGGGGAATCCTATTGCTAAGCCTAAAAGAAAAGGGAACTGTTATTTCCTGCGGGTGTGTTTATACATATACGGAAGACCATGAAAGATTTTTGCCTTCTAGACACGAATTTTCCGGCAGAAAATGAACGGGGGCAGAAGAAACATAGAGGTAATTCATACAGTCAGAAGGAGGAAGGTGCACAAAAATCTCTCTCTGGGGGGTTTTTTATTTGTTTTCCTTCATCTTAAATTATTTTTTGTTGTCTATAAAAATGGTGGTTTACGGGCTTAAAGAGAAACTGATTATTTTTTGTTGTCTATAAAAATTGTGATTTACGGGTTTAAAGAGAAACATTTTTTTTTTTTATTTGCTGTCAGGACGAGCTATACAGTTTTTTTAAGAAATCAGTTTATGGTTCAGGATTCAGGTTTTCATGTGCTGTAAACCTTTGCAACAACTGTCAGATTATATGCATGATTTCTCAAAAAGGGAAAGATATACGTTCAGTCATCACTCGCTTAAGCTCTTAAAGGATGAGTATTGAAATAACTATGGTCAAGTGTTTTTGTTGATATACTATACATATACATACATATTTATGTATATGTGTGTGTGTCTGTGTCTGTGTGTCATCTAGTGAGAGAGAGGGGGGGAGGGGTGAACCTGGAGCTACCTCACACAGGTTGTTGAGCTGTGATAAAGAAGTGTCGTAGGAGACTATGGCAGTCAGGGGAGTTACCCTCGTCGTTACAATAAAACTTTTTGAAGAACCTCTCCAGTCCATTCCTTTTCCTCACCCTTCCCTTTTCCTCACCCTTCCCTTTCCCTCACCCTCAAGTGGACAGTAGCTGGCAAGATTCTAAACAAAACTTTTCATTTCCACACTCCGGATTGTTTATCCTCTTGTCGACCGTTATTTATTTGTTTGTTTATTTGTTTCTGTTGTTTATGTTGGTGAATTGTTTACCGATGAATGACTGCTCGTAAGTGATGGATATCACTATGGATTAGTTTTTCAAGGAGCTAAAGCATCGTACTTGATTGTTTGCTAAAGAAAGCAACAGCAAGCTCGTTTATCAATGGTTATTCTACTCGTAAGTATCGCTCATGGTAGGCTGCTTAAATCATAAACATCGATTGTCATTTGGTATTTTTAAAGTCATGATCACCAGTCATGATTGGTCCTTCAAGCCTTGAGCGTCGCTAGTGATTGGTTGTGCAAGTAACAAGCATTTGGTTGCTCGAATCGCAAGCGTAGCGTCCGTGATTGGTTGCTGAAGTCGTGAGCAACGCTTGTGATTGTTTGCCCAAGTCGTAAGCAATGCTTGTGATTGGTTGCCGAAGTCGTAAGCAATGCTTGTGATTGGTTGCCCAAGTCGTGAGCAATGCTTGTGATTGGTTGCTGAAGTCGTAAGCAATGCTTGTGATTGGTTGCTGAAGTCGTGAGCAGTGCTTGTGATTGGTTGCCCGAGTCGTAAACAATGATTGTGATTGGTTGCCAAAGTCGTAAGCAATGCTTGTGATTGATTGCCTAAGTCGTAAGTAAATGCTTGTGATTGGTTGTTGAAGTCGTAAGCAATGCTTCTGATTGGTTGCTGAAAAGTCACAGGTGTGTGTCTCGTATTTCAAGGTGAAGTAAAGGGTAAGCCTCGGATGGATTTCGTGACTCCAGATACTCAGACCTGCTGCTACTCGGTGTATGGGTTTCCCCTGAAGGACGCGGTCCTTTTTTTTCTTCTTCTTCTTCTTCTTCTTCTTCTTTTGCTTCTTCTTCTTCCTCTTCTTTTGCTTCTTCTTCTTCTTCTTCCTCTTCCTCAACCTTAAAGAGGAGAGGAGACTTAGGCAAGGAGTCGAGGACTGTCTGACTATGGCAGTGAAGATGCTTCTGTTTTTGTCGAAAGTTTATGCCATGGACTTAAATTATTAGGTTTAAAAGGTATTCAACACGACGGGTTTCTTTTGATAACTTGATATTGGTTATTTAGTTCTATTTTCAAGGGGAAACACTAATCAGAAGCTTTCAATCATTATAAATTTTCTGAATAGTGATTCGTATTAGCATTAATAGCAAACTGATACAGTTTTCGTATTGGAAGTAAAATTAGAATGCTAATAAAATGCTCATAATAAGGGTCTATCATTAGGATGATATCTTTTCAGAATATTCAGTTTTTTTTTCGCTGCTGATCCCCTGAACTTCTGTTTGATCAAAAATTAGCTGCCGTGATGTATTGGTTGCTGTCTAATAACGTATTCATCCATCATACTGTTATCAATATTTAGAAGGCTGAATTAGAATGCCAGTCAACTGCATTTTATAAAAGCTTATCATCATCAGAAAATATATCTTTACAGGATCGTCATATTTTTCTTACTTTCTATCGTACGAAAACTAGTCTCTGCTCCTTTTAGCCTTCTCTTGCGTTAGGCTATACAATCCGGAATGGTCAAACATAGTGAGGCGGACCCCAACAATCAAGAAAGGCCTCGCTAATGGGGTTACCTCTATGTTAATGGCATTCAGGAATAACAGAAGCGATATTCAAAGAAAACATACCTGACGAATGTCAACGGTGTTTCAAGGGTCGAAGCGGCGGCGGCCGGTCAGTAGGATGGACATCCTCCCCCACCCACCCTTCCTAATACCTGGGCCCTCATATGAGTCCTTGCCCTTACCCCACCCACCAGCATTCCTCCCTCATCCTATGAGGGCCTCACCCCATCCGTTCATCTACCCATTCCAATGAGGCCCTCCCTTTTCCTACCCAGACCTGTCCTTCCCCCAACCCCCTTTTCTCCCTCATCCTGTGAGACCTTCCCCTCTTTCCATCACCGACCTATTTGTCCTCCCCTTTCCCCCCATTTTTCCCCCGACCCATGTGTCACCTCCCACCTTCCACCACCATCATATTTGCCCCTACACTCATCCACCTAAATCCTTTCTATTGCTTCATTTTCATACTTTCTACCTTCTTACTATGCCAAGGCAGAACCCTTGGGTCCTCCTCTCTTCCTCTCCTATTCCGTGTGTCCTCTTTCCCCCCTCTCCGCCCCCCCTCATCCTCCTACCCTTCCCCTCAACTTCCCCCACGGCATCTTCGTGCCCTTGTAGACCCAACCATCCATCCATCCAGCTCTCCAGCCATCCGCTTACATCACAGATGGCGTAGGTGGTTTCCAGGGATTCCTTATTTAGTTACAAATGCCGAAGGTGGTGGAGTTGGTGTCGGTAGGCAGAGGCAATTTAAGGGGGTTTAGGGATCGGATGCTGTAGAATATGATCTGTGTTGCCCTTAATGTTTCGGAAGTCAATTAGGAAGCGGCTTAATTTCATACCCCTTCCTCTCTCTCTCTCTCTCTCTCTCTCTCTCTCTCTCTCTCTCTCTCTCTCTCTCTCTCTCTCTCTCTCTCTTCTCTGTTGTTTGATATGTATAGTCATATATGGAATTTAATATGCATGCAGTCGTATTTGGAATTATAGCAGTTGGCAATCATTAGTAGATAAAATTAAAGACGTTCTAAGTAGTGTAATATTTTCGTGCATCAGTTTATCTTAATTTCAGTGAGGTTCCAGAAGTGAGGTCAAGGGTCTATTATCTTCATTTGCATACTTATCAATAAAAACAAAATCATCACTTATAAAGTATTCATCACATACAACCTCCTGGAAGTATATTACGTAGTCTCTCTCTCTCTCTCTCTCTCTCTCTCTCTCTCTCTCTCTCTCTCTCTCTCTCTCTCTCTCACACACACACACACAAATGACGAAGAGAAAACGAGAGCATAAATTTCTGCATTCGGATGAAGCAAGGAAAATAAAACTTAAAATCAAATTTGCTCCTTATAAGCATAAACAGGCTTAGTATGATTTATGTTCAAAACGTGTGTCTATTTATATTTTAATCTTGCAAAAGTCATTGTTAAACGGTGATTTCATAATACTTTATTTGAAAGTCCTGTCATAATTAAGCTGTTAAATTAGATAAGCAATTTAGAAAAAAGCAACGAAAGTTTTTTTTTAATGTAAAAGTTAAACGAATCCAAATCGAAATAATATAAAACCTTGTAGGCAATAACCGACATATCATATCCATTCCATATCGATTAATTTTTCTGGCGTACATATGCGCATGTGTCTGTGTTGGTAAGTCATCTTAACCCAGTAGACTCCTTACACGTGTGCATGTGAGCGATAAAGCGATAGCATTTGTCGAACGTGGTGAATTATGGAGACGTATCCATAATCGATTGTTTAAAGAACTTGTTGCTAATTTTTTTTTCTTATATAGCTCCTCCTAGTGTTATTTCTTATGAATTCGTACCGCGTCAGTCCATTTTACGGTCGACCATGTTTTGGCGGGTTACGCTAAAAACTTCCCTCTAAATTATGTAATGGCTAACGTTGTAGGCATTGATTCGCCGTGTTTGAACTATGCCGGTTGCTTTTAATTCATCGTTATACGAATCAGAATACATATGTGGAATCTCTTAGTGTTCTGTTCACTTATGTAACCTCTAAAGGTAGCATGTTAGCATTTCATGTAGGAATGCCGTTATATTTTAGACGAAATTCTTTTGCCAAGGAGGCTATCTTTTTGGATCAATTTATTTGCCAGTTTGTTGTTTGTCAGTTTGTCATCAGGATTGGAAAAAAAAAGTTACTTTAACAGGTAGGTATTTACGAACATTATACCAAAGTTGATTTAGATTCTAGGAGAGGAGGAAATGGAACTCCTTTGGAGAAGCTACCTTTAGGTGGGGTGGGGTGGGGGCTTGGGGAGGTGATGCCGGATTGCTCGGTCATGTTCCAGATGTTCCAGACCTAAGAGACTAAAACCTTATGCACAATTACCGTATTTTTGAGTTCTCAAATTCCATAATTCTTGGGAAAAAAAAGCATTTTAGGAGCAGTTTCCCCCTTATCTGTCATATTTGCGAAGGTATTTACTTTCTGGGTGCTTTCTTCCTTGCTTGATAACTTTTAAACGATGATAACTTTTAAATGTATATAGATTTACTTGTATATATATATATATATATATATAAGCATATATATATATATATATATATATATATATATATATATATATATATATATATATATATATATATATACATATATATATATATATATATATATATATATAGTAATATATATACATACATAATATATATATATATAGTATATATAATCCCATACATATATATATAATATATACATATATAATATACATAATATATAATATATAATATACATATATATAGTATATGCATGCATATATATATACATGTATATAGTATATATATATATATATATATATATATATATATATATATATATATATATATATTTATATATATATAGATATGTATATATATATATATATATATATATATATATATATAGATAATATATATATATATATTTCATATATAAACGTTAGGTACTCTCATTTCCGAATTACCTCCGGGTATGATGAGATGGAACAAATGCGGAAAGGCCTTATGAATTTTTATGAAGACGAGAATACCTATTGTATTCTCTCTCTCTCTCTCTCTCTCTCTCTCTCTCTCTCTCTCTCTCTCTCTCTCTCTCTCTCTCTCTCTCTGTGCGTTCGGATTAATTCCAGCTGAATTACCTAGCGAGCTCGTCCGGCTGGCTGGAATCTCCCTCTCTGCAAATTACACGTCGGTGAATTATGTCCATCGCCTTTCAAATGTTGCTGCCAACGCTTAAAATGTTAACCCATTCGAGGCTTAGGAGAAATAGTGTGTGTGTGTGTGTGTGTGTGTGCGCGCGCGTATGTGTGTTTGGAAGGAGGGGTTGTTGGGGGTAACAATGGTATAGGAATGGAGGAGAACAGAGGAATATGGTTATTCGAACGAGATTATGGCTTAGACCTGTGGAAAGCAAATTGCCAGACCTAAGTGGCGAACGGGAGTTTTTGGGATGCAATATATATATATATATATATATATATATATATATATATATATATATATATATATATATATATATCTTTATATATATATACATATATATATACTGTGTATATAACAGAATCGAATTATTGCATGTCTGAGACTCTGCCGTTGACGTCATGATCTGCTTTTACAGAAGCAGCACGGCGGTAATGGAATAATTGTGCTTTTATTTAGTGTATTTGTAGATTTATTCTATACAGATCACTTACCACTACACTACAGTCTCTCTCTCTCTCTCTCTCTCTCTCTCTCTCTCTCTCTCTCTCTCTCTCTCTCTCTCTACAAAAAGAAAAAACACGAGGGAAATGGAATAGACGTGCTTTTAATTATCGTAATTGTTTATTCATCGTATATTGATTTAGTTCTCTGAAAAGAGATTATAGGCATTGCCTATTGTATACAGATCACTTACCACTACATTACACGCTCTCTCTCTCTCTCTCTCTCTCTCTCTCTCTCTCTCTCTCTCTCTCTCTCTCTCTCGCCGAGGCAGTTTGAATCTTGGTTAGTACGATGCCTTTGAACTCCCCGAGCTCGTTTTCACATTTCCCGCACGAGCGGGTCCGATGTTCGAAAGGTGATTGTGAAGGAAGATTAAATAGGACGATGTTGGGGTGGAATGGCTTGCTGCTGCTCCAGCTCCTGCTCCTGCTGTTCCTGCTACTGCTGTTGTTGTTGCTCTTGCCGTTGCTGTTACTGCTGGCCAGGGTTCGGTATGTGTTCGCCAGGGTAATGCAGTTGTTAATAGGTTCGGCCCTGTAAGAGTTTACAAGTGGCCCTATGAGTTTGGCTTCTAACACTGGCCATTTATTTTTGAAAGAGGGGCGGAAGAGGTGCTGTAGGGTAGTGATTCTCTCTCTCTCTCTCTCTCTCTCTCTCTCTCTCTCTCTCTCTCTCTCTCTCTCTCTCTCTCTCTCTCTCTCTCGTTGAAACAACCTGGTATTTAGATTAGCATACGTGTAAATCTTTCTTCCAAAGTCATTGGCAATAGTCATTGTGATGATTATGCGCATGTAATCGGAAATTTCGATATTCAGTAAAATAAAGAGAAACTCATGGAAAAAAATGTCTCTTGTGTTGTGGCTGATATCTTAAAAAAAAAAAAGGACAAGTTCACACACCAAACTCTCTGTGTATTTGTGCGTGTTTGTGTGTGTGTGTGTTTGTTTGGCGTGGGTGAGAAGGGACTTCAATTATCCCTTCTTGTGACACGTAACCTTATCAGATGTTAGTGTTAATCTTCGATACAATAGAGCTAATTTTCCCCTCCCCTTTTCTAATACTCTATTCAGATTTTCATTCTTCTTCTCCAAATAAACATTATTTAGACCTTTTTTTTTCTGTAATAGCCCGGTCATGTCACAGTGCTCCCATTTTAAACGTTGATTCAAACACCGATGTCTCCAATTCCGACCAGGGCTGACTTTGCACCACGTCACGGTAGATTCAAATGGAGTGTGACAGAGCGTGAAGACCGACGAGATATAACTCTATCTACAGACTTGTAGCCTCTGATGACCAAGACCTGACTGAGGCGATTGGATGAGGGAGTCCGTCCTTACGAAGGGAGGGGGTAATTCAAAGTAGTTTCCAAAACGCTTTTATGGAAGTAACTCTCTCTCTCTCTCTCTCTCTCTCTCTCTCTCTCTCTCTCTCTGTCCTTACGAAGGTAGCGTCATTCAGAGTAGTTTCCAAAATTCTATTATGGACTCTCTCTCTCTCTCTCTCTCTCTCTCTCTCTCTCTCTCTCTGGAACGAAATTCAAAGTAGTTTCCAAAATTATTTTATGGACTCTCTCTCTCTCTCTCTCTCTCTCTCTCTCTCTCTCTCTCTCTCTCTCTCTCTCTCTCTCTCTCCGTCCTTACGAAGATAGCTCAATTCACAGTAGTTTTCAGAACGCTTATTTGGAATCTCTCACTCTCTCTCTCTCTCTCTCTCTCTCTCTCTCTCTCTCTCTCTCTCTCTCTCTCTCTCTCTCTCTCTCTCTCTCTCTGGTAAGGACCGTCAAGGGTTAACTGTATCCAGGAATGAAACCTCAATTTTTCCATGAATCTTGCTATTAGATCATTGCGAAAATTTCAGTGTTATAATTAAAACTTTTGCAAATATCTCTCTCTCCATGTTGTAGTTTCATTCTTCAGTAAACCAATTACTGATAAGAAATCAGATTTCATCCCTCTCAGTTGTCCATTCTGAATTAAGAAAGAAGAGGCAAAGAAAGACAGCAAGGATAGTATCAGCAGCAATTCGCAGGCGAAAGGATGGCTGGTGCAAAAACCCTGTCTCTCCAATCCATTACCATTAGCAATTCGAATCAGACTTTTAGACATCCCGGGTCGAGTGCGACCCCCCCGTAATAACTGACCTGTGATTATGATGGCGTGTCGCCCCGTCTCCAAGTGGCAGGTCGAACCTCATTTGCCTTTGCGGTTTCGAAGTAATTCTGTCGTGGTAGGATTTCTTTTTAACCCCTCCCCCTTCCCCCTTCCCTCCCCCTTCCCTTGACTTTGATTTGCGGTTTTGTCATGCAGTTGACTTCACATTTTACAGTTTGTCTGTTGGTTATTTTATCGCCTTTAATCAAGTATATAGATGTCTATCAAATGTATATATAGTTTTTCGTTTGTTACTTCTTCGTTGCTTTCCGATCAGCTGTAGCGGGAAGACTATATAGAAGCAAGAGCCCCCTTTGCTCCCGCACTACCTGTCACCCCTTCCGATAATTAACCCCCACCATTTCCCCACCCTCCCACATAAACCCCTCCATCACCACCCCACACCACTTCCCTCTCTCGCCCATTACTCATTCCATCGCGCGTGTTTATATATTCTAAATTACTGCATTTTAGATGAGCATAATTGGGTGCTGTTCATTAGCCAGATCGCTGGATTGGTCGTAATTATATCACGCCAGCGAACTTCGCATTTTGAGCGACTAATAATTAAGAGAATTTAGCCTTCTCGCTCTTTGTCGTTTTCTCTTTTCTCCCCTTTCGATTCTTCTTCTTTTTCTGTATTTTTATTATTCGTTTCTCATTTTAGGATTTTTGTCATTTAGTGTATTATTTGTCTGGACTGCTGCGTGTCTCTCTCTCTCTCTTTTTCTTTGTCATTGGCTTTTTTCGTTGCCAGATTCATCCCTCTCTCTCTCTCTCTCTCTCTCTCTCTCTCTCTCTCTCTCTCTCTCTCTCTCTCTGTTTCTACTCAGTCAGAGTCAGATTCTCTCTCCCTTTTCTCTCTGGTTTTTTCTTAGCTAGACTCTCTCTCTCTCTCTCTCTCTCTCTCTCTCTCTCTCTCTCTCTCTCTCTCTCTCTCTCTCTCTCGGTTTCTGCTCAGAGTCACATTCTCTCTCTCTCTCGGTTTCTACTTAGAGTCAGATCTCTCTCTCTCTCTCTCTCTCTCTCTCTCTCTCTCTCTCTCTCTTTCCAGCAGTAAAATCGTACTCGTGTGTACGTATGTATGTGAGCGCGCACACGTGCGTGCGGATCTTGTCGTTTCGAGTTTTCTTGTCGTTCTTGCATCTCTGTCTCTTCCCACATTCCCTGACGACAGGGCGCCCGAAACTTCTTTAATATTTGGCAAGTTATTTATTATTAATTTGGGGAGAGTCCCTTTTCTTTTCCGCTTTTCTGTATATTTCTCCTTTTTTTTGCGTGTATTTTCCTTCGTCGCTTTGTTTGTTGAACGTTTTGACTGTACTTGCATTTCACTTGTGATTTTGCAGATTGATTGTTTTCTCTTACTTTTGAGAATTTTTGGGGAGGGGCTTACGGTATATCGACTATTTTCTGTCTAGTGGGTTTGTAGTATATCGACTATTTTCTGTGTCTAAAGGATTTACAGTATATCGACTATTTTTTATGTCTAATGGGTTTTAAGTCTATCGACTATTTTCTTTGTTTAATGGTTTTACAGTATATCGACTATTTTCTTTGTTTAATGGGTTTTAAGTATATCGACTATTTTCTCTGTTTAATGGGTTTAAAGTATATCGACTATTTCCTTTGTCTAAAGGGTTTGTAGTATAATGACCATTTTCTGTGTCTAATGGGTTTATAGTATATTGACTATTTTCTGTGTCTAAAGGGTTTGTGGTATATCGACTATTTTCTATGTCTAATGGGTTTATAGTATATCGACTATTTTCTATGTCTAATGGGTTTGTAATATACTATTCTCCATGTCTAAAGGGTTTATAGTGTATATATACTATTTCCTATGTCTAAATGGTTTATAGTATATCTACTATTTTCCGTGTCTAAAGGGTTTGCAGCATATTGACTATTTCCTGTGTCTAATGGGTTTGTGATATATCAACTATTTTCTGTGTCTTGTGTGTTTTATATACTTCATTTTATTCTGTGTTGCTTCAAATGATGTTTTTAATTATAGTAAATTATATTACTATTTGCAATACCCATTATCATTATTGATTACCTCTGTTTTTATCATTTGTTTCATTAAACTGCTGTCATTTTACACGCATGCGCTTCCGATACCCTCGAACGTTCTGTGTTGATGATTCATTATATAATTATTACTATTTCCAAGACACTTATAACTTTTATTCATTTGAGATGCTACTTCCTTTTCCTGTTATCTTCGAGCCTGGGCAAGACGGGGCCACTTGGATGGCCACTTGGCTGTATACACCATTTACCCTTGCATCGAAAAAAAAAAATTACTTTAGTAAATTCATTTCCCCTATATTTTCGTCGATGGAGATCCCTTCAGTATTCACAGCCGAGTTCATCTCATTTTCTCTCCCGTCATCTCCCTCTTACCTTTCATTCGTTTAATTTCTTTATGCATTTGTCCGTGTTGTTATTCCTGCTGCCCTTCCTTTCATCCCTGTCGTTTCTTGTCGTCTGTTTGTTTTGCGTTGTCGCTTTGTGCGGGAGACATTTTGCAGGTCTCTTTAAAATTTATATCTCTCTCGTGTTGTCGTCACCTAATCCTCTTTTTTTTTTTTCTGGGTCCTTTCCCAATAGCAATTTATTGTTTGTTGCTTCTTAATTTCCTTTTATCCCCTTTTCCCTTGTGTTTCCTCCCAATATTTGCTCTGTGTTTTCTTCTTTTCCTTTTGCCTTGTCTCTCTTTACCTTGGAGACTTCGTGTCTCGTATTTTTTACCCCGTTCCCCTTTCTCTTCTCGTTTCCATTAGATGCATTTTGTTTTTATTTTTCGTGTTGTTGCAATCAATTCTTGCGTTCCGCTGTTTCCTTTCCGTAGGTGTCCTGCTTAATATTGTCCTGGGCGGCGCCGCGGAACTTCAGTAATAATTAATATCCTGCTGCAACTATCCATACTCCCTCTACCCCTCCTGGCCTTCCCCTTCCCCTCCCTTAAACTAACGTCCTCCTGGTCATCACCCTTACCTATCCCTCCTATACCTCCATCGTTCTCTGCTTATCTTCCCCTCCTCCCCCCACCCCTCCCTCGGCTTGCTAACCCCTTCCCTACCCCTCCCCCTCCCCCCTGGAACGAGGATGAAAAGGAAAATAAAAAAGAATAATGAATTATTAACGGAGTTGCTTGACTTTATGATAGACTAGGGGAGATTCATCATTGCAGCATATGCGCGCCCCCGTCGCGCGCAGGCACGTATGCACCTACTTAGAGAGAGAGAGAGAGAGAGACTGACTCAGTGTAAAGAGAATTATATTTTCTAGCTTGTATGAAGGTACTTCCGTCACTTTAAAAGTAGAAGTGCTTTACTCTCTCTCTCTCTCTCTCTCTCTCTCTCTCTCTGTGTGTGTGTGTGTGTGTGTGTGTGTGTGTGGTGGAGAGATCAGGTGCTACTGATACCGAGGATGAGCACAGGGCACAAGATAGATAGAGATGGGATGAAGAATTGGGATTGTTGGGATTAAGTGCGATTACAGGTCTCGGGTCGGAGCGGATTCGGAGGGATTTTAGCTCCATAGATTGGTGGATTTATGGGCGAGTGGCTTCCCCCTCTTCTTCCTTTGATGAGTGGATGATGTTTTACGAGGTACTTGGAAGTTGTTACACGGTTAAGGGGTGGATTAAGACGGTAAGGGGGAGTTAAAGTCCCCCGTCCCTCTCTCTCTCTCTTTCTCTCTCTCTCTCTCTTATCTCCCCCTCCCTTCCTGGCCCTTCTGATGTATTGGCAAGAGCGGCGGATGTTTGGGGAAGGGGGGAGGGTTAGGGGGAAGGGGAAGGGGGGGGGATTTATCGCGGAGATTTCTCCTCATTTGTCGAATAGTTGGAATGGTTGTCTTAAATGAATGCCTAGGTCGTGGGAGAGGAGGAACACAACCGCCTATAGTCAAGGACGATGTGTTGTTGTTGTTGAATGGGGTAGGTATTGCCATCCCGTGAGCGCGTAAGTAACCTTAGCACACTAATTCCTCCCGTGGTTATGATTGTGAGACAAAACGTCATGCATAGTAATTACTAGTCAAGAACAAATAACCTGCAGGTGTGTGTAACGAGATAGTCCTGAACTTTGCAAGATATCAGATAATGTGGTCTCTTGTTACTTAATAAAAGTCAAAGAATAGGTTGTACAACTAGGGGTCCATCTGTTATTTCTGTTTATGCCGTAGACCGCATAAGTTTTCCGCACACCATGAATATTAATCCTTGATGGAGCCATTAGGAATAGCAGTAGCCTTATGACACTCTTATGAAATGCATAACGCTATTTAGTACTTGGCAAATCCGAGTTCATCCTCACAAACATATGTAGCACAAATTTCACTTCTTTTTAGCAAGAACAGTTCATAGTAATTCTTTGCTCTTTATTATTCAGATGAGAAAGTCTTTTGCAATATCCATGCATATTATATACCTGGTAATGCATATCTGTACAAGTAAAGTGGATGAGAATTCCATGCACCGTGTTGCTTGGACTGCATGCAACATGCATGCATCACATACGCATAGCAACGTGTACATGTAATTGCTGTTTTACGAGCGATAGCGAAAGTAGAACTAAGAAATAAACGTTGAAAGCTTAATTGTGTTTAGGCAATGATTGGCTGTGAAGATTATACACAATATATTTATAACAACAATCCAGGAAGTTTACGTTTGACAGAGAAAATGCATTGGTCCTTATTAAGACACAAGGATTAATTGTGATTGTTTTCAATAAATTTATGTAATCAACCCAAGAAATTTAAGCTTGACAGAGTATATGCGTTTGTCCTTATTAAGGCAAAAGGATTCATTGTGATTGTTTTAAATAGATTTATTATATCAAACCAAGAAATTTACTTTTCAAAGAGGAAATGGATTTGTTCTTCATAAGGCAAAATGATCCATTGTGATTGTTCTCAAAAGATTTACAACATCAAACCAAGAAATTTATGTTTGAAATAGGAAATTAATTGATTGTGAAGACTTATACCATATTTAAGCATCAAACCGAGAATTTTGGATTGGACATAGGGTATGCATTTGTCCTTGTTAAGGGGAGAAAGTGTGTTTTATTCCCGTCATCCCACCGCGAAGCCAAGCCATGCCAAGCCGAGCAGCAGCACTTGTGGACCGGAAGAATTTCGGATCCGAAGTTCATTTGCACTTCGGCGAGGAAGCGTCGGCTAAAAGCAGCGGAAACGGCTTCCGCTTACTAGATGATAATGGAAGAAATAGAACGGAGTAAGTTTATGGGATTATGATATTTTTTTTGGATACACTTAAGAGCTCTTGAACTCGAAGTTCTGGGGAATAAAGCGACCCGCTTTCGTAAGAGAATACGTGAAGGATTTTTTTTCCTCTTTCTTTAACTTAAGACCATTTGTCTTTGTTTGTTCTTTATTTGCACTGATGTATTTGTTATTGTTGTTAGTTGATTTAGATAATATCTTGACAAGTATGGATTACATATAATGACTTTATATAGATTTATTTAGGTCTGAATCCTTTTTGGGATCACCTTTCAAATATCATTTGGAACGTACAAATGAAGTTAACTCAGGAATTAAATTTGTATAAATAAGTACTGGACGATTATATTTAAGGAAAACAGAAAATCATCAGTTTTTTGTTATTTACATCATCTTTGAAACTTTTTTTATATATGGATAAGAAACATTAAAATTTGGTGACAGTTTTTACATTGTCTTTTAGTTTTCTGTAAAAGAAAACTATTGTGCTGGATTTATCTGTCCGTCCGCACGTTATTCTGTCCGCACTTTTTTTTGTTCCCCCTCAGATCTTAAAAATACTGAGGCTAGAGGGCTGCAAATTGGTATGTTGATCATCCACCGTCCAATCATCAAACATATCAAACTGCAGACCTTTAGCCTCAGTAGTTTTTATTTTACTTAAAGTTAGCTATAATCGTGTTTCAGGCAACGATATAGGATAGGCCACCACCAGGCCGTGGTTAAAGTTTCATGCCCCGCGGATCATTCAACATTATACTTAGACCATCGAAAGATAGATTTGTTTTGGTGGCCTTGACTATACACTGTAGCGGCTGTACAGAAAACTCGATTGTGCCGAAGAAACTTCGGCGCATGTTTTACTTTTCTTTTTTTACGTATACTCTTGTTTTCTTAGAGAAGGCTTTTTCTTCCCTTACCTTGAATTTAACCTACTTCCCTCCCGTGGCCGTACTTGTCTGTCGGGTAAAACGAAAATGTTATTTTAACGACAAATTCCACATTTCCTTTGTCTTAGCGCTGAGTAATCCTTCCCTTTGCAACTTCCAAGCTCCGAATTTCCTTCTCCTGTTCTTTTCCCCTTCCATCCTCTCCAGTTAAGTAAGTACCTGGCCTTTCCCAAAAGCTGGGAGAGGCGGGACATAAGTTGCGTAACTTTTCTTTTGCAGTATTTTATTGCATTTCGAGAGCACTTTGTAACCGAATAATGTTGAACCACATCTTCCCATACCATGTTTCATGCGTGTTTAACTGCTTGTTTCTTTTGTTTCTTCTCTGCATGCCATATACACTTCTTGCGCTTCCTTGCTTTCACCAAATTGTTTCTCCTTTTTTTTATTTTACTCCTCTACCGGCCCATTTACGAGTTTGACATTTGTGAATAAATCTGGTCTTTTTTATCATTTTTAGAATAACATTAAATAAGATCAAATGATTAGATAAAATGAAGAGATAAAAAATGGATAAAGATCATTTTCAATTAATAATTTAATAATTTACCTACGTGAATATCATTACAGTTAAGAAAAACTCTGCCATTGTTAAGAAAAACTCTGCCACTGTACTGGGCACTTAACTAGTATTACAGATTCTGTGAAGCGGGTGTTTTGAAATTCTCCCATTAATTTTTCTACTGTTAACCAACAGGAAAAGATACATAGACAATTTTTGTTACTGAAAGGAGCAAGACCTCCCCCCCTATTGCTAGCACCTTCCCCAGTACTCAGTATCAGTGCTTTAACGTAAGCACACAGGGAACTAGTCTCTGTAACAGTAAAACTGATCTCCTCCTCGGGGTCACTAGGTGCCATAGAGAACACATCATTTGCCACTTCCTATCTTTAAATAATTTCACGAGGGATTATATATATATATATATATATATATATATATATATATATATATATATATATATATATATATATATATATATCACACATTACCATAGGTGAAAAATAAGAGACAGGGTGTAGGTCCTGACCGGTTTCGACCTCATTTTCAAGCCATTGACGAAGAACTGATACAGAGTATTAGAAGTCACAAAAGTCATTATAATCATATATATATATATAATATATATATATATATATATATATATATATATATATATATATATATATATATATATATAGTATATGTATATATATTATATTATATACAGTTGTGTGTATGAGCGTGTGTATGCACTCGTGTGTGTGTGAATGTGTGAGTGGGAGTATGTTTACTTGCTTTGATTATAAGAAGACATCTGACATTTACTTTTATGTGATACCGGGGGTTGAAAAGGACTCGGCGCAAGTCGCTATTCCCATCTCCATTCGTTTTTATCTCGTCTTCTCTCCCTATCTCCCACGGCCAGGTTCTCTTCTTAAATGGTATATGTAGTACTCTTCCAATATGAACTCCTGAAATTGCCTTCCACGCTCTCTCTCTCTCTCTCTCTCTCTCTCTCTCTCTCTCTGCCCCTTTCGAGACTCCCCTTGGAGTAGGGGTTTTGACTGTGACAGGGGAAAGGGGTTGGTGGGGCAGGGAGGGGTCGTGGCGAGGAGTTTGGGGTGGGGACAGGGGTGTGGGGGGGGAGAGTTGGCCGTAAGCCCCCCTCGAAGTTGAAGAGCGTCATAAAATAGCGCTGTGGCTTATCTTATGTGTAATGGCACTCTCCGACCTGACAAATTGCGCTTAATTCGCAGCCTAACGACCTCGACCAACTTTTTCCTTCGGTTGAAACGGGCGGAGGAAAAATTGGCCGATACCAACAACGACAAAACGCAGTCTTTGAAAATTCTTCAAGGTGTCACAGGAGCCAGTTGAAAAAGAGGGGAAATAGAAGGTTCCAAGGAGGACTCAGGAGGAGGAGGAGGAGGAGGAGGGGGACGAGGAGGAGGAGGAGGAGGTGGAAGTGGAGGAGGTTTGAGGGATGTGACGGAGATGGAAGTGGAATTAGAATGAGGGGATTAAAAAATAATGGGGATACGAACGTGTGCGGTGTGTGGATTCAGCAATCGCTTGGAGTCTCGAGAAATGCAGTCTCGGTTTTTGTAAATATACGGTGTATATATATATATGTGTGTGTGTGTATGTATGTATATATATATACATATGTATATATATGTATATATATGAATATATATACATATACATATATATATATATATATATATATATATATATATATATATATATATATATATATATATATATATATATATATATATATATATATATATATATATATATATACACACGCACACACACATATAAAGACGTGTTCAGAGTTCTTCACCAGCTTTTATTTTGTAGGTGCAAAAATAATTGAATTATTGCTTAGTCGTCAATCGTTAAACATGTTATTTTCGGAGATGTTTGATAAAGGCAACGCATGTTTGCTTTCGAAAGTGCGTGTTTATTAAGGATATAAATCGATCGGCTCATTTTTCCTGACTCTTTGAAAATCGTTCGCGTTCTGTTTGCCTCGTTTTACATAAACAGAACTCGCAAGGTAACCCAAGAAGGTTTTTTTTTTCGTTAATTTTTTCATATGTGTGTGTGCGTGTTTTTTTTTTGGGGGGTGGGTGGGTTTGGGGAGCCAGGAGATTCCCAAGTCATAGGTTGCTAACAAGCTGCAGTTCTTAAAAAAAAAAACTTCCTGATCTGAAGACATAGTCAATACGACTCTATTTACTTAACCACATCATTAAGTCTGCTTCTGGTATTTGATCAGCATTAATTCGTAAGCAAAAATGTTACTTTGCTTCCTTGCGTTTGATTGGTCCGTAAGGGAGGAGTTGGGAGAGGGGGGGAATGGCGCCCTCCTAGGCAAGTGTCAACTGTTATGATTGGTGGATTATGAAAGCGAGAGAGAGAGAGAGAGAGAGAGAGAGAGAGAGAGAGAGGGCTTCGTGAGATTTTGCTCTCTCTCTCTCTCTCTCTCTCTCTCTCTCTCTCTCTCTGTATCCGAAAATTGGATCTGCTGTAATCTGAAAGTATCCATTTTTCGATTATGGTCAAATGCAATCGCCCATGATATTTGGGAAATGTTTGCGTGCGCACGCTGTATGTGTGTGTGTGTGTGTGTGCGCGCGTGTGAGTGTGTATCTGTGTGTGTGTGTGCGTGTGTGTAGTGTGCATATTGTGCTTCCGTAAATTATTTTAGTACCCTGACATTTCTGTAGCTTCAGGGGTAGGGTAAGGCTACAGATTTGACATAAAATAAGTAACAGCCTTTTGGGGATTTGCATAATATGGGGATGAAGTTGGAGAGATAGAGGGTACGAATTTAGAGACAAAGCTGAGGCGAAGTTGTCTGACCGTTTTAGAACTGACAGACTCATCGGATTCAGAATCAATCTTTCAGCTTGTTTTTTATCGATATCATTCTATGATGATTTTTGTTTATTGTCTTCACTGGGTGTTTCTCCTTTTTCTTATACAGTATAACATTATTCGGTTGCTTTGCTAATATCTCATAGCGTGTAGTTTAAATTGCATGTCTATCTGGTTAATGTTAGTGCACGGCCAGTGTAACTTTCAGATTTATTATTATTATTATTATTATTATTATTATTATTATTATTATTATTATTATTATTATTATTATTATTATTATTATTATTATTGCTGAAAGTTTTTATGCAATGTTCCTCTTAGGTACAAAAGTAGATGAATAATCCGGTATAGTTCTGATCCCATTTCCAATACTTTCTTAATACTTCAGTGCATTAGGTGAATCAGATTCCTAAGATTTTGTTTATAGATATAAACGGATTTTTCGTTATGTCTGTCAGTCATTTGCGTTAGTTGGAAGGGAGAATAAATCAGACAAACACAAAATGACTTAATCTTCACCAAAAGCCAAGAAATGTTAACCATTCGGAGGGAATATGTAATACAGTGAATGTTTTCATCGAAATCCGTACGTACGTTCTCCAGGTATATTAATGCGTGCACATATAAACGATTGAAAACATTACATCCTCCAGTCATCGCTAGCGATGGTAAAAAAAAAATAAAAAAAACACTAGCAAAAGGAAAAGAAGATAGACATGCCATTATTGAAGTATAAAGAAAAAAATAGATTTTCTTGAGGTTAGAACCGGATTTCGTCTTTATGGGGATAAAAGGGCATAAAGAGTTCACCTTATTCCCAAGAATGTCGTTCGGTGGATCGAGAAAGGCGTTAAGATGCGTTGTTTAGCATAATCCACTCCGGAGAGCTGTACTTTAATCGCCCTGTGGTATTTGTATGTTGCAAACGTTTTCCTTCGAATGCATCACTTGAAGGCAAATTTTAAAAATTAGTTTTTATCAGTAATTGTCTTTCGTCTGTTTATATATATAGTATATATATATATATATATATATATATATATATATATATATATATATATATATATATATATATATATATATATATATATATAAATATATACATATATATATATATATATATATATATATATATATATATATTTATATATAAGTAATATAATATTGTATATATATATACATATATATATATATATATATATATATATGTATATGTATATTAAAATCTCAGCTAGTGTAAAACAATGATAGATTATTTCCGTTCACATTAAATTTGTTCTGTAAGACACAGTTATGCCATAAGATGAACCCGCCTCCGTAACAAATGAAGGATATTTTTTTAAAGAGGGGAATACCACCTTTACGAAAGATGATACCTCCTTTCTTTTCTCAGTTTATATTCGTCACTTATTTTCTTGTTTGTTTTATGCATGCTCATCGAGAGACGCTTCTGAAATACGCACTCTCCTAATAGAACTTTCTCGGATATGTTATTTCCCAGAACTGTATAAGAGTTTGCGAGGAACTGGTCCTCTTCCGGACTGTCACGTGTATCTGCAGTAAGTACAGATCAGTGGTCGTTATTATCGCAATGATCGTTATCACCATAACGCCCTCTCTCTCTCTCTCTCTCTCTCTCTCTCTCTCTCTCTCTCTCTCACGGACTGCATCATACAACTGTTATTTTCTCTGCACTTTGGTATTGGACGGCTAAGAATGGATATTGGATGATGATGTGTATAAGGTAATAGGAATGAATGATGTAAGGATTATGTAGTTACTGTTTATTATGATGCAAGTAAAGAGTATGTAAATGCGTACTCTATACACACACACATACACATACACACACACACACACACACACACACACATATATATATATATATATATATATATATATATATATATATATATATATATATATATATATTCTTTTAAATATTGTTATTCAAAAGGTATACTGAATTCGATATTAAACCACATTTCTGGCTTAATATTTGTGGACATTTTATATATATATATATATATATATATATATATATATATATATATATATATATATATATATATATATATATATATATATATATATAAAATATGAGATTTTCTCCGATTCCAGTAATTGAGCTTGTCCCTCTCTTCACTGTCCATTTATTTGGACACATTTACCCCAGATGTACCTTCTGCTCCACCGGTCTCTCCTCTCTCTCTCTCTCTCTCTCTCTCTCTCTCTCTCTCTCTCTCTCTCTCTCTCTCTCTCTCTCTCCATCCCTTGCCAGCTCCCCGGAGACGCGCGAGGGGCCATGCTGACCATTATTCTTTGGTTAATTGTCCTGTTGCGATTGCATTTGTTTTTCTGGGAATGATGAATGGCCGGAACAGATGGAATGGAGCTCAGCCCCACTGACTTTAGGATTATGTTGTCATATGCCCTCAACTTAATTAAGGCAAAGGATACATTTTTAATCAGTCCCTGGCACAGGAATCGCATTTGTTCTTGTGTGTGTGTGTGTGTGTGTTTGCGTGACGCTGCTTTGCTCGGTGTTGTTTACTCCTGCTACTGCTGCTTTTGCTACTTTTTGCTGTGGTTGCTGCTTTTCCAGGTTGATGGTCTTTTATAAGTTACTAATGATTATAATAACAGTTGTTCGTTTTGACGTAATCGCTGCGTGTGTGTGTGTGTGTGTGTGTGGCTGCTTTGCTTAGTGTTGTTTACACCCGCTGCTGTTGCTACTTTTTGCTGTGATTGCTGCTTTTCTGTTGGCAGTTTTTCGAGGGGTAATGCTGTTCTTTAATGTTGCTAATCATTATAATAATAGTTATTCATTATGACAAAATTGTTGCGTGTGTATGTGTGGAGCTGCTTTGCTTAGTGCTGTTTACTTCCTCTGCTGTTGCTACTTTTGCTGTGATTGCTGCTTTTTCCGTTTGCAGTTTTTATAGGTTAATATTGCTGTTTATGTTAATAATGATTATAATAATTGTCATTCATTTGGACAAAATTATCATACAGAATATTCATAATGAGCGTAGAATATAGGGGCAATGTCTTTTGACACGAACATAGTTTGTTCGTATTTAATTGTAATAATGATAAAACAAGTAAAAAATGCGCCGTAGTTTCTTCGGCGCAGTCGAGTTTTCTGTACAGCGTATAATCAAGGCCACCGAAAATATATTATCTTTCGGTGGTCCCGTTATAATACTGTATGAGCCGCGACCCTTGAAACTTTAACCACGGCCCGGTGTTGGCATGGTCTATATCGTTGCCAGACGCACGATTATTTCTAACTTTAACCTTAAATTAAAAAAAAAAAAATACTGAGGTTAGAGGGCTACAATTTGGTATGTTTGAAGATTGGAGGGTGGATGATCAACATACCAATTTGCAGCCTTCTAGCGTCAGTGGTTGTTAAGATCTGTGGGCGGAAAGAAAAAGGTCGGACAGAAAAAAGTGCGGACGGACAGACAAAGCCAGCACAATAGTTTTCTTTTCAGACAACTAAAAATACTAGATAACTTCATTCACGTTATCAATTGCATACAGTTTGCTATGTAATCTGAATCTTCATTTTTTCACTGGGTAAACGACATGATTTAAATTTTCATTAAATAATTTTCTGCTTTTCATTCCTCTTTCTGTTAATCATGTTCCGTACGCGTATGCTTTTCTTCGGAGTTGGTTCTACCATTTATACACTTTTTTTCTTTACTCTATGCAATCTTGCATATATTTATTTATATTCTTATTCTAGTTTCATTTACTAAATTCCAACACTCCTTCGACCATACATTTTCAAATTTATGCCACTCATACCATTTCTACCGTGTTCATATCTCTACCACTAAGTATCAAAATTCTCGCATAACGTAGAGGTCTTTCATCATTATTTACCTCGCAAGTTCTCACAGTTCCTTGACTTCATAATGGCCGCAGTTCATTACTTTTAATGCTTCCGCCTCTGCTTAGTTTCCTAGCTGTTACTAGTCATGTTTAAGGTGGTTCCAGCACTCCTTACCCCTTGCAGCTTCCTCGTTTTATTACCGCGTTAGATTTTACTTCCTGAGTTTGCACCACGCCATGCCTGCATTGTTCCCTCATTTTTTGTACTTTTTAAATAGCCAGACTTCCCTTTTTTGGGGGGTGGGGGAGGTATTATACATTTTTCCCTGTTTTTCTTGCACCGTATGTCCTAGTTATGTCTTTCTATATCTTTTTCTCTGTTTTTCTCTAAGTTAGCTTTGATATTTTTTAAACTTGGATTTCTTTGCTTGTTTCATTTTTACTTGTACGTAGAGTAACTGCGAAGCTTCAGTTATGAATTGCTTGCTTACTTTCCGCCGTCTTTTGCTAAAATACCTTTCGCCACGTAAATGTAAAAAAAATTTTTCGTAACCTAAATTTATGGGTCTGCCCCACTCTTCTGCACTTCACTTTAGTTCTCCCCCATTCTATTACACTCAGTCGTTGACTCGTCTAGCCTCATTTTAACTTTTTTTCCGTTCACGCCAAACTCCTAAGGCGTCTCATTACAAGTTTCTAAGAATGATTGATTTTAGGTGAATTTTATGGCCTCGTGCACATGACTCAACATTTGGTCACTTGCGGTATGTGCTTCACCATTTGCCACTCCTGATGCTGACCCATACAAGTACTGACCAGACCCACTGTTGCAGAACTTCGCTGAACAAACTATGTAGTGAGCAGGTTACTGTTCAGCATTATGTGGCAACCCGTCAAAATAATGACCAAGCCCCACTTTGGGAAACTTGACTGATCGATAAGGCCTTCAGTGAAGATTCTGTATCAAGAATGTCCTCCTTATATTATTTATAGGTTCCAGTTCCCCTGCATGATTCAGCTATTCTTATACTATGTTCGCACCCACCAATCTACCGGTATTCTTATGGTAGTGGCTTCAAACTCCCCCTCCCTTTTTTCAGATGACATTGTGGCTCATTTGTCGACGTAAAATAATGTCAATTTTTCCAAGCCTGCGTGTTGTATTTCCCGGGATATGTAACCAGCGGCCATTTGTATGTATCTTTCAAACGTCCAGTATTATAATTGGTTTCTGTCTCTCTCATACTCTCTCTCTCATTATGTTGCCTTTGTAACGTAATTACCATCGTTTTTTACTGACAGAGTTCTGGTAGGGCATGAATATAACCTTCGAATTTATGGTCAGGTTCGCCAAATATATGAATGATATGAGCGAATGCGAAACCTACTATTGTTGTTTGTCATTAGGACATCCACTTATTGTCACGCTGACATCGCAAACGCTTAGGCTCGGTAATTGTGCTATTATATAGTTCTCAAATTCTATAAAATCTAGGAGCAACGGAACGTATACGTTACGAAACGCAGTCATTCGTAGGAGGAAGGAAATGTGTAAGATACGAAATTTAGTATTTCACTACACGAAAGTATGATAGTTGCGACAGAGCCGGTATATTGATGTAAGTACGAACAGCAGTTGAAAGTCGAGATAATTAGCTTCGCCGGAGGTGTTATTTATAATGATTATTTTTTTTCCTTATTTTCTTGTTATTTTGATTTAGTAGACACATAAGCAGTTACGAATGTCTCATGAATTTCACAGTAAAGCTGAAAGTACGTGCGATGAATGATACGCTGTTAGACTTACAAAGCCTTGATGAATGGAATAAGAATTTTCTTTAAAGAAAGGAATGGAATAGAAAAAGTAAAAAAGGACGATAAAAAAGGGAAGACTCGACTATTGATGACGGATACCTTGGGCATCGATTCCTTCAATATTTGAACGAATGTCACCCAATGCATATTGCATGATGGCATCCCCACGCTTACCTCACCACCACCCAACCCCCTCCCGTCCCCTCCCCTCCCCTCCCCTCCCCTCTCTCTTCCCCTCTTTCCTTTTTTGCAATAATGCTTCCTCTTCCTCCTCCTCCTCCTCCTGCCCACGTCTCCCCTCCTCATCTTCCTCACCCTCCCCTGGGCCCTGCACCCCTTCCTACCATCATCCTCCCCTTCCCATCCTTTCTCCACTTTTTCCTCCTCCCTCCCCCTTCCCTCTTTCATTTTTTGCAATAATGCTTCTTCCTTCTCTTACTCCTACCCCTTTGCCCATCCTCATCTCACCCTCCCCTTGGCCCTGCACCCCCTTCATCCTCCCCTTCCCCTCCTTTCTCCACATTTTCCTCCTCTCTCTCTCTCTCTCTCTCTCTCTCTCTCTCTCTCTCTCTCTCTCTCTCTCTCTCTCTCTTTTGCCTTTTTCTTATGCATTGCGTCGTATCAGGTACCTATTATTGATGTCATATGCACTCCTGAAGCATTTCATTGGCCCTCGTGAGTGGAGAGCGACAGGGCAACGCCAGAGCGATAGCAATGTGTAAATCAATATCCCATTTTTTTTTTTACTGGTATGTCAGAGAACATAAATATCCTTTCTTCTTTTCATTCACTTACGTGTTTTTTTTTTTTATTCATTTTTTTTATTTTAGAGATTTATTGGATCGGTTTTAGTGGCTGTCATTTACGGACTTCAGTAGTTTTATGATGTCATCAGCGTCAGGTTTTACTTACGATATTGCGGTATTTAAGTTTGATTTTTAACGTAGTGTGTTTCAGCTTCGTTACAGAATTATTCGTCACTACAAAGAAAGTCAATAGGAATTTCTGCTTTATCCGAGTTTATTGCACCTTAAGTATTTATGCGGCATTGTGATCTACGAACATGCATTCAATAGGTTTTGATTTTATATGTAAGCATACATTCCATGAGAGATTTATATATATATACACATATATAAACTTATATATACATATAAGTATGTACGTATATATACATACTGTACATTTCAGACATTGCTGCGTGATTTGAATAATATATTTTAAAAGTACCTTAAGCAAATTTCGAGTCATAATCTAATTTAATCATTTTTGGTTTCCCCCCAAACTTTATTACTCAGTAAAGAACGTGAAAAAGAGAGATGATATGTTTTATGTGTCAAAATGTTATTGCGAAAAGATTGGTAGGTAAAAGGACAGTTTTATATTGAAAAATAGAGTAGCGTAGTTATCAATGAAGGATTGTATGGTTGAGACGATAGTGCCCTATCTGTCTGCATGCAAGTGTATTTTAAAGGGCCATGATGTAAATCTATCTCGACCGAATCCTGCAGGTAAAGCGCATCCGGTGAAATGGCTTAAATCGTGGGTCCTTTCCCCGGGACGGACATGTTTCAATCTATGATATTTCCCAAGATGGGCTTTTCTCTCAATTCATGAGCCCTTGCCAAGACAGCAGCCTTTCTTTATTACGCCCAATTGCTCCCAATATACCGTTTACTGTTGAATTCGCCCTCACGTAATGGTATTGTCCGAGTTTCTTTTTTCACCTCCGACGACGGATTTGGGGAGGGGGAAATTTTCTTCTTCTTCTTCTTCTTCTTCTTCTTTTGCGCTTCCGTGTTTGTTTGTCGGCCACGTGTCTCGAGATCGGATGAACTGGTTTGGATGATATTTTCAGTTCACTGTAAATTGTATCGTGTAATTCCAAGTTCGGGATTTTAGTATTTTCAATTCATCCATTCTTATATTTTGTAATTCCAAGTTCAGCGTTTATATTTTCAATTCATTCATTCTTGTATTCTGTAATTCCAAGTTCAGCGTTTATATTTTTAATTCATCCATTCTTATAATCTATAATTCTAAGTTCAGTGTTGATATTTTTAATTCATCCATCCTTATAATCTATAATTCCAAGTTCAGTGTTATTTTCAATTCATCCTCTTTTATATTCTGTAATTTTAAATTCTCTCTCTCTCTCTCTCTCTCTCTCTCTCTGCATGTGCATGTGTGTATTCATCATATAATCCCTTGTAGGGCCTTGACGCAGTATATAATTATGTCGTTGCAATCTAATGATTATTTTCGTGTAACTATACTTATAAATACCGCACTCGATACATTATTTGGCACTGTGTGAAATTTAAGTGTCAGGTGCACTGCTAATTATTGTCTTTTGATTGAATGCGGTATGTCTTCCGCGTTAATCGGTGGGTTCTTTGTATATTTTAAAGAGCGTATTGAGTGATAGAGAACGTTATTTCTGTCATTATGGTTATCAATGGGTTCAGGTTTACAGATGTTTTCGTCAGATTTCTTAAATCTTCGTATCATTTAATTCATCTGTTATTATTATTATTATTATTATTATTATTATTATTATTATTTTAGAGAAGATGTACCTTTATTCATACGGGACAAGCCACAGCGGGCCATTGACTGAAATTCAGTCTTCCAAAAGAATATGGTGTTCATGAGGAATTAATAGAGCAAAGGAAAATAGAAAAGCAAGAGACCTCACATATTAAAAGGAAAAAGCAAATTAGTATATTAATAAATATTTATGCAATCTAATTTTAATCTGCAATTGAAGTCAATCTTTCCCAATCATTTCTCTTTATTTATCTCATCTAATTTAAGCAGCTGTTTAAGTCGATTTTCCTAATTCCTTTTTTTATTTTGCGCATCTGTTCTTAAAGCTTCCGTGGGGTTGAATTCCTAATTCTTCTCCATATAATACGGGGCCATACTGTGTATAGTTGTCAATACCACGTGAAACCGGAGCGCTGCGTTGCCCCGCCTTTCGATAAGTGAGTTTCTTTGGCAATGTTTATAAATAGCAGTCTCCTGTTTTTATTCATGTATGCTTCTTTTAAATTTTAGTTCAGTATCATAATCCGCTTCCGTGTTTATTGTCTTTATTGTAAGCGGAGATGACGTTTTCCAAGTGATGCACAGCTGTTTGTTTCCTCTTCAATATAATGTGTGTGTGATATATATGTATGTATATATATATATATATATATATATATATATATATATATAATATATGTGTGTGTGTGTGTGTGTATATATATATATATAGATATATATCACACATTTATATACATATATATATGTGTATATATATATATATATATATATATATATATATATATATATATATATATATATATATATATATATATATATATATACGAAGAGAGAGAGAGAAGAGAGAGAGAGAGAGAGAGAGAGGAGAGAGAGAGAGAGAGGTAAGTCACACTATTAAAAAATCTTTATCTTTGCTTTGGTTAAGGATTTTACTTAAACTCAGTTATTATGATATCAGTATATAATATAAAGAGACTTGCCAACGTGAATGTTTTAGCTATTATATTCCTTTCGTAAGCTGAGCCGGATATAATACGGCTGGAGTTTACATATACGTATAAAGGCATAATTATATGTAAGTATGCAAACGGTCTTGAATTTCAATTGAAGCCACTTTGAATATGGATGATTCATCCTCGTGAATATTTGTTAATATTTTAGCTTGCATTTGCATGCGTGAACATAGCATTATAATACATGGGAGTTTATATAAGTGAATATAATATGGCTGGAGTTTACATGCAACTATATAGGCATAATTATATGCAACTATGCAAACAGTCTTAAATTTCAATTAAAGCCGCTTAGAATATGGATGATTCATCCTCGTGATTATTTGTTAATATTTTAGCGTGCATTTGCATGCTTGAACCTAGTATTATATTAAATAGGAGTTCATATAAATGAATAAATGGCTGGAGTTTACATTCAAGTAAGTAGGCATCTTAAACGTAAGTATGCATAAATCTTTAATTTCAATTGCAGCCACTTAGAATATGGATGATTCATCCTCGTGAATATTTGTGAATATTTTATCTAGAATTTCCATGCCTGAACCTAGCATTAGATTATAAAGGAGTTATATAAATGAATAAAAGGTTAAGTGATTTGCAATTACAGCCACCTACAAATCTCAGAATTCCCGTGAATTGTGGTTCCTTTTGTCACTCGTCAATAAGTTAAGTATGTCTTAGCTTAACCAGACCACTGGGCTGATTAACAGCTCTGGGGCTGGCCTGAAGGATTAGACTTATTTTACGTGGCTAAGAACCAATTGGTTACCTAGCAACAGGGACCTACAGCTTATTGTAAACTGAACCACATTATAGCGAGAAATGAATTTCTATCACCAGCAAATTCTCTAATTCTTTCATTGACTGGCCGTAGACTCGAACTCAGGCCTAGCAGAGCGCTGACAACTCTACTGGACCATCCTGACGGGGAACAAAAATCTAATAATGTTGAAGATGAAAGAAAAAAATAAATAAAGAAAAGGCTGGTTTATGGAGAGGACCCGGCACAGCCCGAGGTGTCTCAGTTGGAGCTAATGAGATAAGGTGAGGGCTTGAGAGCGGCTTGAGGAAGCTTGATAGTTGAGGTGAGGGAGTGGGGAGGATTTGATGGTTTCTGGCGACCAAGAAGTGGAGTATTGAGGCAGGAAAGGTTTGGAGTGGAGAAGATGGGTCTCAGGCAGGTGTTACTCCAGTTGATATGCCTTTGTGCACCATCTCTCTCTCTCTCTCTCTCTCTTATACATTGTAAGAACCCTTCGGCTACTAAGTCTATGTTCCATGATGTGCCTTGTATGCCCTTAGAACTCCTCTCCCCTCTAATCTCTCTCTTTTATATATTAAAGTGGAACCCTTTAGTTACTGGGAGTCTATGCGGTAGTTATTCTGCTTTCAGACAGGTATTAGAACTTCTGCCTAATCATGATACGGTGAATTGTTATGAAAGATTTTTTAATGAAGTTACTCAAAATCTGTTACAGCTGCATAGCCGAAAATAACTGGTATTCTCGCTTTTCTCCTAAAGGCTGGAAGGAGTTTAAAATAAGAAGAATATCAAGAACATATCATAAAAATTGATGATTCAAACTCTGCTTTTTAAAACTTCCCAAGTTTGAATGAGGGTATTTTTTTTTTTACTGTTGTATTTGTGTGTTGAAAGCTAACTCAAGGAAAGATGTAGCCTACAGAGAGAGAGAGAGAGAGCGAGGAGAGGTGTGTTTTTGCTTACCGAAAAGATTTAACGATCAAACCACTCACTAACTTTGTTTTCAATCTGTGCAAAGCGTTCAATAGTATTACCTCCTTAAGTTTTTTTTTTTTAGGGTAGAGATTATTACTCTTGATGCAGTGTGATTGACCTACTTTGTTAATAATAATAATAATAATAATAATAATAATAATAATGAGAAGATGATGATGATGATAATGGCGATGACAACTGTAACAACAAACATGTTCAACATTATCATCATAATCACACCGATGAAAAATAATATAGCAATTATCATGAAACAATGAAACCGACATCCTTCTAATTATACATCCGTTGTTGTAAACAACTTACTCATCTCCCTGGCATTGGCAGCCTGAAGAAATTAAGCTTCTTACAACGGGGCAGAACTCTTTTATTATAAGAACTGTCCGTAATTTCATTAAGCATAAACCAGCATTATCCAACAGTTGATCAAAGCTCCGCCCTATAATCATTTGAGTGCCTTCAGTAAATTCTTGGCCCAGTCTTTTCCTCCCCAAATCCCCCTATTAACCACAAATTGAGGTTACCTTATTCCACTCTGCAATTAATCCGCTACCTCGATACGGCTCTTCCCCCTGCCATTACCCCTCTCTCTCCTATCTCCCCCCCACCTCCCATCCCTTTCTCTATCCTTCCTCCCCTTCCTCACATCCCCCTCTCCGGCATACAATCTAGACCTAGTCTTCGAATGGCTTCCTTGCATACATTTACCCCGCCTCTGCCATCTCGCCTTAATTATTTTAACAGGATAACCCTCTATGATACGAAGGGGGCTTTAGGTGTGTGCGTGCGTGTGTATGTGTGTGTGTGTGTGGTGTGTTTAATTTGAAACACTTTACCTTCTTTTTTATTTTTCTTTCTTTCTCCTCTTCCTTAATTGGGTGAAGTTTAATTTTACAATCATTGGAAGTGGATCTAAAGGAGGTCGAGATGTCCCGCGTGTTGCGTGTGGAATGCGTGAGTGTGTATGCATGTGTGTGTGTGTGTGTGTGTGTGTGTGTGAGTGTGTGTGTGTACGCGCGCGCGCGCAGGCGAGTGTTCTCTTCGAGATGAGTATCTGCTGCGGCTGGAAATTCACCTAACGACATTTCCCTCAGGTGCTGTTCCCCTCTTATATCCATTAAGTTAGGCAAAATCGCCTAAACTCTTTCAAATGTCTTAAGGCTGAGTGTTAATTCTTAATGAACCCCTTTTACATTCCTCCAATATTTTCCCCTTTATGGGATTTTTCTTCTTTTATTTTCTGATAAATTTTTCACAGGATTTCGTTTCCTTATTGTCTGATCGTTTTCAGTGAGATTTCGTTCCTTTATTCTCTAAATATTTTGGAAGGAAATTTTCGTTTCTTGTTGGTAAAGTATTTCGGAATTTTATTTAATAATCCATTTCTCTATCCACATTATCTGACAAACATCTGTTAATATCAATGGCTACATGTGCAAAGGAGGCAGTAGGCATTAGGTTTCCAGTTTTGATGACCATATGTGTTGTAACGCCAGTTCATTACCTAAATCTGTCAATTGATGTGTCTTTCACCATGAACTAACTCCCTGATATTGAAGGCACTCTACAAGGTTTCTGCCATATCATTGTCGCTGGATCTTTGGTGGATTTGTCACGCCAGATAATTCACGATCAATCAATACTTGTGTCTCAGTCAATACTCGTCTCACTCATTTGTTGCGTTTTCTGTATTCTGTCCCCTGTGGCAGTGGGAGGGCTCTTCTGCAGTGTCCTTCTGCCCCCCCCCACCCCCCCGGCCCCTACCCTTCCCGGCCCAGCTGCATTGCTCTCTACCTTTTACTTTGGTTTCTGTTTTAGTTGTCCAACTTCTCTTAATTCGCCTTGCACTAATTTCAACCTCCTTCAAGTCCAAATTCCTCCGAAGGTCGAGAAACGAATCCATACCCAGTTCTCGAGGACGAGGAGGAGGAGGAGGAGGAGGAGGAGGAGGAGGCGGAGGCGACTGTGCCTTTTGTGACACCAGATCCCTCCTCCTCCTCCTCCTCCTCTCCTTGTTTTTCGGCCTCTTCACCTCCCCCGCTCCCTATACTTTATAAAATATATTTTTCCTCCCCCTCAGATGCCTCCTTGGTTCATGTAAGTCATCACAGTTGCCGAGCACGCCTCATCACCCAATATGTTAAAAGTCTACATAATCTGCATACGGAATCAATATACACAAGACCACACAGTCCCCCAGCGGGAGATTCGACACACCCAGCCCATAATCCATGGCTGGACTCCTCGGCGAGGCACAAACCCAAGGACCAAGGGACCACCACCGCCGCCGCCGCCGCTGCTGCTGCGCCCTTTTCGTGTTTTCTTCTCTCGGGGCTTTTTTTTTTTCTTTTTGTCTTTTCTTCGTGGGAATGTGGGGCAAAGCAGTGGTTTCTTTTTTATACAGTTCAGAATTTTTTTGAAATATATTTTAATGCTTTGCATTTTGTAATACCAGTTCCGATTATTTGCTTTGGGTGCTGTCTAAAAAGTGTCATGGGAAGAATTAGATGTGCGTCGTTTCTCTCTCTCTCTCTCTCTCTCTCTCTCTCTCTCTCTCTCTCTCTCTCTGCACATAATTATTGCTAACTGAAGTTTTAGAAGTTTTATATTATATATATATATATATATATATATATATATATATATATATATATATATATATATATATATATATATATATATATATATACAATATATATATATATTTATATATATATATATATATATATATATATATATATATATATATATATATATATATATATATATATATATATATTATATCTGAACAGATAAATAAAAAAGTTAAAGAAGATAACTTGGCGATACTTCCATTCACAACTCAGTAACCTAAAACAGTTTTTCCACTGGGAAGAAAAAGCCCTTGAAGATAGATCTGTAGGAAGTCCATCATTAAAATTGGCTGTCGCTCTTCACCAAGTGTCAAGTGGCGCAGAATGTTTGCTAATACTGTGTGCTATGACGCTAACAGTAAATCAACATCTGATTAGTCTGTTCCCCAATTTTTTTGTCAAGATACATTATTGTTTCCGTTATTGTAGTTAGTTGATGGTGTAAATGGAGATTACATGACCGTTTTAATTTATGTAACATCAGTTTAATTAAGCTAGAAGTACATGCAACTGACCTCTTTACATATCTTTCTTACACACACACAATCAAATACACACCCCCACACATACAAGCACACACACAAACACATAACACAGACACACGTGATGCAGTGTAGCTGCGGTAACCACGCTTTGTCTCCTGTGCATATGCCTGTTATGTTGAGAGTGGTGGTGATGGTCGCAGAGAGAGAGAGAGAGAGAGAGAGAGAGAGGGAGGGCTGGATTCTCTCATAACATTTGCATACGCCACAGTATCATTTTCATACTGCCGAGACACGATCTGGGAGGAGATACAAAGTGCCTCTGGAGCACCAAGGGGAAGAACCTCCCTGCCGAAGAGCTCTTACGAACACACAGACAAACAATCGAACAAGGGAATGGATGGTGGGGTGGGAGTGGGGGCCCAGGGGGGACAAGGGGGGCGTTATGGCTTGTGGAATAAGTACATTAAGTGTATGGGAGTTTAGTGGGATTTGAAAGGATCTATCTGTTGCGTTTGGAGTCTTTGATTTGCAGCCCCCGGCTTTGGCATGGAGGGCTTGAAGGCAGTTAGTTATTTTGAGTTCTTATAAATGGATTACTTTGGCTCAAGACGGTTTTCTCACATATCACTGACGGATTGCTTTTGGCTTACCAAAGGGTTACATTTTTTTTTTTTTTTGTAAGTTAAGTATACCTTAGTTTTACCAGACCACTGAGCTGATTAACAGCTCTCCTAGGTCTGGCTCGAAGGATTAGACTTATTTTACGTGGCTAAGAACCAATTGTTTTTTTTTTTTTTTAGTGGTGTTGAGTTGTAACGAGGGGTTACATTGAATCTAGGCCACCATGATGTGCGAACTACTTGAGTTTAATTCAGTTACATCATTTCAATGTGTTGTATTAGTCTAAGAGTAATTTGATTTATAACTTATTGGTTATTAAACTTGTGACAATAATATGAAAACGAATAAATATATGGTGCTGCCGGTAATTGGAAAGTAAGTTCGGTGTAGTGATAATTTATCTTCATGTAGACAGCTTCCAACAGTAAAGTTTTCTCAAAAGAATGGTAGCTGTCAAAGCCTCTAGTTACTCTTAATAGACTAGTGAGAAAGCTCAGGGAACAGTGCAATTTGTCAAGTATTGCACGAAAGGGAAATCTATCAGGAGGAATCAAAAATGTTCTTCTTTGACGTAAGAATCATTTCTCCTGGCATTTGAATTATTTATGAGAAACGTAACCTTGTAATTACAGATTGAATGATGGCCTTAGGAGGTATAGACATTCATATTTCCAGTTTTGGTTAAAAATTTGAAAACAGAGAGAGAGAGAAAAAAGTATATCTTAGTTTAACCAGACCACTGAGCTGATTAACGGCTCTCCTAGGGCTGTGAAGGATTAGATTTGTTACGTGGCTAAAACCAATTGGTTACCTAACAAGGACCTACAACTTATTGTGGAATCCGAACCACATTATAGCGAGAAATGAATTTCTTTCTGAAATAAAGCAGAGAGAGAGAAATAAAGAGAGAGAGAGAGAGAGAGAGAGAGAATTGTACATGTATTTTAATCTTGCACTTGACCGTATACTTATTTATTAATAAAGTATGACGACAATGACATTCGGAGAATGCATCGGGCAAATAGATAAGTATAAATGATCACCTCTCACATGTAAGGAATCTAGGCCTATTGTGAGAGAGGGAGGGGAAAAAACACAAGGTGATAAATGGTAAAGGAAAACAGAGGTCATTAGCAGCTGGCGGGGAAAGGTGAGCCAAATCAATTTATAGTACCCTGGCCAAAGAACAAAATCAGACAAACACAAAAAAAAAAAAAAAAAAAACTACGGGTAAGCCAGGGTTTTGGGGTTAGAGGCCTGGTGGTGGCTTGGGATGGTAGAATGCCTTAGCCATTGTATGATAGGCCCAGGGACTCAGGGGTGAGAGAGCAGTAGCTAATTTGAGGCCAGCATCAGTCTTTTGGTGGGAGAAATAAGCGTCGGCTGAGGCCCACTTGCAGTACCTGAGCTAGTTCCCACGGTGGGTGGATGTGTGTGTGCGCCCTCAGATCTCCTTTCCCTTGTGTTTCTTTTCTGTGCTTACCCAAATTTGTTCCTTTCAGGCTTTGCTTCTCTCTTCTCTCTCTCTCTCTCTCTCTCTCTCTCTCTCTCTCTCTCTCTCTCTCTCTCTCTCTCCTCAGATAAAGGGTAGCTCCTGGGTTGTTCTGTAGCTTCCAGAATCTCTCTCTCTCTCTCTCTCTCTCTCTCTCTCTCTCTCTCTCTCTCTCTCTCTCTCACACACACACACACACACACAAACGTTACTCCTGGGGCTTTTCTGTCGTTTTAAGAATCTCTCTCTCTCTCTCTCTCTCTCTCTCTCTCTCTCTCTCTCTCTCGAATAAATATGCCTTGTATAGGTCTCTCTCTCTCTCTCTCTCTCTCTCTCTCTCTCTCTCTCTCTCTCTCTCTGTCACGCACACGTACGCATCCTCACACCTGAGCACAGCGGCTCCTTTTGATAAATCGCGTCATTGTGTCTACCTGTATCTTGTTTTTTCAGCGAGTAGAGAAGGAAAGTGGTTAAACGACGGTCGATATGTTATGCCACGCACAGTATGGTGGACGGGGGAGGAAGGTGGTGGACGTGAAGTACTATGTCTGTCATTTGGATTCTATGAGAGAGAAAAAGAAAGAAGAAGAATGTTTATTATTTATTCATTTAGTTTCTAGCTATTTTATTTTAAAGATTATAGTTCATTTTGCTTTGCTTTGCCAATATTACTATTTTTAAACATTTTGGTAAATTGGGAATAATTCATCAGAACTCTCATGTTGTGTTAAGGGAAAAGCTTTCTCTCTCTCTCTCTCTCTCTCTCTCTCTCTCTCTCTCTCTCTCTCTCTCTCTCTCTCTCTCTCTCTCACAAACACACACATACATAAAGAAACTCTCTCTCTCTCTCTCTCTCTCTCTCTCTCTCTCTCTCTCTCTCTCTCTCTCTCTCTCTCTCTCTCGTTATTGAAAGAGACTCTTGAGGATGTATATACATTGTAAATTCCTCGTAATTAGGTATGGAACTTGCAAACTCGTTACAAACTAAAAAAAATTGAGAAAGTTGCAAAACACCTTGAAGAGTAGAATGTGAGGGACAATCAGCCCCCAATATGAAAAATAAATGAAAATTTTTATCAGTAGAAAAGAGCGAAAAAATCTTTATTCAAACTGTAAAGACCTCTAGAAATCGTATGGATATATACTTCGTAAACTCTGTAAACCTCCGGCAACCCAGTTCTGTGAACAACATGTACGGATCTA
>NC_089741.1:53651857-53659357 GCF_040412425.1 Macrobrachium rosenbergii
CCTTAACAAAACTGCAGTTGTATCTTTCACTCAGAGCCATTCCAGTATCTCTCTCTTAGACGCAGAGCGATCGCAATTCCATCCCCGCCTAAGAATGCCTTTTATCAAGGGAAAACAGATCTGCATAACATTCAGGGAACAATTATCCCGTACAATTTTCCCCTGCAACGACGATGGTTATATTACCGGACGTTCATGAACGCCTGTCGATTAATCCTCTTGGGCCCAACCCCGTCCCTTCTTCTGCCCCCACCCACCCCACACCAACTGTAGAAGCGTCTGTGCATGTGCATGTATGCGCGCTTTCGTACCCTAATGTCTTTATCGAACCCTGGGTTTCCTGAACGTGTGGGTGGTTGTGATGTTTGCAGTTCGGATGCAGGTTTTGGGGCATTATTGTTCCTCTGTGAAATTGGCTCCTCTACCTTTATATGCTCATTCGATAGTTTGCGCGGGGATGCGCTTAAGCGGAAGTCTGCGACTTTTGTTGATTAGACCGATGCCCGTGTTTATCTCCGTATTATATCTTCCCTGTAATTTGGTGCTGCTTGTCTAGTTTGAATTGCAAAATCCTTTTTCATTCTGTAGCCTCCGGCGATGAATTAGCTATAATGACTGCTACTGATATGGACATGCCTGTACGATCGTCGGTAATTCTGACAGTTATTCCTTGGGCGGTTTCATTTTAACGTGAAATGTCCGTTTTATGAGACGAGCTCTGTCAATGACGTGGTACTTGTGGGATTAACCTAAATAAGTGATTTGCCAGATACCTGTATCTGTCAATTATTCTTAAGGAAAAAGTGCGATGTACTCTTCCAGTTTTTAGTAGAATTTAATTTCAGATATACCCAGCAATGTTTTATTAGAAGTGTGTTCAGTTCCTTATGGAATGAGAGAGAGAGAGAGAGAGAGAGAGAGAGAGAGAGAGAGAGAGAGAGAGAGTTATCAACACTAAGTTATTGTATAAGAAGATTTGAACGTTCAGTCTAGTGTGTTAGTGTTAGACTCAAATATTTTTTGCTGCTACATTATATTTGCATTTACATTTTTATAATACCTGGACGTCATGTTTATAGAACCTTATCAGTCATTGGTAGCACCAACTCTCTCTCTCTCTCTCTCTCTCTCTCTCTCTCTCTCTCTAGCTCTTGCACTCCTTTTCCCATGGCGGATAAGACCCCCAGATAGCTGGCGGCGTTTGAAACTGAGCGCTTATTTGCAAGGGAACAACCATTAGAGCCTTTTAAAAATAGATCGAGGTTTTCACTTGTCAGATGGACCGATCGGGGCGCTAATAATGCATTAGCCTGTTAGTCTGTTCTTTCAAACTCAACCGATCCCAGTTTGGGAAAACACCGCGCGGCTTTGCTGTTCCCCGCAGCCAATCACGGGGCTGATTACATTATGAATGAAGCGCTCGTCCAATGGTCATCCCGATGTGTGGCCCTCCCCACCACCCTAACTAATCCACCATCCCCCCCAACCCCACTCCCCTCTCATTCTCCCTTCCTTATCCTTGACCAGTCGGTTGGGATGAGAACCTCCTCCAACGGCGCCTGTTATTGTGTTTGTCTCATACATAACTGATTGTTGATCATTGACAGGTAAAAGGAAATTTCTGACTGGATATTTAGGAGAAATTCTCTCAGATATATATATATATATATATATATATATATATATATATATATATATATATATATATATATATTGTATATATATATATATATATATATTTATAGAATATTATAAAGCCATCTGCTGTCAGCAAGTATGTATGAGGTTAGTTTCAGGTCTCTTTTTTTTTTTTTTGTACGCTGTCTGGAACCACCTCAGTCGTTTAACTAGCAGGTACATAACGTGCAGTTCACCAAATATGAAATAGGTTTTTAACCTATGGTGACAATCAAACATCGAACCTGGGCTGACTAGGCCCAGAGCTGAGTGTAAAGAATATAACAATATAAAAAATAGAAATATATATATATATATATATATATATATATATATATATATATATATATATATATATATATATATATATATATATATGTGTGTGTGTGTGTGTGTGTGTGTTTGTGTATGTACTCATGTATATATATTTATATATATACAAAATGAAATTTGGCTGTTGGTTGATAATTCCACAGTACAAATGTTGTTGGTGCATACAGTAATAGTAATAATGATTACTAAATCTTGCGGGCTACACCATGGTACTGTACTTCCCATTTCATATGTCTGTTGCCCCCTCTCCCCACCTTTACCTCCTCCCTACCCATTTGCTTCCGTGTGTGTGTGTGTGTGTGTGTGTGGCGCCCCAACGCAACATTGGTTTCCATATTTATACTGGCAATAAATTTTACGCCACATAGCCATCCCCTCGGTTATACAGAGAAGCGCTTACATGACCACATATGCTAATACCCTACCACTTAATGCTGCCCATACCATTATCTCTTTCTCTGTCTGTCTGTATGTCTCTCTTTCTGCCTGTTTGTATGTCACATATCCTCATGTTCTCTCTCTCTCTCTCTCTCTCTCTCTCTCTCTCTCTCTCTCTCTCTCTCTCTCTCTCATGCTGCGTATTTCCGTTCTATTTACCCCCACTGCAGACTAAGCGATATTGATATCTTATTCCCAAAGGTGACCAAATTTGAATTATTGGAACGTCTGAGGGGAGTTTTTCTTCTTTGCTTTATGACATTTGATTTGTTATGACATTCAGCTAATCACTGGCAATTCTGAAACCTAGGAGGAATTAGGTTTCAATGATAACAATTGACGTGCTTCATAGTTTTTCATCTTCTTCAGTAAAACACTTCTAGACGATGCAATTGCAATTATATATATATATATATATATATATATATATATATATATATATATATATATATATATATATATATATATATATATATATATATATATATATATATATATACAGTATATATATATGTGTGTGTGTGTCTGCGTGTGCAATACATTTAATATTTATTTGCATTTTTTATGTACTTAGTGGGGAAGTGAGATAGCGAGAAAAAGAGAGAGATAGGGCTGTGTAATTTTTTTTATAATCTGTCAGTGGAAGGGAATTTTTCAAAACGATTTAAGAATAGAAGCTAAACAGGGATCGTCAGTATATGAGACAGAGACAGGCAGACAGAGACAGACATACATAGACAGAGACAGAGAGAGAAAGAGACTAGGATATGAAACAAAAGGAATTGGGAGTCTGTTATTTTTTTTAATAATCTGTCAGTGTAAAGGAAATTTTCCAAAGTGAATTATAGAAGTAAACAGGGATCATCAGTATATGAGAAAGAGACAGGCAGACAGACATAGAAAGAGAGAATAGGATATAATACAAAAGGAATTGGGAGTCTGTTATTTTTTTGTAATCTGTCAGTGGAAGGGAAATTTCCCAAAACGAATTAAGAATAGCAGCTAAACAGAGACCATCAGTATATGAGAGAGACAGGCAGACAGACATACAGAGATAGAGAGAGAATAGGATATAATATAAAAGGAATTGGGAGGCGAGAGTATAGCCATTTGACAGGGGGTGGTATAGCAATGAAGGAGGGAAATGTGACTCCGCGTGAATAGCTGATGAGGCTGAGAAGGAGGAGGGAAATGCGGAGTTTGTTGGTTGTAACATTAGGGGGCGTGAGGAGTTGTGAGTTTTGGTATTCATGTGATGAGTAGAGTCTCTCTCTCTCTCTCTCTCTCTCTCTCTCTCTCTCTCTCTCTCTCTCTCTCTCTCTCTCTCTCTCTCTCTCTCAGAGGGGCGCAAGGAGAGAGGAGTGCCAAGGGGGTTAGTCTCGAAAAATGGCGAAAGAGACGGGAAATATCTTCTGAATGAATTAGTATCATTATTTTTCCAGGCTGGGGAGAAAGGCTCTCGGATGGGGAGAAAAAGAGATTAAGCTTAAGCTTTGGAGTCGATGACCGCAGTTGTTGTGACGCCAGTCTGTAAAACTGAATTAATCAGGTTTTGTCTAGAACAACAATTGAAGATGGATAAGGCCAGACGGAGGAGGCTAATTATGCTGTTGTTCTTTTGCAGCAAGTTGCCAGTTTCATTCTTCTTTGAATTTCCTTCGAATTAGATGCTAAATCACCAATTATTATTATTATTATTATTATTATTATTATTATTATTATTATTATTATTATTATTATTATTATTATTATTATTATTATTAAATGGATGATCACACTTTTTCTGACTAATGTCATATAGTAAACCTAAGTTCGAAAAGAGTGCGATTTTCAAAAAAATGATTGACACATTCTAGTTCCATTAGCGAAAGTAAACATGTGAATCCGTATCATTCGTGTACAGTTTTGCGGAGAAAGACTCTTGATGTTTTTGTTAGTCGTTGTTGTACGATTCTGAAAGCACTTTCAAAAAGATTTTTACATGTGCATGTCTGGCAGAGTCAGGCATTCCGTCTTCAGAAGTATGTGTCACAAGGATGCACTTCTCAGCATTTTATTAAAAATAAAAAAAAAAACCTCAGTGATACAAACATTCGATGGTTTACTGTCGTGCATTTGATAACGGGGAGAAAAAGGCCGGTGCTTTTATCGTAATTAATAGTGTGTGATGTATGAGCGACTTTTTATCTTCTTTTTGTAATGTTGCATAATGTTTGAGGGAACGAGAAAATTTTAGCAAAAAGAAAAAAAAAGAAAAATGGTGAATAAGATTAGCGAACATTTCAGGATTTCATGATTTTTTTTTCTTATATTGACAGTTCTCAGTATTTTAGGTTTCGTGACAGGCTGATCTTGTATACATTTCATGGAGGGTAAAAATTATTTCTATTTTGTTGTTTTGTGCTTTCGTCCCATAAATAAAATTAAATTATATATATATATATATATATATATATATATATATATATATATATATATATATATATATATATATATATATATATATATATTTATATATATATATTATATCTATATACATATACATATATATATTATTTATATACAGTATACATTATATATATATATATATATATATATATATATATATATATATATATATATATATATATATTAGTCTTCCTTCCTCTCTTGATGCTTAGAAATGAAACCTTGTGTTTTTGTAACATTTATGGATATATATATATATATATATATATATATATATATATATATATATATATATATATATATAGAGAGAGAGAGAGAGAGAGAGAGAGAGAGAGAGAGAGTGTTGTGCTATTCCCAAAGGGCGTGTGGGCCAGCGTGCACCCCTTTATTGCATTAAGAAGAGCGCGGGCGTGAGTGCGTGCGTACGGACGGTCCCTCCCTCCCTTCCGTTGCCCTTATGTTAGTGCAATAATTGCTGACCAATGCAACGACACGATAATAACTGGAAACCCCCTTCGATTGCATCGCGTCAATCGCAAAAGGTCATTGCATCAAAGGGGAGGAAAGAAAGGGGGCCAGGGAGGGTGTCGGTTTATCAGAGAGAGAGAAAGATAAAACGAATCCTCTTCTTCCTCCCCTCTTCTCCCCACTTCTCCCCACTTTGAAGGACCCTCTGGCGTCCATCTCATGGGTTATTCATGACAGATGATTCCTTTTAACAGTTAACAACAGGACTGTGAAGTGGTGGTCGAGTGCTGTGGAGTGGCGGTCATATTCTGTCCGGTCTGGGTAGGTACTACTTTTCCAGACGAGAGGACTTTCGGTCGGTCGAGTTCTTCCGTTTTAGGGCGTCTGTGTACTTAACGCAAGTGGACTTTATAAATTATCTTTTTTTTTTTAATTCGGATTGGTAGAAGCTACGGTCCACATCAGAAGAATAGCAAGAAACATTCTATTTTTGCAGTTCGAGTAGAAAACAGAAATCTAAGGTGAATTTTTGCCCCGTTTGAGTAGGTTTCGCAACTTGTTTAGTTTGTAAAAGAGACTTGTAAATTGCCCTGTGGGTAGTTGTTTTGCGGCGGGTTTAACTAAGCACTTCAGTCAGTCTGCACAAGAGAACTACGAGTGTCGTTTTCCCTTCTGCTTGAAGAATATTTTCAGTCAACAGGAGAGAAGATGAAACCTTGGAGTTTTCTTGCCTGTTCATTTAAACAAAGAGGAAATGATAAACAAGACACGGATCAGTTCCTGGCCAGTACACGTATGCAAATCAGTCAACTAAAGAAAATAATTATGTAAAGTGGCCTCCTCCTGTCAATTGTCAATAAAATATTCTGTCGATGAAATAGAATGTTATTATGAATTACTGTGTACTTTGCTAATGTCTGGATGTATAAGCGATTGTACACTTGAATACGCAAAGCTAATACGAAATGCCTGTTGAGTATCCCCGTTCCATTTTTATTTTGCTCCCCCCAAATTTTTCTGTTCCTTTTTCCCCTCGTTTATTCGGAGCGGATTATCTACCCTTATTCGTGTAGGGCTGAGTCAAATGAGAAGGAACAGCGGGTAAGCGTTCGAGGCATATTCGGTATTAGCGTCACTTAAACAGAGGCGGAAATACATAATAATTATTCATGCATGGTTCTCATCACGCGTTCACTCGAACCTCTTGTGATGTTGGAAGGTCAGAAAGACGAGAGTCTGCATTGCAATGTATTATTTAGAATTTCGCCCGCGGACATTGCTCTCTTGGCTAGGAATTGTGAAAATTGGGGCTTGGGAAGAACCCTTAGATCTTAAATTAGAATTTCTCTCTCTCTCTCTCTCTCTCTCTCTCTCTCTCTCTCTCTCTCTCTCTCTCTCTCTCTCTCTCTCTCTCTTGTTTTCTCCTCCATTGCAGCAGAAAGTTTGTGGTGATTGAAACGTCATTTCTAACCGTTAGTGATTTGCTGGGTAAATCGATATCGAACAGAACAAAATAAACTGTGGTCCCCCTCCCCCTTTTTTTTCCGCCTCTCTCTCTTTCTTTCTCTCTCTCTTTCGCTTTAATACGTCGTTCGTTGGTATGAATAAGAATCCTTCCTCCCTCCCCACAAAAGTGAAAAAGTCTAAAATCGTGGAACAAATATGAGGTCTAATAAGAAAAACCGGAGCGAGTATAGGTAATGTAGTTGAGGTTGTGTGTTGTTCGAAAAAAAATTAGAAATGGCGTTCGTTCATTTTTTTTTTTAAGTTAAAATATTAACGAAAATATGTTCTCACTTTTATCACTTAGCCGAAAACATAAATTCTCCAAGTAAAGCGACACCCATTGGGTGTTCCCTCCAAATGATTACCTTTTAGTTTGTATCAATAGTTATATAAAACTTTGTCGCTATGGAAACGTTATTACCCATAATTCGCTCATTGTTTGTGTTAGGGCAGCTTCTGTCAACTGGGAAAGCTAGTATCTAAAATTAGCGTGACTGAATGATTAATTATTATATAGAGGTGATCAAATTTGATAAGCAGTTTTAGCTTTCAGGAAGAAGAGAGTCCATGCTATGGAAAACAGTTAGCACTTCAGCTACCATTAGATATTTCCATGTAATCTCTTTTCAC
>NC_089741.1:53664357-53681857 GCF_040412425.1 Macrobrachium rosenbergii
CACACCATATTTATATATGGGTGTATGTGTATGTGTGTAATATTATCTATATATATATATATATATATATATATATATATATATATATATATATATATATATATATATATATGAGTTTTATTCTCTCCTCACTATTCTTTCAATCTCTTCATATTCAGGGTTACCCTTTAATCTGATTTTTTATTTTCTGCTCATGCTTTTATTTCCTCTCCAAAACTAACATTTACCCTTATTTGAGGCCTTTTTTTTATTAAGACCACGCAATGAGAAATATTCAATTTCCATGAAAACGTACAACAACACTCTAGGCTCAAGAAAACAAAATATTAAAGGCATGCCTTTATTATGCACTTCTCTGCTCAAATAAATAGAAATGATGTTTTTATTTATATTTTAGCTGAGGAGTGAAATTTTCATTTCTTAATTCCTTTCCAAAAGATTAAAGATGTAGTTTGCTTCATTTGTTATTTATATTTCCTTCAGAGGAATTGAGATTTAATTCATTTTTGCGTTTTTATATCCAATGATGTCTCAGAGTATAGGTTTTCATTTAATTTTTAATTTCTCTTTCTGCCAATAGAAACGTTTTCATCGTTTTTCTTCCTACATCTCATTTGTTAATTTAAATCCTGACAAATCTTGAGTGATAATTTTTAAAATCATTCTCCAGGGTTTAAGAAATACTTTTTCTCTCTGCATTTGCTCAGTTAAATCCAGATAGTATTTTCAAGTATTTTTCTCGTCCTTCTCAGGAGGAAGAGAAGTATCATTTTTTTTCTCCCTTGAGCCACTCATTGAAATCCAGCCATGTTCTGGAATTCTTATATATAAACGTTGCTATTCAAGGAAATATCCGGTATGATCGGACCGGATATCGTACCGCTTGGATCATTAGGTATTTGTTTTTCTGCCGTATTGAAAAGCGCGGATGCTGTGGGTGCGACTGTGTTTTGGGGGGGTGGGGGAAGGGGGAGAGGGATGAGAAGGGGGTTGTTGGAAGAGGAAGGAGAGGGGAAGGGGGATGGGTGCGGATTGGAAAGAGGAGGGGGAAGGGAAACGGGGATGAGTGGGGATTGGAGAGTGGAGGAAGGAGGGGATGGTATTGGAAAGGGGAGGGGGTAGGGGAAGGGGAGGATGAGGGGTTGCTGTCGGACGCATTTTGAGCATGGCAGCAGTAGCAACAACAGCAACATTAACAACAAGAGCAGCAGAACAGGGGGTGAGGAAGGGGGAAGGATTGGAGACGAGGGAAGGGGGTGCGCCTGCTGTTGACGTTTTTAGAGCATGACAGCAGCAGGAGCAATAAGCAGAAGCAGAACCGGCAGCAGAGAACTGGATTCAAACTGTGTTTAGATTTCACAGCATTAATCACCATAATTATATATGAACTGAATTAAATGTCTCATTAGCACTGCGTGCACGGTGAATTTCCCCAGACCAGCTCGCTGGATTTCTGTCACGTAGTTTTGCAGGGTAGAGTCGTGGTAATGTTTTTTTTTAATCTTTTAGTTTTGTAAATGTTGATACGGACATACATAATTGTGTACGTGCTTGCAGTATACACATATACTTGTTTACAATATAGTACGGTACTAATGCGTGCGTGAAGTAGCTTATTGTTTTTGTTGCTTGGATAGCCTCAATAGTTGTTGCTGAAATTAGTGTTTTTGTATAGTTTAGCAATTGCCAGTACGTTTGCTACTGTTGACTTTTGAGCATCATTGTGACCCAGTTCTACTCACACCAATCTGTTGAAGTGTCTTTTAGCTTGGCGGTCGTTGACTCAAACATAAATACAGTTTTAAGTTAAGTATACTCTTATACATACTTGACTTACATATTTTTGTTTGCACCTTAATTAACAGTATATCAAAAGAGAAAAAAAATTTGTTCAATTGTCTTTGTTTTCCAATTGTCTTTGTTTACCTAGCTCTGATTTTAAAAAAATAAATTTTGTGAAGTCCTGAAGTGCCTGAATTATTCTCCGTACACACATGAGTGCCCTGGATTTTGATAGAGAATGTTAAAGCTTTCTCTGTAGGGTACATTGCTTTTGACAAGTGTTTTGAGCCACCAGTTGTCTGTTTGTGCTTCCATTATTTATTTTACCCACGCTAGGACGTACGACAAATAATTCTATTTTGATTTTGATCGCAATTTTCGTAGACTCCTCTGTGTATAACATCACTTTGGGTCGATATTCTCAAAAATACATGTTTACACTTGAAGATTATCTTGATTCATTTTGCTGTAAAATTGAAAAGAAAAAATTATTTACGAGCTAGTTTTTGGTTAAGCGCTTAAGATCCACGTTCTTGTATCTGTTCTAACAATTATCCACTGATATGTTTTATCATTCATGTTACTTATTTTTTTTCCATTCGCAGTTACTATCCTTAACAAAAAAAATGGAATAAAAAATGAGTTTGTGCTTGTGCTCCTATGATTAGTTCTTTCTCCAAGTTCTTTGCTTCTGTCTGTCTTGACAGGAGCTGTCCGTCCATCCAGTCCTTCCATTTCACCATATTTCTGTCTGCCACGCCCTCCAGAATCCATCATCCTGCCATTCCGGTTTATTGTCCTTATATCTGTCAAGTCCAGCATCCCAGTTTACTGTCCTTCCATCTGCCATGGCTGGTAAACTATTGAAGCTTTCCAATCTGCCGTTTTTCCATCTGTGCATCCATCTGCTAAGGCTAGCAATGTCATTCCGTGTGCTCATTCCAGTTTACCGTCTTTCTGTCTGCTAAATCTGTCAATATTCATCTGTCCAGTCTTCCAGTTTACCGTCTTTCTGTCTGCCAAGTGTTTCAGTGTCCATTACTGTCTTCTTGTCTGCCAAGTCTGTCAGTGCTCATCATAACAGCTTTCCAGTTTACCGAATTCTGTCTGCCAAGTCTGTCAGTGTCCATCCGTCCATCCTTCCAGGTTACCGTCTTTTTGTCCGCCGAGTCTGTCAGTCTTCGTCTAACAGCTTTCCAGTTTACCGTCTCCTTGTCCGCCAAGTCTGTCAGTGTTTATTCATCAGCCTTCCAGTGTACTGGCTTTCTATCTGCTAAGTCAATCATCCGTTCAGCCTTCCAGTTTACCGTCTATGTATTTGCCAAGTCTGTCCATCCGTCCAAGTCGCCCAGTTTATTGTCTTCCAGTCTGTCAGTGTCCATCCCTCCAGTTCACTGGCCTGCCATCCACCGTGACTGTCATCGTCCATCCGTCCGAGTTGACTGTCTTTCCTTCTGCCAGCCTTGGCAGAGTAGAGTCTCTCCATCCGACCATCTCCTGGAGTGGAGGAGGAGGTCTCCTTTGTTCGCCGCAATCCATCAACATCTTCTTCTTGTATTCACTCCGTTCCTTTCTTTCGTCCCTTGTCGAGCTCCCCTAATGAAAGCCATGCCTGGGCTAGTTAGAGAGGGAAAAGCAATATATAGCCAGGGGTTTTGTATCTCTCGGAACATGAGCCTTGTTAGGGAATTGTTATTGTCTCTGAGGCACACACACAGAGAGAGAGAGAGAGAGGAAGGGAGGAGAAGAAGAGAGAAAAAAAGGAGGATTTCTGACATACGGTTCACTTTTCCAATGTCGATTTTCTTTTTTTTTTTATCTAGGGGTATTGAGAGCAGATTAGGGCGTTGGTTACGTTCATTTGCTTTTATTAGGTTCACGTGGTTTTGGAAGTTTTTGAATGTTCATGTTATTGTTCCAGAATAGGCATAACTGAAATTGGAATTTCGTGATATCGCAGTAAGAATGAACTTATTTTTTCCCGCTGGTTTTTTGTACCTTTCTTTCATCGTTATTGTGCTACGTGTTGGTCGTGTTTTCGAAAATTTCAATTTTTTTTTAATCCTCCAATCAGTATTGGGCTCTTAAACTTTTAGAGTGCGAATAAAATCGTTTGTTATTATTATATAATGAACGAATGTATATGTTTTCGAACAATATTTAGTATTTTAGAATTTATTTTAATGTTTGTTGATTTTTTTCTTCCTGAACAGAAAACAAGTTTTGGAATATACATATTTCGCTTTAATATACAAAACAACTGAGGATCACTGGGACCTAAGAAGAATTCATATCAATTTAGAAAGGAGTTTGAGATCCATCAGTCCAAATGTCTTTTATGGCGGATTTTTAATATCTTTTAATTAAATATGATTTTGAGCGAGCTGCTCCTTCCCTCGAGATGTTAATAAATTCGTTTGTAGCAATGGAATATCCCAAGAGTTTATTCCTGCATTTGTTCTTAACTAAGTTGAATTGAGAGGCACGAGGAATAGGTCTTTAGTGAAGAAATATGGCATTCTAAACCACTGAATTTTACGCATTTTTTCCATTTATATCAATTATGTTGAAGAAGGTAGAGAGAGAGAGAGAGAGAGAGGGGGGAGAGAGAGAGAGAGAGAGAAAGTACCCAGAAATGAAATATATTTTACAATGAGAGAAAAGAATAAAAACTACAAGGAAACTTGACTTGAAAATAAACTTTAACTAGACAGCAAGAGAAAGAATAACAGACGCAATAACGTACTTGAAACAAAATATAAATACATTTTAGAAGAAGGAAAAGAAGAAGAAGAAGAAGAAGAAACGTACTTGAAACAAAAAATAAATACATTTTAGAAGAAGAAGAATAAGGGAAAGAGAAAGAAGAAGAAGAAGAAGAAGAAGAAGAAGAAGAAGAGAAAGATGAATAAGAAGAGAAAGAGAAAGAGAGAGAAGAAGAAGAGAAAGAGAAAGAAGAAGAAGAAGAAGAAGAGAAAGAGAAAGAAGAAGAAGAAGAAGAAGAGAAAGAAGAAGAAGAAGAAGACGAAGACTAAAGAATACTTGGAGTGAGAAGGAGATAGATTTTGAACACTTATCTCGTATGTGTGTGTTTTTGTTTGGAGGCATTCGCGCAACCCACTCGAGATAAGGACGAGAGCAAAATAGTGCGGAAAAAAAAAGGAGGAGAAGAAGGAGGGAGGGAGGAGGAAAGAAGATTATTGGGATGGGAGAGAAGAGTTCAAGTGATGATAGGAGGTTCAGCGGAGAGAGAATGTGTGTGTGTGTGTCATTGATAATACATAGATGGCGCCTGTTTATCAGGCTTAGTGCCACGTTTTAGCTCTCCTACCGGCTTCCCCCGTCCCTACCCGAAAACTATCTCGTATCATCCTCTCTCTCTCTCTCTCTCTCTCTCTCTCTCTCTCTCTCTCTCTCTCTGCAGTGTTGTTTTCTTCAGCGCCTTTTCATTTGCTCTGAAAGATGATTCTTTTGTATCATTGACTTCAGATAATATGTTTTCCTTTTTTGCCATATTTTCAGTCTAAAATTATTTAGACAACAATTCTTTTACTCTGTACGTTCTCAGTGTTACACAGTTTCCAGTAACATTCTTGTATTATTATAATGATAAATGTTTTTATAGAGTCCTGTTCTGGTCGACTTTTTAACATAACCAATATTTCCAAAAAAAATTATTTCATACTGTTAACGTAGACCCATTGAAATAATCCTTTCATATTGTACTTTTCCAACATTACTAATACTTCCTGTAACATTCCTTTTATTTTCTTATTGTAGATGTATTTAGATGTAGACTTATGTACACGTGGACGAGTATACTGTACGCTTTCAACGTTAGCAAATTTCCCCTTAGGTGACGCCATTCCAAAATATAAATATAATTATATTAACAAAGGGGCCCTTGCTAGTTACGTAGATTTTAAGATGTAAGGGAGCTTTCTTTTAATAATGACATGTCCGGGTTTATTTTAAGGCATAGCCGAAGGTTCCGGCAGAGAAAATAAATCAATGGCAGCCTTGGGGCACGTTTCAATACCACTGATGAATGGGGCTAACGACGGGGAAAACCTACTTCTCTTATATTTACTACGTCTTCTTCTTCTTCTTCTTCTTCTTCTTCTTCTTCTTCTTCTTCTTCTTCTTCTTCGTATTGGATTGTAAGGTGAAAGCAATCAAATATGCTTTTTTACTTCATTTTACACATTATCTACCAAAGTTATGTGATTCATCTTTGATTCCATCTGCTTATATTCTATAAAAAGAAAATGTTAAACCTTTGGCAAAAGTCTGTAATGGACTGTAATTTGAACTGGATTCCAATTAGTGTTTTTCTTTGATGTAGATTCGATTCCTTGTTATCATCATGATTATAATATACGGATGAATTATATATATATATATATATATATATATATACTATATGAATATAAGTGCTTTACCCAGTGAAAAATTATGTGATACATGGTCCATGAAACCATACATTTCAGTGTATTATTATTATTATTATTATTATTATTGTATATTATTGTGTGTGTATTATTATTATTCAGAAGATGAACCCTATTCATATGGGAACAAGCCCACAGGCCGTTGACTTGAAATTCAAGCTTCCAAAGAATATGGTGGTTATTAGGAAGAAGTAAGAGGGGGTAAAGGGAAATGCAGGGAGAAAAGATCTCTCTTATAAAAACCAAAAAAAATATTTGATCAATAAATAGATAAAAATGTATTAAAATGCAAGGATAATAGTATTTGGTTAGTATTGTCTTGCATCTTCGCTTGAACTTTCGAAGTTCCAATTGCTCAACATCCTCGGGGAGACTGTTCCACAGTCCAACGGTGTGAGGAATGAAGGACCTCTGGAACTGAGAAGTTCGACAGCGAGGCACATTTACTGCATATTGGTGCTGCTTTTCAGCGAATCTGGTTGCTGTAATATATATTTTGCACTCTTACTCATTCGACTCTGTGATATCCGGAACGCATTTTCCCGAGATGTAACCGAGTACCGGGGCCTTTCCCTGAAAAAAGCGGGACGCCATTAAAAACTGACCATAGAATTTTCTTGAAAATAATCTCATTATGCTTCCCACACCCAAATTACTCTTAAAGTCCCAAACTAATCTAACCTAACCTAACCTTAACCTAATCTAACCTAGGGGCATGGCCAAAAAAACGGGGCTGGTGCGATACTGGCATATACAGTATCTCAGGAATTTGCACCCGGGACCTGTAAAAATTAGAGTAAGTGACACCGGCTCCTGTTTCGAGAATGAGTTTTCATCCAGTTGTGATGAAGTGATTGATGGCTCATAATTCGAAAACTCCCCTTCCTACCTTCATTACCAAGCGCGATTTTGCATAACAGGTGTTCGAGTTATTTAACTGAGTCATTTAACTGTTATCTCCTGCGGTCATTTTGATGATTGTAATGCGTCATTTAGTTAGCGAGCTCCCCGTTCATCCATACTATGTCGGTAATGAACTGAGTGCGGTAATATTATGCTTGGTTACTTAAAATTTGATGTAATAGAGCATTGTTGGTTACTGGTCTTCAGCTGTGCTTTAATTCGCATTTGTGCTTGTTAAGTGTGATTCTCTGACCCAGTTTTTAAATCGTGTGAAATTCATGACAGCAATTTACATTACATGTATATGTGTGTGTGTGTATGTATATATATATATATATATATATATATATATATATATATATATATATATATATTTATATATAAATATATATAGTATATGTGTATGTATGTCTTTCATGAATATTTGTATACAGATATGGATACTTGACTATACTGAACTCCAGTATATCGGAAAAAAAAAAACCTCTTTTCTAGAACTTCCAATTTTATTTTTCAACCTGGACATCAGAAACCCTACAGTATAATAAACCAGTGTATTTATACTAAAGAACCAAGAAATAACAAGCCAACATAAAAATAAAAGCACGAATTCCTGCAAAAAAAAAAAGAAAACCCGAGAAATCTTGTGTGTCAGGTAAGCAATCACCTCTGAATCATCCCGTGCCGAAATAGGATCAAGCCAATCAGTTGTAACCTGCCTTCATCTCTCGTCAATCTCCCACCTCACCTTTCACTTCTCACTTAACCTCAACACTCACCCCCTCCCAGTATCACCTAACCTCCCCTCTCCTCCTCCCCCTCCGCCCTCCACGCCTTTTGCCAGTAGGTCAGCTTCCATCACTGATGAGAAACCAATTACCCTTGCTGATCCTTCGGCTTCGCCACCTGCTACAGATACCGCAGGAGACGAATGGGGAAGGATGGAAGTCTGTAGGATTTGGAGAGAGAGAGAGAGAGAGAGAGAGAGAGAGAGAGATTTAGGAAAGCAGTCATTATTTAGATGGTGGTAATACTCGAGTTTTTTTTTTCTGCTAGCAGCGTATCTATGAGATGAACATTTTCCGTTTATGTTTGAACAGTTTTTTATAGTTCATGTTTTCGTGCGCGTGTGTGTGTGTGAGAGAGAGAGAGAGTGCGAGTGTGTGTGCGTGTGTGTGTATTTGTTGCATATCGCAAATCCAATAAGAAAGACCCCACTAACACAATCAAGGCCTATCCTTTGGAGAGAGAGAGAGAGAGTGAGGGAGAGGGAGGGAGAGAGGGGGATAAAAAAACGTTGGTCCCTAAGCATTTTCTTCCCCTCTGCTTGATTAGCAGAGACATCGTCTTCTCTCGCCTTCCTCATTCGTGTTCCCTGCTTTCCTTATCAACCATTCACTCATCTTCACTCTTATCTTCACTCTCCGGTCCTTATAATCTCTCTCTCTCTCTCTCTCTCTCTCTCTCTCTCTCTCTCTCTCTCTCTCTCTCTCTCTCTCTTTTCTGGTGAGACCAGATTAGTGTTCTTCCATTCCCTTCGCTTTTATATTACCACTGTAAGTGGTGCAGATTTTTTATTTCGTTTTTTGATATTCTTTGTAGAAGGTCGCACTCGCACACTTTATGTATATGTGCATATTGCATGTTTACTTATTTAACGTCGGCATACATGCACAAGTGCATACAAACACGTCTATAAGTCTATCTATATCTACATTGTATGAATATAGATAGATAGTTATTAGGCAGATAAATAGATAGATAGATAGGTAATCGGTAAATTTATTTATTTGATCGTTCCAGTTTTTTATAGGTAGTTGTAAAATTCACTCTTTATAGCGTTTCTTCAGTAAAATTCGAATAAGATTTATTTTTTTGTTTTTGTAAGCTGCAATCTCCTGTCATTGTTTTATTTTTATTCGGTAAATTTTAATTTTCAACACCAGGTTTGGTTTTATCTTTTTTTTTATCTTTTTATTTTTTATTTTTTTTTTTACTCATGGTTCCCTGTATCTCTATTCCGGTGGCCCCCCTAACGCGCACGCTGTTTGGTTAAGACCAGTTGACTGTCACCTCGGATATTATCACGCACACTTGGCGCTACCCGTCCCGCCCCGCCGAGCATTCAAAAACGTCCGTATTCAGCCGTGACCCAAGGTCGAAAATAAGAGGGTGAAGGGAGGCGAGGGAAGCGTGCCATAGAATGGCCCGAACAGGCAACGCTCTGCTGAACGCGATGAGCCTAAAGTCTCTGTTGAAGGATGACGAAAAAGATGGAGCTCGCGTCTGATCGGCAAATTGACCATTTAATCGAAGAGCAGTCGAGAAGAATACAAAGATATTTATTTACGCTCCCGGCGCAGCCCGCCTTCGTCGTAGGAAGAGGAAAAAGATAAAAGAGAAAAATGGTAAAAGAAAGATTGTGGGGGGGAGGGGAGGGGAGGGGGAATATAAGAGGTTTGTGAGAGGGAGAGAATAAAATCACTCTTGACAATCCTCTTACAGACTTCATGCTAGTCGATGGTTTGTCATGGCATTTTCAAGGGACTTCGGTAGATGTGAAGTGATGTTGGTGTTTTTTTTTTTTTTTTAAGTTTTGTACAGAAATATAAGTAGGATAATTTCCCAGACGGATTCAGTACTTTCAAGAACATTACCTCGAATTTTTTGTTTATATATTTTGGACTTCTGCAAGCCCTAATACTCGTATGCCAGAACATATCTTGCACTTAACCATTTTAGGATTATGAGTACATTTAGCTTTGTATTCCATTTTATTACTTTTTACAGCACGTATACAGCACATTTTAAACCAATGATTAATAGAGAAATTATAATAAGTGGCGTTTTCGGCTCAAAGTCTTGGGCAAATAAAAGAAAAATACAACGGAGACAAAGAAATGGCTAACAAGATGCTAACAGACTGAAAGCCTTACAACATTGTTTGAAGGATTCTCTCTCTCACATAGACACACACACACACACACACACACACACATATATATATATATATATATATATATATATATATATATATATATATATATATATATATATATATATATATATATATACACATACATACACACACATATATATATATGTGTGTGCGTGTGTGTGTATACTGCTATAAATTATTTAGCTTTTCTCTTAACCTTTTCTTTCAGTGACCTGACTTCTAATCTGTAGCCATCGGTGTTGTTATGGAGGGGAAGTGTTCAATAGTCCTTCATTGGTTTAGTTCATGTTATAACATTGAGCTATGAAGATTTTAGTTTCTACTATTTGTTGCTGATATTGTTGTTTTATGCTCAGGTATTAAGTTCCCTTTTTAATTTGCTAGTTGTGCATGGGTGATTATTTCCATAGCCCGTTAGTACCAAGAAAAATGCAAAGAATTTGTTATATTCCGTTATAAATACCTAATTGACTTTGTACAACAAGTATAATGCACGGCAAGCTTAAAGACGATGGATCAGGTTGAGCACTGTCTGGCGGAAAGTCTGGTCCAAACCGAAGAGGTACCCGAAATTAAAGAGGTACTTTTTTTCGTGAATAGCTGGGGAACGCAGGAGTCCCTCCTCTTTTTTTTTTAATCTTTCTTAAGATTCCGGTATTATTTAAGCGAAAGATAAAAATCAGTTTACACCTCCATATTGCGCACAATATGAATCCCAGTTTCTTGAAAGATAACCGACCATTCGAAAGAAACGATGCTCTTGGAGTTCAAGCGGCGGAAAGCGAGCTTTGAAACTTTTCCATGCCGCTGGGGCTTCAAGAAAAAGGAGGAGGAGGAGGAGGAGGAGGAGGAGGAGGGGGAGGAGGAGAAGAAGAAAAAGAAGATGAAGAAGAATGAGAACAGGAAGAAGAAGAGGAGTAGGAGAAGAAGGAGAGGGCCGAAGGGTTTTGCGTCGGTTTGTATCGAAGGGTATCGGAAGGTTTTGGGTGCGCTGATTCCGTGGGGTTTTTCCTTCGTGTCTCGGGAGGGTCAGGCTTGGGTGGGAGGGGATGCGGGTCATACAAAATACTGCACATTATCCTCATAGATACAGAATACTAAACGAATATCAAATGAACTGGTTCCCCCCTCCACCCCTCCCACCCTTTTCCTTTCTATGCTCCCCACTTTCGACCAACCTTAAGGCCTATCCCCTATTCTCCAGTCTAGCCCTCCCTTTCACCCCTCTCATCTCCAACCCCCTCCCTCCCTAAGTCCTGCCTCCTCTCATACACTCCCCCAACCCCCTTTATTCCTCCCCTCTCTATCAGCATCTATTTACCCCCATATCTTCTCCAACTCCCATTCTATCTCTGCCTTCATCCGTCATTCCTATCCTTTCCTAACCCCTCTCCCCTATCCCCTCATTCCACTCCCTTTCCTATCCCTTCCCTACCCTTCCCCAACCTCCCTTCCCTATCCCCTCACTCCTCTCCCTTTCCTATCCCTTCCCTACCCTTCCCCAACCTCCCTTCCCTATCCCCTCACTCCTCTCCCTTTCCTATCCCTTCCCTACCCTTCCCCAACCTCCCTTCCCTGTCCCCTCACTCCACTCCCTTCCCTATCCCTCCCCACCCCTTCCCAACCTCCCTTCCCTGTCCCTCACTCCTCCTTCCCTTTATCCTTCCCCCACCTTCCCAACCTCCCTTCCCTGTTCCCCACTCCACTCCTTCCTATCCCTTCCCCACCTTTCCCAACCTCCTTCCCCTGTCCCCTCACTCCACTCCCTTCCCTATCCCTTCCCCACCCTTCCCCAACCTCCCTTCCCTGTTCCCCCACTCCACTCCCTTCCCTATCCCTTCCCCACCCTTCCCCAACCTCCCTTCCCTGTCCCCTCACCCCACTCCTGTCCCCTTTGCCTTGGAAGATCCGCCACGGGGATTTCTGCCGTGGGTACGCTTGTCTTGGTAAGGATGCACACATCAAATGTCTGCAGAAGCAGAAGCAGAAACAGCGGTAGCGGTAGAAACGGCAGCGGCCGTGGCATTGAGACTAAAGGGGAAACGAGTCGTTTTGTTAAAATGTCTTCGAAGTGGGAATCATGTGGTTTTTGCCTCCTCTAAAAGAGTGGTCGGTGTCAGTGACCTTGGTAGTTGTAACGCCAGGTAACTAGTAATAAATCTAAATGGGCGAGTCCCAGAGAAAACAGTAACAAGCAAGTAGTTGTATCTTTGGTTCCTCATACGTTGAGATAGAGATTAATTGATTTATTTAAGGTTCTCTGGCATAATGACTTGAGATAGAGGAATCCGTACCCAGTATTCTGTATAAAATCAGAATGATATCAGGGACTGAAAATTATGATCAGTTTATAATAACTGCCTTGGTGTGTTTCATCTTCTTTGAATACAAATGCTAAGGGACTGGTAACCTTGTACTCTTATCTAGCCCAGGCCCGAATAAAACAAGGAAAAAAAAGCTTTGGGGAGGAAGATGAAGGGAAGGAGGGCGGTGCCTCACTCCGGAGCAAACAGTAGAAAAGCTGTCTGTTAAAAGAAGATTGTCAGGAAAACCAGAAGCAGGAAGAGTATTCCAAAAGTTTGGCAGCACATTGAAAGAAACTTGTTATGTTCATCCATGAATTGCTTACCTTGTATATAAGTGTACATACATACATATGTATATGGACGAGAAGACTCTGTAGAGGGTCGAATCATCTTGGAATCGATGACGAGTAGCTTTTGTTCTTCAGGTAACCAAGTATGGAAGTGGCAGAGAGGGTGATGGGCGGTTGTATTGTTTACATCCAGACTTGGGAACAGGGGGAAATTGTTCAAGCGTGTTGATTCTTTTTTCGAGACGTATTTAAACTGTTGGTGTGCGTGTCTCTTTCTGTCTCTGTCTCTGTCTGTCTCTCTGTCTTTCTGTTTGTATGCCTGTCATTCTCTTTTTCTATTTTTGTCCGTTTGTAGTACAGTGATATATATATATATATACATATATATATATATATATATATATATATCTATATATATATATATATATATATATATATATATATATATATATATGTGTGTGTGTGTGTGTATATATATATATATATATATATATACACATACATATATATATGTAATATATATTGTGTATATATATACAAGTACATATATATATATATATATATATATAGAGAGAGAGAGAGAGAGGAGAGAGAGATTGCCGATAGTAAATATTCCATCTTACCCTCACTGCATCGGTACACAACATAATTTCCGTTGTCAGATACAGTATAATGATCAAGATAATGATTATGATAAAGAGACCGGGACGGGGGATTGATGGGGGTAGGGGGTGAGAGAGAGAGGTGGGGGTGGGATGTTGGGGGGGGGAGGGGAGAGGCCTTAGCGCGGAGACGTAAACAATTGATCACTTGGCATTGCATGATAATCTCGTTTACAGTTTTCCGGAAGGAAACGGCGGCCTTTTCTTTTGAGATGCCAAGTCGTTTGTCATTCTCCATGACAAAAAAAAAATACAAATAAAAATAAAAAAAAAAATTTAAAAAAAGGAAAAGTGGAGTAAAGGTAATATGTTCTTCGGCGATGTCTCTTCGTGTCTCGTTTGCTTTGGTTTAATAATGGCTTTTCTGGGGCGGTTGGGGGTGGGGATTTGGGAAAGGGGGAGGTATCGGGAGGGGGGTGGTAGGAGGCATGATTAATATGTCCCTAAATAGCTAGAAAGGAAGTCTTTTATGGAGATGCCATGCGAGGGCGTTCCTCTATTGATATCGTTTTAACGTGACTACACACTCACACACACACACAAATACTTACATACACAAGTAGAGCTACACACACACACACACACTTATACATGGTTATGGTCACACACGCACACCTACACACACACACAAAGGGCCAAAAGGCTAAGCGAGAGTGAAGTTTAGTGTGTTTAGATTTCTTATTATTTATCATAGACTTCTAATTAGTTAGTACGTTAGATAATACTTGATTCTTGCCTAACCGGTATATTGTGTTTAGATTTCTAATCATTTAGTATAGATTTCTAATTAGTCAGTACGTTAAAGAATACTTGAGTCTTGTCTAACCGGTATATTGTGTTTAGATTTCTAATCATTTAGTATAGATTTCTGATTATTTAGTACGTTAGAGAATACTTGAGTCTTGCCTAACCGGTAGCTTGTGTTTAGATTTCTGATCATTTAGTATAGATTTCTAATTAGTTAGTACGTTGGAGAATACTCGAGCCTTGCGTATCCGGTAGAGTGAAAATTAAAGGTTTATTATTTTGAAAATCTGGAAATGTTTCGAAATGTTGCGTTGAGTGCTTTCTTCTTTTGTGACAGCAGAATGGATGGCGTTTGGTTTCAGAAGCTCTTGAAATTCTTTCCTTTTGGCAGCATGCTGACCAGTTAGGTCTGTTTATGTGTCTGTTTATGTCTACAGTTATTCCAGTTTTTCACCTGAGATTCTGGGATACTGTTCAAGTTTGAATTATCATTATTATGTCATGGGAATTTTATTAAAAAGAAAATCATTTTCAGAGGGGTCGAAAATTCTTTTCAGATGTTCCTGTAATAATATGGCTGACAGCGCTAAAAATGTTTCCTGATGAAGAAGGGAATTATGCCAAGGAAAGTAAAATAGCGCGGTAAATTCATTCCCACTCTTGTTGGTTTAGATTCGATCTGATCCCTAATTTCGAGTCTAAATTCAATCTGACCACAAATTTCCTCCGATCTGACACCAGTTTTTCTTTTCTTTTTTATTTTGTGTGAGTTTATGTTCAATCTGACCCCAGATCTTCTGTGTCTACAATACTAAATTCGACTTATCTCCAAATTTTGTGTTGGTCTGTCTTCGATCTGACCCCAAATTTTCCACGGGTGTACAATAGGTTTAATTTATCCCTCAATTTGTGTAAGTATAACTTCGATCTGACCCCAAATTTCCCACTGGTGTACGGTAGATTTAACTTATCTTCAAATTTTGTGTTAATCTGTCTTCGATCTGACCCCAAATTTTCCACGGGTGTGCAGCAGATTTAACTTATCCCACAATTTAGTGTAAGTCTAGATTCGATCTGACCCTAAATTCTGTTGGAGAGTCTATTCGATTTGGCCCCAAATTTTCTATGAGTACAGTAAATTCGAGTTGCCCCCAAATTTTGTGTGAATCTAGATTCGATCCAACATCCAGTTAGTTGATGACATCGATCGAAGTTCTGCTTTGTTGAGGAGAAATAATTCATTCCCGGTTCGTTGCTTCCTGAGGGAAACGCTGCAATAGCAGCAAGGCCTTGACCATCCTGCTTCCATTATGTGACATGTTGACTTCATTGCAGAGGCATATTAACGCCCAGTAGGCATAGCCTTGTCCCGTCAACGTCATTGCCTTCAAATGGGGTGACAGATTCTGAGGCATGAAGAGAACTGCTACCAGTCGGCTTCAGCAGTATTATTTTGCCAGGGGTTTGGGTAAGACACACATATACATACACATACATTGTGTGTATGTATATGTATATATATATATATATATATATATATATATATATATATATATATATATATATATATAAACATATATATAAATATATATATATACATATATATATATATACATATATATATAAGAAAGAGGAGATATGTACCAATTATATAAATACATACGCAGATACACGCACATCCACATACACACCCATTACGGAGATCATTCCAGCAAATGACCTTATCACACTCGCATCATACAAACCATTATTCATTCTTGTCTCTTCATTCGCAATTCCTCGCGTTCGTTTTTCGTATCTCTCTCCCCCAGCCACTAAGCCTATCCCCCTTATGCTCAATAATTCTTCTTTCTCTCTCTCTCTCTCTCTCTCTCTCTCTCTCTCTCTCTCTCTCTCTCTCTCTCTCTCTCTCTCTCTCTCTCTCTCTCTAAATGGGAGGCTTGATAGGTTAGGTTAGACTGCGGCAAATATGTCTCCTGGGCCTCAGTAAAAAATGAGCATCGAGTCTGTGACTTCCTTGGGATCTAGGCCTTTCTCTCTCTCTCCTCTCTCTCTCTCTCTCTCTCTCTCTCTCCTCTCTCTCTCTCTCTCCTCACACACACACACACACACACACAGACTTACAATGGCTAACCCTATGGCCTGATTTCATTAATGGAAGCAGTGTTCATCATTTATACTTCCTTGTTCATGGCCGTAGAAAGGTATGGAACCAATTTTCTTTTCGACAGCAAATGATCTTGGTGGGAGACGTATGCTCAATATTGTTTTTATTTCTCCTTCTTCTTCTTCTTCTTCTTCTTCTTCTTCTTCTTCTTCTTCTTCTTCTTCTTCTTCTTCTTTCTTCTTTCCGGGTTGGAGGGATCATACTGAGCATATGAATTTTACGATGGTATTTGTTGTTAGACCCACCGCCAACTAAGTTGGGAGAAATGATTTTTGCTCGGGTGTTTGCCTTTTGTATGTACAGTATATGCCTACATGTAAACAAAATATCTTGAGAACGGATGAACGAATTCTGCTGAAAATTGGTATAAATATACATTAGGTTGACGTCCCTAAACAGTTAGCTTTTGGTGGAAATCCGTGAAGAATTAGCGATTCGTCTTCTTAGAATCTTTCTTGCCTACGACTACTTTTGAGAGTTGCTTGGTTTAGCTGAGGTAAAATCAGCGATCTTATTGCAGACTATTTCAGGTGCTGAAAAGGTTGCTGATTGGTGAAGTAAAAAAAAAAAGTTTCCACCACGAACTGGTGATCATGTGGCAGAATCCCATTCAGAAAGCTTTTTTTTTCCATTCAAATTTTACTTTTAATGTCACTTATTATATTTTGTTAAGTAAAGAAGATTCAAAGCAATGCTTTATTGGAATTATGTATATGTAAGTATATATGTGTATATATATATATATATATATATATATATATATATATATATATATATATATATATATATATATATTATATACAAATGTTCTTTGAAATTTCATCCTTCCTTAATCATTTGTAAATCTGAGATATAGTTGAAGCTGAATGAAAAGTCGAATGGATCAGCTGGGGATAACTGGTACCGAATAGTATTTCTGCACTGCGAAACTATTGGACTGCGGCATTTGACAGAATTCTTCTGAAAGTAAGTCTTCACAGATCCAGCGGAGTTCCGAATAGTCTTAATTCAGAAAGAGGTATTTTATTTATTGAACGTTACTGATGAAAATAACTGAGATAGAGCCTATGAATGGAACATAAAGATAACTGAGATAGAGCCATTGAATGGAACATAAAAATAACTGAGATAGAGCCTTTGAATGGAACATAAAAATAACTGAAATAGAGCCTCTGGATGGGACATGAAAATAACTGAGATAGAGACTATGAATGGAACAAAAATAACTGAGAT
>NC_089741.1:53686857-53699357 GCF_040412425.1 Macrobrachium rosenbergii
TTATTATTATTATTTTAAAAACAGTTACAGATGAATGAAATTATTTTCGACAGCGTACCCATTCACGCGAATGCGCAAACCCCTCCCCCCTCTCTTTCCTCCCCATCGTCTTCCGTAAGACTTACAGGCAATTTCGGGCGGTGAAATATATATAAACAATTTATTGTGCAAAAAATACTTACAAAGTACAGCACAACAGGCAACCCGGACGCGGTGAAAAAAAAAAAACAAAGAATGTGTAGCATCGCGATAGGGCAGAGGAGCCTCCCTTCTTTCAATCCAGATCGCGTATACCCATCCTATGGAGGTATACGAGTTGTTTCGGAAGTAGGCCCAAGAGCTTTGCCGTCATAAACTCTTGAGGTTGCCATTTGTTTCAGCCATACTAACCCCCCTCTCTCATCCCCCCTCCCTCTCAAGGGGGAGGGGGCCTCTCCCCCCCCCTTCAAATCCATTGTATAGCCGTAGATGTTACCGTGGGTGCGATCCTTGAGATGGGCTTTTCTTATATATATGTGTTACGCCCGTGAGTGTTCTGCTATTCACTGGCCTGCAGGCAACAAATCATTATTTTCGTTTCCAGGCCTTGTAGGGAATATTCTTATTTCGGGGATTTGTTATTTTTTTTTAGAGGCAAAATCCAATTGGATGGGTAACCCAGTTCTCTGTATAGCCCCTCCCTTACAGAAAAGGAAGGGACACACCAGCCTCTTGCAAAGGAAAAACGCAGAGTAGGAGAGTTCCAAAGCGTAGGAGTTAGTGCAGAGAAACGATTACTGATTTTCTTAGATCAAAATTAATGTAGGAGAGATGTGCCTTCATCTTAGTCAGTCTTTTTTTTTTTTTAAGAGCCCCAGTCCTAGGCACTGAAATTTCCTCGAAGGAGGTCTGTGCATCCCCAGGCAGGAATACCAGTCAAGGTATTACCAGGAATAATAGTCAAGGAGTTGCCACGAATGCCAGTCAGGGAATTGCGTGCTTGTCTATTAAGATCTTGATCCGTGGCGTATATGCGCCAGTGACTCTGTTATTATAGCCTTAGTGAGGAAAGTCCTCAAGTTGCTCTTGCATGCACAAGTAGGATCAAGTTCCATCTGCCTTTTTCATCTCATTCCCACCTTATCCCTCCCGCTCCTCCTCCTCCCTCAATCCTCCCTCAATCCCCCACCTCCCACCCCCACCCCTTTCTCCCGTGTCTTCAACTCAACTTAGTAACCCAGAGGCTTCTGCTAACTTTATTCTTGAAAACCGGAATCTCTCTCTCTCTCTCTCTCTCTCTCTCTCTCTCTCTCTGCGCTTTACTCTTCTTCTCAGCCATTCTACCTAGAAGGCATCTTCTCCTCTCCTCCAACGTATTCCCATGCGCTGTCTTCATCCCCACCCACCCACCCCAAACCCCTCCCCTCCTCCCCACCCCACCCCATCACACTCTCCCCTCTTAAGTTGTCTTTGCTCACTTTGTGATGCCGTTGAGAATCGAGCATGGTTACGAATAAAGAGGTTGTAAACATCACGTTTTGTATTTTTATGATGTTTGTAGCTATATCCAGCAGACCGTGATTAATTTTAGGAGATTATCTGCTCTCTCCTCTCTCTCTCTCTCTCTCTCTCTCTCTCTCTCTCTCTCTCTCTGTTGATGTTCAAGAGGGTCATTGTGAAGTACTGCAGATGCATTCGTGAATAAGACTTGAATGTACAAAATCTATCCTGTGAGGAAATGTGTGAATTATTTTCTTTTATGAGGTGACGATCTATTGGGAAGCTGCTGCTCTGTGGAGCCATTAAGCAATGCAGATGTCCGGCGATCTCTCTCTCTCTCTCTCTCTCTCTCTCTCTCTCTCTCTCTCTCTCTCTCTCTCTCTCTCTCTCCTGCGATTGTATCCAGGTGACTGTGCTTCAGGCAAGCATTGTGTGCTATTGATTTCAGGTTTCATTGCTGCTCAAAGAGGCTTCGCTTTCACATCATTTGCCGAAATGTGCCACTTTTTTTTATCCTACGGGGGGTGTGAGGCCAGGTTGTGCGGGGAGGGGAGACTGACGGGGACATTAAAAATCCCGCATCCGAACTAGAAGAAAGAGGCCCCCCCCACTTCCCCTAAATTGGGGGTACATGTGTGAGTCTTTTTTTTAGGGGGGAAGGGGGTAGTCCAGAGAGAGGGAAGGGGAGTATGATGGGCTCTCCTCCTCCTCCTCCTCCTCCTCCTCCTCCTCCTCCTCCTCCTGACATGCAATCTTACACTTGGTCATTCCAGGTCTTTTATGGATACTAGACGCGGGTTTTATTGCCGGGAATTGCGTGCAGCTTTTCCACTGGACATTTGGAAGAGAGAGATCCCATTGCCGGGTGAGGGGTGTGAGGGAGGGAGGGGGGGTTTTTATGCGCGTAATCTTTATGGCACTGGAATGAACCTGCTATCATCCCCGACGACCGTCTTTTGCTTAACTGTACTTTAGGGGCACCATGCTTGGGATCACCTTCTTTCCACACGCCGCGCCGCCGACCTTTCGACAACACTTCCCCGCTACCACCGGGCTCCTGCTCACCCACCTCACTCTCCTCTCTCTCTCTCTCTCTCCTCCTTTTACACGTCTAAGTCGGTTCATTTTCTCATACATTTCTCTTCACTCTCCCGCTGTCTCCGCAGATTGTCTCTCTCTCTCGTTTGCACGTCTAAGTCGTTCTTACATACTACTTTTTCCCACTATCCAGCTGTGCAATTGTACTCTCTCTCTCTCTCTCTCTCTCTCTCTCTCTCTCTCTCTCTCTCTCTCGTTTACACGTCTATTTCGTTCTTTCTATACCTTTTCTCACTATCCAGCTGTCCGCAAATTATACGCTCTCTCTCTCTCTCTCTCTCTCTCTCTCTCTCTCTCTCTCCTCTCTCCTCTGACGTCTAAATCGTTCTTTCCATACATTTTCTCACTATCCTGCAGTGCTGCAAATTGTACTCTCTCTCTCTCTCTCTCTCTCTCTCTCTCTCTCTCTCTCTCTCTCTCTCTTTCTCACGTCTAATTAATTTCCATAAGTTTCCACTATTCCATGTGCACTATTCTCTCCTCTCTCTCTTCTCTCCTCTCTCTCTTCTCTCTCTCTCTCTCTCTCTATCTCTCTCATTACCTGTAACGTATTATCATTTCCAAGCTGATATGGAACCAATAACTACTTTCGGCTGTCGACTCTCTTATCTATGCAGTATCTGTACCAGTTTGTCATAAGGTCGAAAAATGTACGGGTCCTTGATAGAACGTTATATTTCTCCTTTCGTGTTTTCAGACTTCCATACATCTGTCCCTTTTTCTGGTCTTAAAATGACCCCTCCAGGTAAATGGCCCTTGAAAGTTTTCGTCACTGAAACCATCTGACTCGGTCTCTTTATTAAACCAGGCAAGCCTGCGCCATATATTAGGGTGTCAAGGAAGATAATGCTTATATGATAAGAATTCACTCATTGAAGAAAGTCCTTTGATTCACAGCCAAGTGGTGTTGAGTGCTCTTGTGGTTTATTTTCCTCCTTTGTAACCTTTGATTTCCAGCTACCTCGTGTTGTGGTTTGTTCTTGAAAATTCCTCAAATTCAACTCCGCCGGTTGTTTTTAGACGCCCCCCCCCCCTCTCTTTCTGCGGTAGTGTTTTTTCCCCATTCCCCATCCGTGATCTATTTCTATTTAAGCTACGTGTCTTAATGTGTCTTGGGATTCCCCTCCCACCCCACCCCAACACCAGTACCCCACTTCCCCATCCCCCCGCCATATCTCTTATCTCCGGAGACCATTTGTACCTTTATCGTCCATTCCCCCTCAGTCCGGTGTCTCTTTCTCTCTCCGTTTCGGTTATCCTCATGACTTGGCCCTTTCCCCTCACCCAGAGGCTCTCTGCTGTTCCCCTCGTCTTCATTTCCTTCTTCCTTAGAATTCGCCTTTCTTCTGCCCTCTGACCATTTTCCCGAGGCCTTGTGTGATATTCTGAGGGGAACAAAGTGAGGTCAGGCCTTGTTTCCATCTGCGTTTAGCATAGCATGTCTCTGGTCGTTTCCAAGTCGCCCTTCTAGTGTTATCTTTTGTTGTTTGGTTATCTTGCTTTAGTTATCCATGTAGTTATCGTCATCGTAAGTCCTCCTGCTTACTTGGTTGTTATCATGATTAGTCACAGTAGTATTAGTTGTAGGAGTAGTTCCTTTCCATGTTGTCCGTTACTCTCTTGGTGTCCAGATTAGTTAAGATGGTGAAATGACACATACTGGTACAGTATACTTTCATCAATGTTTTGTGTGTACGTGTCTATGTGTATGTGTGTGTGTGTGTGTGTGGTTGGGTGTAATTCGAGTAACCTGAATGAGCATTCTGTTCTTTAAATCAACAAATATTGTTGTTTCGTTGTACACCAGCAAATATGTTTCGTGTGTGATCTACACGTGGACTTCTTCACTCTTGAAATTCAATTTGCAAGAAGTAAACTGACTGGAAAATTAAATTGTATAAATTGATTGATATTCTTCCCTGAAATACATTTTGCTCGGAGTTGAATTATTTGGGGATTTCGTCTTGACTTTAAAAGGCATGTGTGTTTATCTTATGTCTTATTTTTTTTTTAACTTGAAATTCACTTTGTACAGAATGAAATGATTGGAAAATTTATGAGAAAGTAGTGGACATGTTTTCATTATTGTCATAATTTTTTAATGTTAATCCTTCATAATTTACGTCGTTGATCATGAAAGCATTATTTGCCCTTAGATTTCCGTTTTTATTTTGGATACGCCCTCAGACAATAGCACATATTATGTTAGCCTTGGACGTCCGCCTCCGCCCCATCTTGCCTCCGCTTCTCCTTTTCCTCCTCCTCCTCCTCCTCCTCCTCCTCTGAAGGAGATTTGATGAGGCCTATGGATGGTTATGGTATGCAAAAGGTGGATCCATTACCGCCCGGACATCTTGGGTGGGGCAGATCGAAAATTTGGGATGGTTGCTGAGGGCACGCAGCCACCCGCCCTGGCCTTAGGGCGTCTTGTTTTTATAAGAAAGAATTTTTGTTTTCGTAAACCAGAACTTTGGTATTTCGGTGTTGCGTGTTAACCGCAGCCGCCATTAATGACGCCTTCTCTCTCTCTCTCTCTCTCTCTCTCTCTCTTGCTGACTATACCTTCATTTTGGGTCAGGATAAAGGATAATGGAGAGCGGTGATCGTTATCCCATTTTTTATCCATCCTCCGCCATTCCCTAAGATCGCGTTGCTTTTTCTCTCCTCTCTGCATCTTTATCATCCGTACTTTCATTTGTATTTGTATTTTTTTTTATTTCTCGCAACTCCGTTCTTTTTTTTTCTGTATCCTAAGTTGTTTCCTTCCATGTAGCAGAACAGCAGAAGCCAACGGCAGCATCACAGCCACGGGAGGTCCTCTCCTCCTGTTTTGTGTGTGTGTGTGTAAGTTTGTGAGTATATGTGCGCGCGTGTGTGTGTATGTGCGTATGTGTGTGAGGTGACCTCAAGGCTTTGTTTATGCTTGCTCTTGATACACTTTCTTGTTTGCTGGAATAGCGCTCAAGGGGGTCGTTCGTTCCCTTACCCTACGCCAACTCTCTCTCTCTCTCTCTCTCTCTCTCTCTCTCTCTGTCTCTCACCTTTCTCTTTCTTCTGCACCTACACGTGCGTCATTCTGTCATGGTTTCTGCTCTCTCTCTCTCTCTCTCTCTCTCCTCTGTCTAGTTCTCTTGCTGCAGTTATTTTTTGTCCTGTCTGTCTCCTTTCATTCCATCCCTTTTTTTATCCTATTCTGGTTCTGTTTCTTTTTTTCTGAATTTTTTCCATTTGCTTTTTCATCCTCCTCTCTCTCTCTCTCTCTCTCTCTCTCTCTCTCTCTCTCTCTCTCTGTCTCTCTAGAGCAGATATGTATATATATATATATATATATATATATATATATATATATATATATATATATATATTGATCCCTTCCACTTCATTTTCTTTACTCCTTCCCCATTCGTAGATAGTTATCAGACTCCCCTTTTAACCGATTCGTACCTTCCATACTAAGGGGACGCCCTCGACTTAACTATTTCTTCTGCGTGTGAATTTCTTAGCTAACATAAGTCCCGATTCCATGATCTCAGCGACGTGTTTTATGACGAAAGTTTGTAACTTGATCGTTCATTCTCCTTCATTGCTGACTTTTCTCGTTTGCCTTTCTTTTATGATCCGTCCATTATCGATTTTAATTTGAGGAAGGGATAATTAAGCTGTATTGCTTGTGTGATCTCTCTTCCCGAGTGCTGGAATCAGAGTCGAGGTTTTATGAGGTCGGCTTCGAGAAGGGCTTTATTTCTTGTCAGCTTTAAAGGTGTTCTCTGGGTTTCAGGCAGTTGATGTTTGACTGGAGTGTGGGGGCTTCTTCATTATTTTTTTATTTAATTTAAGCTTTCTTGTAGACTTTTCTTGTTTATTTGTGGTGTTCATTTTAGATTTGCACTTAGGCTGTTCCAGTTTAATTTGAGTCTAATTTTATAATTATTTTTTTTTTATTTACCTTGGGGTTCGAAATGTACTTCTTGAATGAATTCTTGTATCTTAGTCTCTCTCTCTCTCTCTCTCTCTCTCTCTCTCTCTCATTTCTCTTTATCTCTGAGAGTCGAGTTGTTCTTGTTGATTTGTTTCTAGAATTCGAGCTGTTCTTGTTTAATTTACCTTAGGAATCGAGTTGTTATTCTCTGGGGTTGGAGTCGTTGTAATTTTATTTATGTCGTTCCTATGCAGCTTAATATTGGTTTTTGTTTGCTCTTTCTAATTTCTAATTTGTTTGTGCTGTTCTTCGTCTTTTGAAACTTATTTTTTGGATGTTTTTGCTGTTTAATGCATTTTATATTGACATGTTTAATCCTTGTCCTGAACCTATTTCCAATGCTGCTGCAGTCGTTCATTTTTTCAATCCGCTTCTTACTTCAATTTGATATTCCTTTCTTTTATTTCTATTTTATTAGACTTACATAAATTAGGTTTTCTCATGAAATCGATTTTTTTTCTCTGACCAGTCGTACGTTGAAAGTTAAAAGTTTAAGTGTGTCACGGTGTTAATTATATATAACGTATTTATGGGATAATTCTCTCTTGAAAAAATATATTTGCCTTTCAAGATTCTTATTATTTTGTAATACTTACTGCCATTGGAACACAAGGCACTCCTAACTTTGATTTTTTAAATTCATTTGTTTTTCAGTGCATGTTTGGATTCAAGTGGGTAACGAGAGCGAATGACTTGCTTGATAAAAATTGGTAATTTTCAATGCAAATGGCTTATAGCATACCTTTGTCATCCTCAGGAGGTGCACATGTCCCAAATAAATTCTGATAAAATACCTTTTAAGTTTATCCCATTCGCTACGAAAGGAATGATTATAATAATCGTAATAATAATAAGAATAACCGGCCCTAAAATCCAAAGAGATTCGAATGTCGTGTATTGCTGGATCATTGAGGGTATTATCGAGCTGGCAGGTGATAATGACATGCGTCCTAAGTTGGGTTCTTGCTTACGCTTTTAGCTAAGGGTGAAAGTAGTATATACAAACAAGCAGAAAATCGAATGTTAATAATAATAATAATAATTATTATTATTATTATTATTATTATTATTGTTGTTGTTGTTGTTGTTGTTGTTGTTGTTGTTGTCGTTGTTGTTGTTGTTGCTTGTATTATTATTATTATTATTATTATTATTATTATTATTATTATTATTATTATTATTATTTCGGCAGTGAGAGGCAGAGTCATGCTGTACAACTGTTACTGAAAACTGACCGATATTGTTTTACTTATAGCATGTTATAGCTCCTCTCTCTCTCTCTCTCTCTCTCTCTCTCTCTCTCTCTCCTCTCTCTCTCTCTCTCTCTGTAGCTTTATCAGTCGTTCTCCCCATCCATCCATCTCCCTCAGTCTCTCTCCTGTCCATCTTGTCTCACCCCCTACATTACCTTTTGTATTGGTGGGTCACTTCATCCCTTCTTTCTCCCCTTCCACAATAAATTGTTCATTTTTCTCTCTCATCCTTTTTTTTTTCTTTTCTCTCATTCTATTCCAATATACCTTTTCCCTTTAAATAAATAAAAAAAAGTATTTTGATTCTGCGCCTGATTGTAATCACTTAAACTTTGCTCTGAGGTCGTCCTCTCTCTCTCTCTCTCTCTCTCTCTCTCTCTCTCTCTCTCTCTGATCTGATTCGTCGATACTCCAACCTAATTCTTTTTTGGTGTCTGTCCTTTTTTTTTCACTCCTTTACATGAACCCTGGAAAGGATATGTGTGTTATCTATACTTTAATTCAAGTCGTGCATTTCTTATAATACAAACCTAATTTAGCAGACGGAAATATTATCTTTAGTAATTAAGGTGCACTTTGCCCTTTTCAATTCTTTTCTTATTCCTTTTCATGTAATATTTTCAGTTCCAAGCAGAAAAGAAAAAAAAACCCGTCAAAGGATTTTGCCTTATATTTTCAGCGGCGGTTCTGGGGAAAAGTATCACTTTTTACGCTGTGGAAATGTAATTTGATATTTATCCATTTATAATAACGTTTTTAAGTAATTACGCTGTTCAAATATAGATATTCCATTAGCAGGGGATATATTTACTCTTCAGTTTTACCTTTCTTCATGTGATATTAATTCAATTAACCCCTTTGTTAGTCCAGTACCCATTACGAAGGTCCGTGGAAATCCATTATCTAATTGACGTGTCGTCGCGTTTTGTGTTATTCGGATGAAATGCGCTTTTTTCTCTCGTCTCTCTCTCTCTCTCTCTCTCTCTCTCTGAGTATTTTTGTCTAGTCAGAGAGCTGCGGGGTTAACACTGGGAACTTGCATTTTGATGTATGAATATAATGAAACTAGAATTTTTTTTCTTTTTTAAATTTATCTTTTACTTTCTGTCTATGTGTCCGTGCGCTTGCACGCCTGTATGTTTTTTTTTAAGCTGTGTAAATATGTTTAAAGGTCCACATCTCCCCAACAGTGGCACAATTTATGGATCATTGTTCTGACAATGTAGATATTCACTAAATCTAACTTTGCTTGATTTTTTTTTCATTAAGTTGAAACTTAGAAATACGAAGAAAATACCATAACAAATTTGTGTAATTCAGGAAGATCTCTCATTTATACGTGCATTTATTTTCTTTGGAAGCTTGAATTTCAGGTCAATGCCTCGTATATATATATATATATATATATATATATGCATATAATGTATAATATTGTGTTTATAATGTATGTGTGTGTGTTTAGCCAGAATAAAGCCAATATTGTATAAATATGTACATATATATATATATATATATATATATATATGCATATAATGTATGTGTGTATATGTTTATATATATGCCAGAATAATAAAGTCATTCAGGTAAAATTACCTGAGATGTTTTGATCTGTGAGGTTAGAGCACCTACCAAAACAATACTGATAGCCAAAAGTGGCAGATTTCTTGGGCCGAAAACAGGAGTTATCTCAGGCTCTCAAGCAAGGGAGGGTGATGAGTGTCACTCAGTGCTAAGTATCTGCTTTTACATCAAGAATGAAGCTACGTCCTGGCCGTGACGGAAATGAAAGTGTGTCAATAATCCATACTTACCTTCTTGTTGATTTATGTTACTTTGTCGGAGGACACTTTGCAATTCCCTTATGTCGTTGTGGTTAAGGCTATGGACAAAAGTTTTGCATCTTGGGGGAAAGGAGGTACTAAGTAATGCTATTCTATCTCAGTGCAATTTCTGCTGTGCACACTTCTAGAACTCTGATTGAACGATTTCTCGATCTTGATAAATAAAAAGGAGCCGCCAATAGTGAGGGCTTCTGAAACGAAACAAGTGAACACTGAAACGTAACGCCAAAGGTTATAAGAACAAAACCCCGTGCTGGCTGGCATAAGGCCAGTTTGATTAAAGAATGGCAAAATGTTTATTCTGCAACAGATTCCATAATAAAATTGATTTTAAAAGGGGCTGCTGCTAGTTCCCCCTTGTTCATCACACAAACCTTTGTGCCGTTGACATTTAATATTCATCGCGATTTGACTGGAGAAGCTCACGTACGGACACGCGCGCACAGACACCCTCGATGACTTCTCCCCTTTCCTTGCCTCCGCCATTGTCAGCCGAGGGAAACGGGTGGAACTTCTTCTATCAGAGTTTCGCGGCGGGTTTGCTATGTGGCCCCGGGGTGTCGTTTTTCCTGAGGTCGTCAGAGAGATGTCCCTAGCGGCGTGGATGGCCGTAAGTGCTGGATGGAAGCCTCCTCCTCCTCCTCCTCCTCCTCCTCCTCCTCCTCCTCCTCCTCCTCCTCCAAGGTCTTCTTCTCTTCCTCTCCTCCCTTTTCTCAAGCCTTGCCGTGGCAGATATACGATCACAACACCAGGGTCCTCGTAACCTCTTATTCTTTTCCTGTGGGGTCGCCATTGCCTCATCTTGCGGGAATATTAAGGGGTCTCTGCCCTTACACAGTAATTTTTATTTTTTTGTTAGTCAAGTGCCTGAAAATGAATCAGTATCAGGCGTGAGTGATTAGTGCTCTTGTCGAAATGTATATCATCTTATAATTTTAAATTGGGAGACCCCTGAAGGGGTAATCCTCACTCCACCAGGGTGAACCATTCATAAGTCTCTCTCTCTCTCTCTCTCTCTCTCCTTGGGGTAGTAGCCAGACGAAAAATATAATTATTTTGCAAGTATACTAAATTAAAATGTCTTCATAATAAACGCAACGAATTTAGCTCCGTGCAAGGAACGTGTATGATCCTCGTCTTTTATCCTCTAATAAGTCTTTGTGTGAAGGATGATTTTCTGCAAAATCGTTTGAAGTAAGAATTACAAAATCTAGTGATATCTCACTCTAAAACTTATGCTTTTGTCACAACCTGTTCATTCTGATTATATCCGATAATCGTAATCGGCATAACATTCGTGATGAACGTAGATTAAGCCGTAAATTCTCTCTCTCTCTCTCTCTCTCTCTCTCTCTCTCTGACCGGAATTGGCAATTGTTGAGAAACCTTAAACACCTCTTCAAATGTCTGGAAACATTTGCTTTTTCCCACTTGCTGTGATCGTATTTATTACTGTTAGGTTGTTTTTTATATTTTAATGAAAATTTTAAAAGCAAAAAAATAAAGGTCGTGATACCTGAATGAAACACCTTTTCTACTGCAGAAGGTAAGAGCAAATTGGCGTAATACCCTGTCGTAGGTCGTTGGTCAATCCAACCACCTGAACTATCAGTTATCTCTTTGACTCCAGTTGGTTAGGGAACTCGTTACCACGAGAGAATACAGAGCCGAGTAGAACCTCATTTCCCTCCTTGCCATCGCTTTACGAAGACGTCAGGTCTGACTTCTCCTGATGTAAATGAATGTCTGAAGACGCGAATTATCTGAGTAATTCACGGGAAGTTTTGTTAATGAGTGCGTATTGCCGTGCGTAATGACATTATTGGGGGGGTCTGGAGTGGTCTTTTTTTTTCTGGTCATGTTCGTGTGGGTCGAAGTCTTGAGAATAGGGCGAAGCATGATGAAGATTGCCGTCGCTTGCATAACAAGCGAAGGGGCAAAGATTATTCCAGTGGAGGAATGACAACGTAATTGTCCAGCTCTTTGCCCAAGAGAAGTGTTGTAGTGTTGTGTTCCGGGGAATGGGCCCTCTTCCAAATATCAAGGTAGGTGTTTTAAATAGCTGTGACCTGTAAGGTAAGGTAGGTGTATTGAATAGCTGTGACTTGTAAGGTTCATTTTAACGTATTTCGGCGCTAGTACTTTGTCCATTAAATACGGTGAGGTGTGTTAGTAGAGATTTGAATAAATTATGTCCGGTATAAGCCGAAAGACAATTCGGAAAGCACGGCATAAAAGACATATGTAGCTGTTCGTTACATTAGTTAGGAACCCATAGAATCAAGACGAGCTGGTGTTACGGCAACTACCATTATAATGTATATTGTAGACAGTAGGTTTACAGTATACACAGCGGTAATAATCCCCCTCCGGCCACGGGCACGAGAGGAGAGCTTTTAGCAAGCCAAAATGGGGTTGGAAAGAGAGAGAGAGAGAGAGAATCTCTCACACTGTAGGTCTAAACTCGTATGGATGAAGCTAATTTTTCCGCCATATATCTCATGCTGGAGGCTGTGTATTATATATACAACGGAAGCCTGGCTGTTGACTCCCTTCTCCCCTTCCCCTATGGCGTCCCTTCCTCTCCCCCCCCCCGCCACCCATCCCCGAAATCGTAATGGTCAGGCTGCTACAGCCGCTGCGTTTGTGTGGGACCGACCACACCAAGGTCTAAAGACCACACCGAGGGTGAGGGAGGCGACACGCACGCCCACCACGCAGACGAATGTCAGATGACACGGAATGATTAAAGGATATTAAAAAACAGAGAAATGTCGATGGAAAATGCAAAGAAGCACTTGTACAGTATTGGATAAATGTGGGGGTTGTAGAATCGTTTGCCATAATAAC
>NC_089741.1:53704357-53706857 GCF_040412425.1 Macrobrachium rosenbergii
GTAGAACGTGTCACTCCAGGTTTTATTAAGCTAGAGAGGATATATCCTTATAGCACTAGAACGTACTCGCGGCCCAGGTACTTGATAGTAAGCTTTAGGATGCGGATGTTAAATTGCCAGAAGTTAAAGGGGAAGGACAGCAAAATAGCCAATTATGGGTTTGGATGTTAGTGTTCCTCTTCTTTTTTGAAGGTGTCCCTTGTCCGTATTTCACTGTTGAAATGAAGGTCTTTCTCTGATTGTAAGTTTTAGTTCAGTTTACTCCTGAAGAGTAAAATAACACCAGTCTTGTCCTAGCACCCATATAAGAGTCATTTGTGTTGACTGTTTTATAAAAAAAAATTATATAATATATATATATATATATATATATATATATATATATATATATATATATATATATATATATATATATATATGCATATATATGTGTGTGTCAAATCCTGAACAGTGAAAATGTTATACAGCCATTGGACGAGGGGTTAAAAAAGAAATTTTTTTTTCAGTACTGCAGCTGTTAGGAATGCCCCACCGACAGATGGAAGATCTGCAATGCCCACTGCATTTATAATTTGGCGATTTGCCCTATCCCTTTCTTTTCATATGCACAAACCGAGTTAAGCCTTCCCGCTTCCCTCTTCCCTTTTCCTTTCCCCTTCTCTTGATCTTTTCGGACCTGAGAGAGAGAGAGAGAGAGAGAGAGAGAGAGAGGGGATGCGAAAAACGTCTGTTGTTCATTTGAGAGTGGTTTAAATAGCGTTACTTTCATAATATCGTGGAAATAGTTTTCATGTTGGAGTGTGTTACTGTGCTTGGAAAAACATAACTTCATGATTTTTCATAAGGGAAAGTCAATGCCCTTTAGCAGAAAAAAAGGATTGTTAGTAGTTTCTCTTTGGTAAGTATTTAATTTCGTAGAAAATTAAGTTACTTTGATAGTCAAGTTAATTTTTTTTCAGCAACAATATTTAGTTGATATATTAAATACCAGGATATAGGTGGCTGTTATATAAATGTTAACTATATATTCTCTTTCTTTCGAAGTCCAAGGTTGAGCTATTCACCAGTATCCTGCAGGAGGTTTAAATTGCTCTTGGTAATGTGGGCCCGGCGGTGGGTCGGGAGGGCGGGGGGCGGGGGGACGCTTGTGATAAACCCGGGGGGCACGGGGTCAGTGATGGGAAGAGAAGACAAACCAAAGTGCAGAGTCAGCAGATACGGTTGGCGACCACCGCTGGTTAGGACGTCCCATTACATCACTTGTTACTTGACCTCCTCCTCCCCTTCTCCTTCCTCCCTCCTCCCTCCTCCCACTCCAGTAACCTCCTCCTCCTCCCCCCCGTTTTTTCACCTGTTGCTCATATCTTTTCCCTTTCCTCAAATTTTCTGTTTATTTATTTGATAATGGTAGGTAGCGTGACCGTTTGTAGACATCGAGAGCAATTGGAGGGGACTGGTGATTTTCCACAAGTGGGGCTTTTATGTTTTTTTTTTTTGTTGTGGGGAAATGGGTCGTTTTTCCACACCGCCCACTTGATTTGGGCCTTTTTTCTACACCTCCCATTTAACTTGGGTCGTTTTTCCACATCGCCCACTTTACTAAGTTTGAAATGATTACATCAAACGTATTTCAGAGAGATGTTTCTGATCTGTAATTCATTTCAACTTCTTGTTATAATCCATTCACAGATTACGTGTCAACCTCCTTTTTATCCTAATTATGCGGAAATAATAAATCATCTAGAGATCAATTTAGCGGTGATCGCAAAACAATTACTTATCAGTAAAGTTCTTGAAGCGAAGAGAGGTGTAATAAAGCTAGAGGGGACCAAATAGTAAAGAATATATAAGGAAAAAAATTAGCCATAAGTTCTGGTTCCCTTCTTCCCCCGTCTCCAGAAATCGACCATGATAGAGTGATGATTCAATCATCCGGCCGCAGGAACTATCACAATCAATCACATAATCGTCGAAGCACCTCCTTCAGTAGCCATAAACACCGCGCCCACCGGCCCGCGTCGCCTACTTTCTGCTGACGAAGCTATGGTAGAGATTTCTGTTTCTCTCCCCCTTAGGCCGAAAGGGGCCTTCCGGAGGCAGTGTTGCCAATACAGATCCTCAGAGACTTTAAAAGAAAAAAAAAACCTTTATTTTACGGTTCGAAATGTCTGTTACATTAAAGCGGTTCGTCAGTTTTTAGGTCACTTAAATTTCCTAAGTTTTGAAAACCCGTCTTTTCGACCGATCAGTTTAATGGCCCTTTAACTTTTTGGCTGTTCTCCGGCCGTGACAACGTTGGAAAAGGGAACATGAAGACCGGGAGAGAGAGACATAGGGCTCTTGTCTCGCTTGATTGGTTAGAGGAGGTGGATGGATGCCTTCGGAACACATTATGGGACCATCTTTCGAAGAGCTGATCGGTTTTGATGCGTGTTATAGGAAGAAGGGGGCGAAGGACCGTTGCCAGCACCTGTTGAACTCACTCACTCTCTCTCTCTGG
>NC_089741.1:53711857-53729357 GCF_040412425.1 Macrobrachium rosenbergii
GCCTCGTACGCCGATCCGACGGAAGAAATAGGCCCCAAAATGGCAGAATAATCATAATTTGAAGGTTTTTTTTGATGTAAAAACTCAATAATAATAAGTTTACATCGTTTTCAATGCAACCAGAGCATTAAAAGTAAGGTTTTCTTATGATTTTTGACGATTTTCGACGATGTTCCGGCTTACGACGATTTTTGGGTTACGACGCGGGCGCAAGAACGAACCCTCGCCAGAAACGGATACAGAGAGATATATATATATTATATATATATATATATATAGAGAGAGAGAGAGAGAGAGAGAGAGAGAGAGAGAGAGAGAGAGAGAGAGAATAGATCGTGAGGTTGAAAGTGCTTGTGATGATAAACAGCACTGCTACCAAGGGATGAGGGGCAAGTGCGGCCGAAGAAAGCATAATAGGAGCAGAAGGGGTCGCGGAATAAAAAGGAAAAAAAAAAGTGAAGACTGCGGAAGCCAGTTAATAAAAGGAAAATGCATTAGATGTAATGATAGGGTGAGTTTATTAAAAAGAAATGACAGGGGAGGTTAAGGAAGACGGCAATAAAGGAAGGAAGTGCATCGGATGGAAAGGGGGAAGAGGCGGGATGGGGGGGAGAGAGATATCACGAGTAAATAATGGAATCCGAGGATTGGGGAGGAAGGAGGAAAGAGAGAGAGAGAGAGAGAGAAGAAGAAGAGAGAGAGAGAGAGAGAGAGATTGTAAAGTTCCTTCCTTCTATAATCAGTGTGGAAGAGAGAGAGATTGTAAAGTTCTTCCCTTCTATAATCAGTGAGGAAGAGAGAGAGAGAGAGAGATTGTAAAGTTCTTCCCTTCTATAATCAGTGAGTTATAGAGAGAGATATTACCTTCTATAATCAGTGAGGAAGAGAGAGAGAGAGAGAGAGAAAATGTAAAGTTCTCCCCTTCTCTAATCAGTAAGAGAGAGAGAGAGAGAGAGAGAGAGAGAGAATGACTGTAAAGTTCCTCCATTTTCTAATCAGTAAGAGAGAGAGAGAGAGAGAGAGAGAGAGAAGAGAGAGAGAGAGAATAAATGTAAAGTTCTCCCCTTCTATAATCAGTGAGGGAGAGAGAGAGAGAGAGAGAGAGAGAGAGAATGTAAAGTTCCCCCCTTCTCTAATCAGCTGCACGCCACTGCAATCTCTTAAACTGCAATCCTAACACTATAACTTTTGTAGTGGGGTTCGCTCGGGCCCTGCCCTCCACAGGCTAATATCCAGACGAGAGCAATAGTTTAAGGTGGGTTTTGTGTTTATTAGTAGTTGGCAATATGGTAATTAGAAGGAAGAAAATAGGAAAGCTCAAGAACAAGGGGCCGATTTGGAAGTAAGAACTTGATTGGGTTTCGAGGTCGAGTTCGGCAAATAACTCGAGAGATGGAAGAGAGGTGGAGGTAGGAAGGTTCATTACGGCTTGTACACTCTCTCTCTCTCTCTCTCTCTCTCTCTCTCTCTCCTCTCTCTCTCTCTCTCTCTCTCTCTCTCTCTGTATATTATATACATATATATAAATATATGTATGTGTGTGTGTGTAGAATTATAATATATATATATATATATATATATATATATATATATATATATATATATATATATATATATATATATATATATATAATATATATATATATAATATAATATATAATATAATATATGTTTAAACTCACGTGTATATATGTTTATATTATAGAATCTTAATATATATATATATATATATATATATATATACTCTATATATATATATATATATATATATATATACAACACACACACATATAGTGTGGAAATTTATTTGTCCAAACGTTCTCCACTTCAAATATATATTAAAATGGTAACAACAAAATTTCGTCTCGCCCAAACCTTGTTCTCTTTCAGTTGTATAAGATATTTTAGTGACTTTAGATGTGCGGGGCTTCGCCCCAGATTAAATTAGCCTAAAACTCTTGGATCCATGTAAATCGGACAAAGTGAAAGGCTTGAGAGAGAGAAAATAAAAAAAAAAAACTGAAAATGGAAACATAAAAAGAGAAGTAGAGGGACGCGATGCATAAATTTTTCACGTGCGCATTACAGAAGGGGCTTTGATCGTTCGTGTTTTATGTAGGGAATAAGCTCTAAGCTTTCTCGGGGAGGTGGCCAGTCCGCAACTAGAAAGCGCTCCTCGTTCTCCAGTCGCTTTAAAGTTTAAAAGAAATTTGTATATGTGTACTTCCTCGTAGGAGGGTAGTGCCGTCACTACACCTCACGTGGTGCACTGTGGGCATTACGTAAGGGTCTTTGCAGCGTCCCTTCGACCCCTAGCTGCAACCTCTATCGTTCCCCTTACCACACCTCCATTCGTATTCTGACTTTCCAACCTCTCTAGCAATTGTTTCATGGTGCAACTGCGAGGTTTTTCTCCTGTTAAACCTTTCAAACTTTCCCGCTGTTTAATTTCCCTCTCAGCGCTGAATTACCTCATAGGTCCCAGCGCTTGGCCTAAATTTTATACTCCATTCTAATCTATCTGTGTACTCTGAAATGCAGTGTTCGAGATTATTTTTCTGTCATTGCCTCGTGGGATATTTAGTTGAGGTTTATATTTTCCGAATAACAAATGGCGCCTTACCACGAACCGAGAAGTAATGATTCAGCAGAGATAAAGAATTTATAGCAGACAGGAATATTTTCCAGGGAATGACATCGGAATTTTGTCGAATCCAGTTGTTTGCCATTTATACGATCCTGGATTCCCTTGATGCGGAAGTATTAAACTACGTGGAACCTCATTACTTTGCGAAGACGAAACACCATTGGAAAATAATCCATTAAGGTTATGACCAGGATTCTTTTTTTTTATTAAGCACGGTTACGTTATGAGCACTGATGAAGGCGTCGACCAAATTATTGATGTCATTAGTCGTGAATTATCGTATACCTTTGGTTTATTGATAACGGATTGAATGCTATTAAAGGCTGTCGTGATTTGCACTGCATTTAGCTGCAAATCGCGAAGGTTTGACGGAGAGGAGCTTTCGAAAGCAGATCGAAGTCGCCGTTAGCGAGTAGCGTGCGCTTTATAACGAACTGGAGGTAATGAGTTGTATTCATTTTTGATAGAGGAAGAGAGGTTCATTTTAAGCTAGAAGATTAATTTTGATAGATTTAATACACTTTACTGGCTGTCTATTTTTGTCCTCGAGTAGACCACACTGAATGTTTTCATTCGTCTGCCAAAAATAAAAAGCACTCTCGGATAATTCAGTTTGCGGACCTTTCAAGTTCACAAGGTACAATGCTTCCATCGCGTGTGTGTGTGTACTCTTACGCAGACACGCAGGCATAACGCGCAAGCGCGTTTACGAGCCCACAGACGCTCACACGGGCCTTTTTTTTTTTCTATTCAAAAAGTCGTTGTGTCGTTCCAATTGAAGTTTGAAGCTTTTGTTCATTAATAGAAAGAAAGAAAGAGTGAGTCACATACCCGCCGGCCATCACATGTCGGCGGCAGCCCCTTGCGTGTCACCTGGAAAACGCCCATGGCAAATTGTTCACTTTTCTTTACGTGGCTTCGTGTGTGTGTGTGCGCGTGTGCGTGTGGTTGTGTGTGCGCGCGCACGTGTTTGTGTGTGTGTTTGAGTGTGTCACTTAGGTATTTCTGTTCCCAAGTTCATAGGCTAGTCAAATTTTCATATTGTCCAAAATGTAGTTTTAGGTAACCGAAAGTATTTTCATGGTTAGATATTAAAGTTCAAAAAGACTTTTAATGAAGCTATTATTATTATTATTATTATTATTATTATTATTATTATTATTATTATTATTATTATTATTATTATATGGAACTTCTGAAAGACGAAAGCCTCGCATATCTGTGATACGGAGCAAAACATTGATACAAACCACTAAAATTAACGCTACTCCTGTACTTCACGAAACACAACGAAAGAACTCCGTCCGAAGAAGCCACTTACAAATCAGAACTCGCCTTTGTGGTATTTTCTGCAGGTAAAATCTATTCGATCCTTAATTCATGAAGGCTTTTGAGTGAGTGTCTGTGGCCGAGGGAGGTTTAAAAGTGTTGGGGGCGGGTCTCCAATCGCAAAATGGGTTATACACCTCTCTTTTAAGAGTTGGCGTGCACGCGCGCGCCGGCCGAAACGCACACGCCATCACCGACGCATATCAATAGCGGTCAATATAGTAAAATATAAGCTGATAACAATAGTCTAGTTTTGCCGGGTGGGAAAAATTGACCCGATCGATTCCTTCCCTAATTTCGATCCGGCTGGACCTTTGGTTGCGGTTGATTCGCGCTCATACGTTCAAGGCTTTATCCTTTGAGGTCGCTTTGCAGGGTTTTCGTGCAGTTCTCTTCTAGTTGAGGCATGTGTTTATATATATATATATATATACATATATATATATATATATATATATATAATATATATATATATATATATATATATATATATAATATATATAATATATATAATATATATATATATATATATATATATATATATATATACATATACATAAACATACATATACAAACATAATATATAAACATTTATTTTATGTATGTGTCAGTGTCTGTGCATATTTACGGACAGTTATTGTATTCGTAAGGTAAATATATGTATAACCCTCAGTTAGTTATTATTTTCTACAAGTTATTTGTCACAGTGGGTAGAGAGAGAGAGAGAGAGAGAGAGAGAGAGAGAGAGAAGAGAGTACACGAGAGAGAGAGTGATTTTTGTCTGTACAACACAAGAAACTTTATTATAAATTAACCGATGATGTGGCGTTCCGGTATCATGTGTTGCTCCCTGAAATAAAGAATTATTATTATTATTATTATTATTATTATTATTATTATTATTATTATTATTATTATTATTATTATTAAGTTCTGTAGTTAATGTGCGTGGTTGTCGACCAAGTCTTATTTTCCGGTTTCACTCTATCTGTAAGATCGCATTTATAATTTATAATTTATTTGAGTTTCAGTAAGACTGTGAAAGTGATGTACGTAAAGTTTTAACGCGAATAGAAGCCTTTTTTTTTACGTGCCTTGAGATGCTGATCAGATGCTGACAAGAATATGGTCAGTTTCTGCCTTGCAAATTAAAAAAAAACCATCGCATATTACTCCAGTCACTCACCGTGCAAAAATTTAGGACGTGAAGGCTGAGTGAACAACCTGTCTTGCCCCATATCCAGATTATAAACCTTTAGAATTCTCAAGATTTTGACATTTAAGGCCATTTGGTGGACTGTGGATCCGGATAGCGCCATCCATTTTATTTGTAACTAAAGCACCCCTAGTCCTGTCGGCCAAGCCAGATGATGACGCCGGATCCCATCAAACCCCGAAATATGAAAACGTTCTCTGGTCCTCTCTGGCGATTCGGAGGGCCATCTGAATTGGGTACGAGTTCCCTCAAATGCGTTCGGTTCGCTCACTGGCATATTATGCCCACAGTCTGGAATCTTGGGTTGGGAGAGTACCGCGCCATTTGAAGGAAAATAAAGTGGGAATCCTTAGTTAGAAAAGGAAACCGTTGCATGAGTAATGAAAAGTGAATGGCCTAAAATTAAACTCGTAAGGCTATTCGAGGTAATTGTGACAGTTGATGGGATAACTATATCACCCTTGACAGATATCAAGGGCTGACAGGCTTCTACTGGGAGCGTTATGTTATGGGTCATATTGAGAAGGAATGCAAATTCAGATATACTGAATTTTATACTGAATTTCATGGGGATGATTTACCCAGCTTGTGGTTTATGATTTTGCTCATTGTTTAGGACTCGGGAATAAATAACAAGCTGTAAATTTCGCGCTGCATTGTTTAACCTCATGATATGGGAATGACTTGTTTTTACAAGATGTCTTGTCCAAATGTATAATACGATTAGTGTTAAGCGCTTCTTATTGATTGGCGGTTGCATAATTTTTAATGGTGTATTCTTCAGTGTTTATGATGATCAGAGAGAGAGAGAGAGAGAGAGAGAGAGAGAGAGAGAGAGAGAAATTCCCATTGATATTGCCTAACGAATGGCATATATGCAGTCCCTTCTAGAAATGTCGTCTTTCCAGAATTTCTACTTAATGGCGTTTCATCTCCCTCTGTCATATTGTCTCTGTAACAAAATCCCCATCTGAGAACCGACGCTGTCTCCCCCTCCTCTCTCTCTCTCTCTCTCTCTCTCTCTCTCTCTCTCTCTCTCTCTCTCTCTCTCTCTCTCTATAGCCCTGAAAGTGGATCACACACTTTATCCATACGTTCTTCATATCATTCTGCGTCATTCTCTTATAATCCTATTCCCTTGTCATTTCTCTAATGGTTCGCTATCACTCAATGCGTCCTGCCCTTCCCCTCCCCCTCCCCTCCTACCTCTTGCCCCTACCCCTCTCCCTTCCTTTATGTCACCATTGCCTCCATCTTCCCTCTTTTCAGAGACACTTTATGACCATCGATTTCGTCTATAATGATTCTCGTGCTGCTTTCGATTTCTTTGGACTCCTGTCTCAGTTTTCGCTTTTGTTTATTCAAATTTTTGCCACTTCGACTTAGAATAACCCGTATTTTGTGTCGACGAAACCCTGTAAAAATTTGCTCTTGAAAAATAATGAACTTAGGTCAGAAAGATAAATAACGTATGCAGTCGTTTTATTTAATTTTTTTTTACGACCTCCACTTTGAATAGCCCGTATTTTGTGTCCCTGAAACTGTGCATAAATTATCTTTAAAACCAATATGCGTAATTCAGACAAAATAAATAGAATATATACTTGCTTCATTTGATTTTCTACTTTCCTTTTTTGGGTTTACTGTTCAAAATCATCTTTCTGAAGGCAGTATAAAACGATACATTACATATTCCCCCTCTGACATGACATGAAGTCCAAAATTGACAGCAATACTGGAAACAACATTTTGCCATCTAATAGTTTGCGATGGAGCTGGCAAGTTTCGGTCTTAACATATGGATTGTTCTGGTTATTTAACATTAGATATCCTCAGATGAACTTCATATTATACATTTGTATGTATATATATATATATATATATATATATATATATATATATATATATATGTGTGTGTGTGTGTGTGTGCGTGCGTGTGTGTATAAGTAAATAATATATATATATATATATATATATATATATATATATATATATATATATATATATATATATATATATATATATATATATATATATATATGATGGAATTAGTTTCCTTCAGGTATCAGTGTGAATCAAAGTAATTTAATTTTCAATGTCAAGGAAAATTATAAAAACTTTGTATGAATATTCACGTTACCGTCAAATTAACTCATGAATATATTTGTCACATAGGCAAGGTGATTCTTTTGACTGTTTAAAAAGTGGATGGGTTTAAAGAAGGAAAAAAAGGCAGATGTGATAAAAGAAGGAATGATGATGAAAGAAATGGCCTTGTGCTGATAAAGGCACAATTATCTCCACTTTGAAGTTTTGTCTTATTGATTTAGATTGCATTTGTGGTCCATCTTTTTAAGGGACTGATACGAGTTGCCAATTAAAGTATTTGCCGAGGTAGTTCACGCCTCCTGCTACCTCTCTCTCTCTCTCTCTCTCTCTCTCTCTCTCTCTCTCTCTCTCTCTCTCTCTCTCTCTCCTTCTTCTTCTTCTTCTTCTTCTTCGTTTACAGTAGGTAAGGAGATTCCCTTATACACGTAATTCTCTCTCTCTCTCTCTCTCTCTCTCTCTCTCTCTCTCTCTCTCCTTCTTCTTCTTCTTCGTTTCGGTTTGGAAATTCCCTTATACACGTAATCTCTCTCTCTCTCTCTCTCTCTCTCTCTCTCTCTCTCTCTCTCTCTCTCTCTCTCTCTTCTTCACGTTATATTTACTCCAGGAATCCGTTTTAGAGGGAGATTTGTCCTGCAGGATCTGGTAGGATGCAAGCTCTGTATATTCTGTATTTTGTCTGTCACTTTATTGGATTTCAAGATTTCCTTTCATCACATTTATTTCCCTTTGCAGTCCCCTCTCCTTATTTCAGATGCCTTCCTTTTTTCCCTCCGCCTTCATTCCTTCCCGCTTCCCTTTTTCCTCTCTTCCTTACAGGGGAAAAGGAGTAGCAGTAGAAACAGCAGCAGCAGGAGAACCAGTAGTAGCGGCAATAGCAGCAATACCACCAAGACTATTGGCTGTGTCCGTTTCTTCTTTCTGATACCATCCCATTTTTCCCCCTCTCATGTCTTCGTTCTTTTTCGCGTCCCTTTTTCTCTTCCCCACATATAGAAGCAGCAGCAGCAGCAGCAGCAGAAACAGCAGCAGCAGCAGTAGTAGCAGCAGTATGGTGCGTGTGTTGGGTCCAGGTCATAATTGGCCCAGTTTGTCACGCGAGTTAGTAAGACAGTGTGGAAGTGCATATAGCTCTTTGAAAACTTTATTTATTGTCGCTTTATATTGCTTTCGGTGATTTGAAATGGGGGTCTCTCTCTCTCTCTCTCTCTCTCTCTCTCTCTCTCTCTCTCTCTCTCTCTCTCTCTCTCTCTCTTTCTTCATTAGTACTAAGACGCAGTAGGTGTTTGTTTCTGCATTTTTTATTAACCAGACGGAAAAGGAGATGGAGCTGGAAAAGCAACAGCATTTGTGATTGGTTTCTGTCGTATTTATGATTTTTTTGGAGGGTTGGGGGTGGGTGCGATTAGGTGGGGGGGGGATTGGTTCCTTTAGCGCTAGTGGTGCTGGATGGGTCAATATGAGAGCTGTCGCAATGAAGGGTGTCCTCCATTTGGAGGAGGAAAAGGGGAGTCGGAAAGATCACCGCTTAAGATAAGAGAGTAACGAAAGCAATTTTTTTTATTATGTCCTCAGTCATTCCTTTGGTTATTTAAAATTCCTTAGGAAATCACTTCCATACCTTTATGATGAGGGTGTCATGGTTACAGCTTTGAAAACTGTTGCTGCTGGCCTGATCAGCTGTTGTCTCTCTTTTCAAAACCCTTTCAAAAGCTTCGTTTACAAAGCTTACTTGGTGGTACTCTTAAAACCTGCTGCTGTTGGCTTGATAAATTGCCGTCTTGCTTTTCAAAGCTCACCCAAGAACGAACTTTGGTATTATTCTTAATAACTGCTGCTATTGGCTTCATCAATTGTCGCCTTGCTTTTCAAAGCCCACCCAAGAAATTGCATTAAAAAGCTCACCCCAAAACTTATTTTTCGAAGCCCAACCCCAAAACTTACTTTTAAAGCTCAACCAAAAAAACTTACTTTTCGAAGCCCATCCCCAAAACTTACTTTTAAAGCTCAACCAAAAAAACTTACTTTTCAAAGCCCATCCCCAAAACTTACTTTTAAAGCTCAACCAAAAAAAAAAAACTTACTTTTCAAAGCCCAACCCCAAAAATTACTTTTAAAACTCAACCTAAAATGTTAATTTTCAAAACCCAACCCAAAAACTTACTTTGCAAATTCCAACCTAAAAAGTTACTTTTTAAAGCCCAACCCAAAAACTTGCTTTGCGAAACCAAACCCAAAAACTTACTTTTTAAAACTACCCAAAAATTACCTTTCAAAGCCCACCCAATAGCTTACTTTTCTAACCCCAACCCAAAGACTTACTTTTCTAAGCACAACCCGAAAACTTACTTTTCAAAGCCAAGCCCAAACACTTACTATTCAAAGCCCACCCAAGAACGACCCATTTATTATAGCATTTGTTGGCGATCTCATATATATACACAAATTTTTAAATAAAATTAAATTGTAAAATTAGCTTGAGTTGATTAATGAATCCTTTTTTTTATTTCCTGACTCAGCGAGGCCGTTGGTGGTAATTAAGCAATAATGATGTTTATATTTACTGATTAGAGTGTGTACAGCGAAAGAAAAGATGACAGCCTGTTCGTAAGGCAGGTAGGGCTATAATTTTTATAGAGAGAGAGAGAGAGAGAGAGAGAGAGAGAGAGATTGAGAATGTGTGTCCATGTATGCCAGTAAGCGACCGTGACGGTGTGTGTATGCGAAGAAGGTCCGTCCTAGTTAATCCATATTTAATCTGGGCCTTTATGATTCAGTCGTTTTATTCCGTCCTGTGTCTCCTTACCATTACCATTACTGAAGGCAAGCCATGCGAGACGTTCTTCTTTACGGTCATTAAACTTAAACACGGCTCCTGTGTTAGTGTTTAGGATCGTATTATGTTATCCTTGCTTCTCCGGTGGTGGTGCCTTCCTCCCGCGGTCCAGGGAGAAGGAGGAGGAGGCGGTGGATACGGCTCCCTTTTAATATAAATGTACCTGATATTTTAATATCCTGAGTGGAAGTAATAATACGGTCAAGGGGACTTAGTACACCTTGCATGTGTCCTGTGGGTTTAGTTAGGATCCTCGAGGCCAGCCTGTGGGGGTTGATTAAACCCTGCCGAACGACGTCAGGGCCTGGCTACTTACTACCTACGAGGGTTTGTAGGTCACTCGTTTTGTGTGTGTTCGTGCGTTGGCTTGAAAAGATTTTGGTGTATTTGGGGGTTGATGAGATGCTCGTGGTCGGTCTGTTTCATGGGTTTCTTAGCCGTCTTTGTGTTAGATGCTTCTCTTGAGTTTTACCTTTTTCTTTTTTTTTTTTTAGCCGTCTTTGGTTTAGATGGTGTTCAGTTTTGCCGTTGTTTCTTTGACTTTTACTTTTTGTAATATAAGTTATTGACTCATTTCCTCTCCGTATATTCTAAAAGTTGTATGACAAATTCAAATTTTTACACATACATATACATACATGCATATATATATATATATATATATATATATATATATATATATATATATATATATATATATATATATATATATATATATATATATATATATGTGTGTGTTAATCACATACACAATTGTTCTGTGCAATACTAGAATTACTGAAAGGCCCTCATTCAAACTGGATGGTATCTAATGGAGTATTTATTCAGAAAAAGTTACAAGCTTTCTTGGACAAACAGCCCACATTATCAAGTATGCGTACAATATATATATATGTGTATGTATATATATATATATATATATATATATATATATATATATATATATATATATATACATATACATACATACACACCATCTCAAAACATTTAATTTGTCGCAAATTACCTTTTCTCGGAACACTACCGTCAAGGTTACTTAAAGGTCAAAATATAGAGACTTAAAGTAGACAACACGGCTTAAGAGGGGGAAAGATCTTCACTTACGTAAGCGCTTAGACAAAGAAACGCAGACAGTATTGTACAGGCTGTTAAACTTCCAAGGTAATCTGAAAGGTAAAAAGATTAGGATCTCCCCCTCGACATTATTTCTGCTTAATAGAGAAACGTTCGTCTTCGCCTTGTAAAGCGTTATTGATTTGGTGTTTATTAAATTGCGGTGATGATCAGACCCGTTGCATTATTCCTAGTTTTTCTTAATCTCTCATTCCCCTCTTCCCCTGCTTTTGTCTCTCTCTCTCTCTCTCTCTCTCTCTCTCTCTCTCTCTCTCTCTCTCTCTTTTCTCTACTCATTAACATCTAAGTAATTCCCTCCTTCGCATTTGGTAAAAGAACAAGAACGTTAATTATATTACAAAATCATCCTGTCAGTCAAAAGTCATCCAGATATTGGTATATACATGTTTTGAATTTCATGCTTAGTACGGGTATGATGTGCGTTCAGTTCTGACTGTTTTTCCCAATGCCATCTGTTTGAAAAAAGGGGTTATATTGATGCCCACTCTCCACAAAATCCACTTTGAAATTGATGCGGTTTTGAATGGATATTGGCCATTGATACTTTTTTGTACACTCACACATACACGTTATATATATATATATATATATATATATATATATATATATATATATATATATATATATATATATATACTGTATATATATATATATATATATATATATATATATATATATATATATATATATATATATATATATATATATATATATATATATATATATATATATATATATATATATATATATATATATATATATATATATAAAGTATATATATGATGTGTCCGTATTTGCTCTTTCTACTTCCGGTACGCCCTCCCTTCGGTAGCCCTCCGGAAATATTTGTTTTTATTTATTCTGGAAGCGATTCCGAGCTCATCTCGCAGGCCGTGCCGTGTCTGAATAAGACAATTAAGTCATAACTTTCTCCTGTGTGAGGCTAACCTAATTGTTTCGGTGCCGCCGGAGAGAATCCTTTTTTTTTATTTTTTCCTTAAAAGAAAGGTTTTAATATCATTACAAAAATAAGTATTTCTTTATAATGGGTTTTATTGGCAGTTCGGGAATCCTTGTTTCATCTTATATTGACCCATTAGGCGCGAGTTATGCTTCGGGGAATTCGTGTGAACTGGTTATAACTGTCTTCCGGACTCTCTCGGGAATGGCCCTAACTGCATACTTAAGGCCTTATTTTTTCTGCTTTGCTCTTTCTCTCTTATTTTTATCCTTATTCTCCCGAGTTCTTACTTTTCTCTTGTTTATTCGTCGGTTTCCGATGTTAGGAAATTTTTTTTTCGCTCGAGGTATGTTTTTTTTGTACATGTGCTTTGAACTTTGGAAATTCGAGACAAGTTTATGGATCTTGATGTTTCTTGTATGTTTCAGTTTCACGTTTCGCTTCTGCTGGTACGTTTTGGTATTGTTGTGGTTAAATGTGTTCAGAATTAAAGATAAACTTTGCTGGAACTACACGAAGTGCTTAGCCAGGACAGAGCAGTTTGATTCTACTCGCTCGAGCGCATGCGTAGACTTGTGTTCTTGTACTCGCCTTCAGCAGTAAGTTTGTATCTTGTGTTCCCATGGATATGGCGAATATAATACGGCTCTTTCACATCCTTTTTTGTTTTGTATCAAAGACGAGAAAAAAAGCACGTCTAAAATGGACTAGCCCCCTTTTTTATTTTTTTTTCCTCTCTTTTTTCAACTCCAATTTGGCAACCTTTTAACGACTTGAGGTTAAATATTAAAAAGACAAGCGTTATCGCTCCGCTGTAAACATTAAAAGCCGTTAAGGTCGAATTTATGGGGCTGTAATGAGTATTGAGCGACGTTATGCGCCTCCGGGACCAATTATACACCCTAGTAAATAATCCTCAACTGGCTGTCACTTCTCATTTGTCGTCGAAAACTATAGGTTGCGAAGTTTTCGTAATGAAAGCGCGAATTCGCGACGCAGGAGGTGTGCCCGCCCCACCGATTATTAATTAGTCGAGGTTAGCGGCCGTGGGAGGAACACGAGTGATGGGGCCTTTGGGAGCAAAGTGCTTTTGTGCATGGCAAGAAAAAGAGGGTTTTTTTCCCCCCTCTACACTCACAAAGGGGAAAAAATATATATGCGGAGTTCTTTGTGATTCTTAATTTATTTCCATTTTTTTTTCTCTCCGTCCAGGTTGCACTTTAATTCCAGCATTTTGTGGGCGTGCTTTGCTTCTAATTCTTCTTCTTGCTCATTATTATGAAAAATAATGTGCTTGAGCCTATTTTAAGGACCACACTGCTAATGCATTTTGTGTAATTACAAGCTTAACGTTTATGCTCTCACGGTAACTTTCAAACGTACATTACACATCCACACGCACACGCACACATATATATACATATATATGTATATATATGTATGTATATATATACATATATATATAAGTATATATATGTATAAGTATGTATATATATACATATATATAAGTATATATGTATGTATATATATATATATATATATATATATATATATATATATATATATATATATATAAATACTGTATATACATGAATCAAAATTCATATATATATACATATATATACATACATATATATATATACATACATACATACAGAGAGAGAGAGAGAGAGAGAGAGAGAGAGAGAGAGAGAGAGAGGGAAAATCTTTTGTGTTCTCTCATATTGTTTCCATAAAACAGTCAGCGAGAATGTTTCCATTCGGTGGTGCCTTACCCACGTGTTGTGGTAACCAAATCCCAAACCAGGAAATATTTTATATTCTTTTGTTGGCATCTCCGCCGTAACTGGCCAAAAGTGTTTTCTGGTTTTCTCTCCTTTTTCTTTCCTTCCAGAGGAGTTCTGTTGCTTTATTCTGCTTCTGAGTAAATATATCGATACCTGAGAATTCTTGTGTCGGATGTTATTTGGTTGGAAACCTGTAATAAAAAGTTAATTAGTTTTTGGAATGTTGTTCGACTGTCTGAAGACTTTTGGACATTTGTCTCTCTCTCTCTCTCTCTCTCTCTCTCTCTCTCTCTCTCTCTCTCTCTCTCTCTCATCAATCGTATGGTTTTGTGGCTACCTTCTGATCTCTCTCTCTCTCTCTCTCTCTCTCTCTCTCTCTCTCTCTCTCATCAACCGTAGGTGGTTTGTGGCTACTGCTTTTGTCTCTCTCTCTCTCTCTCTCTCATCAACCGTAGGTGTTGGTGGCTACCTTTTGATTCTCTCTCTCTCTCTCTCTCTCTCTCTCTCTCATCAACCGTATGTGTTTGTGGTTACCTTCTGATCTCTCTCTCTCTCTCTCTCTCTCTCTCTCTCTCTCTCTCTCTCTCTCTCTGCAAACTTGTGGATCTATATTTTCCGGACTAATTTCTGGTCATTTAATGCAATGTTTGGAGACTCAACTTTGTATTAAAAAGAAACAAATTTATTATGCAGTCTGCATTGTTTACATGCGTGACAATCATATTTGCTTGAATGATTTTGTTAATCGACTTGAATTTTTAAATATGACATTTTTACAATTATTAGTTTATCATTAGATGCACGGTGGACCAAAGACCAATGAGCCTTGGCTTATGTTGAAATTTCATTGACCTTTTATGCTTAATATAATTCGAAAATTATTATATTTTTTGCTATATGTAAGTTTTTAGTTATTTAGTTTTGTTTGTCAGTTTCAGTAACTAGTATAATGTATTACATGACAGTGTATTTTTCCTATGGATGGCCATAGTATTTGTTACGTTATTTTCTAATATAATCTGTTATTCTTGTACTTATCGAGTTTTTGATTAGTATGCAATATGATGGATACCTAGGACAGTCGATCCTAATACCAGACTTCTCCATTACCACCCTATTAATAATAATAATAATAATAATAATAATAATAATAATAATAATAATATATGTATATATATAGTATATACATATATAAATATATATATAATATATGTATGTATGTATGTATATATACACATATACATGTCCATATATACACACACAAACACACACGCGCACGCCCATTCATTAATAATTACTTCTGCATGTTAAGCCATGTTCTCTCGTCACGGCTTAATTTGCTTATGCATAGTAAATACACAAATTAATGTCTAATTTCAGTTATTTACGAGCTCGCTCTCTCTCTCTCTCTCTCTCTCTCTCTCTCTGGTAGCCAAGGTCCCCTGCATAAACATTCCATGTAAACAACCTGATATAATGACAGTCATTTGCATATCTGTATGGGGTGGCTGAAACGCCTCTCGCCTTATTACACGAAGGGTAACGACTTAGTCCCACTAACGAAGCCAGATAAAAGATCTCAATTAGGGTACGTCTTTAACAACACCGTTGCCGTTTGCTTTCGTCATGAATTTCCAGATGACTTCATTGCTCATAAGGTTCCTTTTTAGTTTTCCGGAAAAGAAAACTGTCGTGACGGCTCTGTCTGTCCGTCCGCACTTTATTCTGTCCGCACTTCTTTCAGTCCGCACTTTTTTCCGTCCTTACTTTTTTCAGTCCTTACTTTTTTCTGTCCTTACTTTTTTCTGTCCGCACATTTTTTTGTCCGGACATTTTTCTGTCCGCCTTCAGATCTTAAAAACCACTGAGGCTAGAGGGCTGCAAATTGGTATGTTGATCATCCACCCTCCAATCATCAAGCATACCAAATTGCAGCTCTCTAGCCTCAGGAGTTTTTATTCTATTTAAGGTTAAATTTAGCCATAATCGTGCTTCTGGCAACGATATAGACCATGCCACCATCGGGCAGTGGTTAAAGTTTCATGGGCCGCGGCTCAGTATTTTACCGAGACCACCGAAAGATAGATCTTTTTTCGGTGGCCTTGATTATACGTTGTAGCGGCTGTACAGAAAACTCGATTGCGCCGAAGAAACTTCTGCGCATTTTTTACTTGTTTTTACTTTTTTTTCAAGAAGTATTTTCGCGTTTGTTTGCAAATTGTCTCAAGAAAATGCAAGCGGCAGTAACATATTGGATGTGAGTGGTATTTTAGCCCTCTTTTTTTGTTTACCTGTATTAATGACCGTTTGATCTCGGGTAATCATTTTCATATATCTATGATTATCATCGTTTGGTTTGTTTGCCACCTGGCTAAAGACAAAGGAAGCTGCAAAAAATATAAAAAAAACCCTAATTGGATACGTTTTCTTGTCTAACTTTTTATTACGCAGCCGTTTTCCCGGAATTTTCGTGTAAGGTAGATTTTGCTTAAGGAAATACAAGAAATCGTTGGTGTTTTTTTTGGGGGGGGAGAGGGGTGAAGTCTGGTCCTTTCATTTGGATTAAAAATGTATTTAGAATAATGTTCGTGTTTATGTTCGGGTAATAGATTAAGGAACCTATAAATGTCATGCGTGGAATGCGTGTATGTATTTTAGGAGATGGAAGAACTCCGTAATTTCATTCTCTCTCTCTCTCTCTCTCTCTCTCTCTCTCTCTCTCTCTCTCTCTCTCTCTCTCTCTCTCTCTCATTTTTAAGGTCTCCAAGCAGTAGCGTATTCGTTAGATTCATATGACATTTTGCTGGATATCTCTCTACTTTTTTTTCCCTGATTTGCGTGACCTCGTCTGACTGGTACCTGAAGCTGGTGGGAGTATAGGGGGATGTAGCTTGGTGGGGGAGGAGGGGGAGGAGCATTTTTCAACATATTAAAAATAAATCATGATTGCCCATTAAACTGTTCAGGCAAAGAACCTGCTCCCATAAACGCAAGCTGCCATTACGGTCACAGTATGTGTGCCCTGCAACCTGTGGCTCATTTCGCACATTTTAGAAACATTGATTGAGTGGGTGATGAGGCAATAAACTATGAAAAATAATAATTATTTTAGTACCGAATTTCTTTTATGCTAAGGTTTACCACGCGTGACAAAGTCAGAACTCGCAATATGTTTTTTTCTGATATATCATAGTGAAGGTCAAGCTGTTGATAACATTTGGCTGTATGGGGTAGATCGATAGTTCTCATTATCTTCTTACCAGCGAGAAAAACGTCGACGATTTCACGTGGAAATAATTACGATCCGAATCATTCGTCCGTCACAAAGTAGATAGGGAAAAGAATGGAGCCGATCGAGGAAATGTGGCAGTGACTCGGCCAGCGTAGCTTCTCTCCCATACAATAAATCGTGAGTTCTGTTTGAACTGCGCCTCTAAAAGGGTTAATTTACTTTAGGAGGGCACCCTATAATGGCTTCTATGGG
>NC_089741.1:53734357-53746857 GCF_040412425.1 Macrobrachium rosenbergii
GATGTAATAATATCCACTTACAATATCGGAAAACACACACACACCCCTACGTCCACACCCCCTTTATCTACCCCTATGAACTGACACTCGCGTGTGAACACATGCACAAGCACACATGCAAACGCGTGGTCGAACTCACAAAGTCACTATTATACGCACAGCTTCATATTAACACAAAAACCGCGCGTGTACCTTTACGCACTACAGCGTATACATATCCAGAACAGCATACGGACGAGCAAATTTTTTGCAAGCACACACACACACACACACGCAAGCAAGCAAGCAAGCAAACCTCGGGGAAACGAATCGCATAATTGGAGGAAGAGAGTAATGGCCATGCAAAGGTGTTCACGGAAAGAGAATTACGCTAATTATAAAGCGCCTCTGGTGTTGTCAGCGGTGGCAGTGATCCTTTGACATATTTTTTTCAGACTACCTGCTTATGCTTAACACACTCGCACACACACGCACATATATATATATATATATATATATATATATATATATATATATATATATATATATATATATATATAGCAGAATCGATATCACATCAGTTTATATATCTTAGTAAATGAGTGGTCTGAGTCACTGACTATCGTTGTTTCTCAACCCTTAAGACTCAGGAACCGGACGAGCGTCCCCTAAAAACCCAATATCCCTCTGTTGCCCTAAGCAGCAAATTATGTACCTAGATGTTAGAAGGCTGCTGTGTGTAGCTGCAAGACTAAAGAGAAGGATTAAACAATGTTTTTGTTCATTGCTCCGACCATCAAAACTGGTGGGGCGGGTTGGGGGGGAAGGAGGGGTTGGCCTCGACGAGGTAATCCATACCCCACAGGGGTGTAACCACTCATAAGATATTCACACTCTCTCAAAACACGCATGCCCAAATACGTATCTACGTACATATGTATATATAATGTATGCATTTGTTAATTGGTTTTGATGTATAATTCAGTGTAAAACTTCCCAGTTTGCATTTTCAAATACGGCTTGCGGAAACGCTCTCTCTCTCTCTCTCTCTCTCTCTCTCTCTCTCTCTCTCTCTCTCTCTCTCTCTCTCTCTCTCTGGAAACGCGTGTGCGTTCAATTTCCATTTGCGGCAGATTCAATGGATTCTTTGATTGATTTGATCTCATTTGCATTTAAAGTTTGTGTAAGAAAATCGTTTTAGGAGGCATTTTTCGTGGCAAGTAGGGAAGGGGGAGGAAAAGGCAGCGCCGGGCTAAGGCATGGGGTGGAAAGTAATCAAGTGTCCGTTTGCCTGAGTAGGGACGTAAACAATGCTGGCTTGGGCTTAGGGAAAGCGTGTAATCGTCCGTTTATCAAACGTGTCTGTATCTCAACTTGTCTCTGTTGTATTTTTGTAATAATCTGGGAGTTTGATTGACTCAATTCCAGTCAGTATTTAACAGAAATCTTATTTTTACATAAGAGATTGAAGACTGGCTATATTCTCATCGACGCGAATCGGAACACGGCGCGCGGAGGGAAAAGCACGTGGTTTCGCTTATCGATCGATTTTTCTCTTTTCCTCCGGAACCTTTGGTCGATTTTTCTTTCTCGTCAGTCAAACACCGAGATCGACTACGACGACGATGACGACGACGACTCAGGGGAGGAGGAAAGGAAGAAAGAAAGGAGGGAATGAAGGCAGGAAAAGGAAGGTCGACCGGCCTTTTCGTTTACACTTCCTCCAGATTCGACATCAATCTTGACGTCGGGTTTGTCTTGCTCATCACGTAGGCATTGGGAAGCTGCTAAGCCCTCGGTGAAAGCACCTGTGGGGTGACCTGTCTGTCCCGACGAGCTCCCGTTCTGCGAGAGAGAGAGAGAGAGAGAGAGAGAGAGAGAGAGAGAGAGAGAGAAGAGAGAATTAGTTTTGTTAGCGTTTACTCTTATCGAGGAGTCGCCATTTGTGCCGTTGCAGAGATGAGGTAAATATGCCAGGGTGAGAGGCTATATGTAATTATGTATTAAGTATATGCCCCAGTATCTTTATCTCTAGAAATTAATACAGTTATGTTGGAAAAAGTTCCAGTATGTGTGTGTGTTAGTATATTTATTCTTTTAAAATAATATCCGTTTAAACTGTTTCAGAAATTAGGTACATACCAGTGTGAGAGGTTGTCATTAATATATATGTATTATGTATCTGTCATTATACATTATGCATCAGCACTAGTATCCTAATCTTTGGAAACTTTTAACAGTTCTATTGAAAAAGCGCCAGTTTGTGTGTTTGTGTACAAAAGAGAGAGAGAGAGAGAGAGAGAGAGAGAGAGAGAGAGAGAGAGAGACACTTTTAACAGTTCTATTGAAAAAGCACTAGCTTGTGTGTTTGTGTACAAAAGAGAGAGAGAGAGAGAGAGAGAGAGAGAGAGAGGAGAGAGAGAGAGAGAGAGAGAGAGACACTTTTAACAGTTCTATTGAAAAAGCACTAGCTTGTGTGTTTGTGTACAAGAGAGAGAGAGAGAGAGAGAGAGAGAGAGAGACACTTTTAACAGTTCTATTGAAAAAGCACTAGCTTGTGTGTTTGTGTACAAAGAGAGAGAGAGAGAGAGAGAGTTTTTATTTAGCATTCAGATTTCGAATAATGCCATGAATGTTCCTATACGTTCCTCAATTTAATTTGGTCGAAAATGTTGCTTGGGAAACACTTGACTGGGGTGGAGGGCTTTGTTACGTTTGGTATTTTCCTCCCCACCAGATTCCCCGTTGGGGGTTTAGCAATCCCGAGGGAGGATGACGTAATCTGGGACAACATTTGGGCTGGCGGGATAACGCGTTTATAGGTCCCCCTATCCAGTTTCTTCTCTCTCTCTCTCTCTCTCTCTCTCTCTCTCTCTCTCCACGCAAATACTCTCCGACACGTTTCATCAGTACAGACTCTCTCTCTCTCTCTCTCTCTCTCTCTCTCTCTCTCTCTCCCGTAACGTTTCTTCAATCTTATTTTTAAGTCTCATTGATGTTCGATTCATAAACTCAGTAGAAAGGCTCTCTCTCTCTCTCTCTCTCTCTCTCTCTCTCTCTCTCTCTCTCTCTCACTAGCATATTCATGCCATTGTTCTTCAATATAATTCTGATTGCGTGCAGAATGTTACAAGTCGTCCAACAAATGTCAGTAAAAACTACAAAAACATATTCATCTCATTATTATTATTATTATTATTATTATTATTATTATTATTATTATTATTATTATTATTATTATTAGAAGATGAAACCTATTCATATGGAACAAGCCCACAGGGGCCATTGACTTGAAGTTCAAGCTTCCAAAGAATATGGTGTTCATTAGGCAGAAGTAAGAGGAAGTAAAGGGAAATACAGAAAGAGGAGATCCCACTCTTTTATAAAAAAAGAAAAATCAGTTAATAGATTAACAAATAGATGAAAATGTATCGAAATGCAAGGAAATGTCCTCCAGAAGAATAAAGACTCGTTTTACATTTTAAATTAATATTGATTTTGTACTTGGAAGTTCTGGCTGTGGTTCATAGCCATAGGAATGGTTTGCCATACTTTCAACGTCACTTGTTAAAGGTGAGCAGTAATGCCAAACGTCAAGGTATTTTTCTTGTTAATGAACATGTATATACATTTCCTCCATTTACAGAAACTGGACTTGTGTGTTCATTCACTGCACCCCCTCCCCAACCCCAAGCCCCACCCCCACCCCCTTTATCTTCCCTGAATGTGGCCTTGTTTATCCGTCTCTCTGTCCTGACCTTCATGCTTCCGTTATGGTTGGAATTCAGTGATGTTTATCGTAACACTTGTTCTTCAGTTGTGTTCTTGTTGTTGATGTTTTGTCAGAGGTCTTTGAAGAATGCTGATGATTGGTATCTTGAGTTGTTCATTTGATTAAATGCACACATTATCATAATTTGAAGAATGTTGATAATTAGCAGCTGAATTGTTAATTTTACTAGATACACACATTGTCAATATACATTCACGCACACAGACACACACACATATATATATATATATATATATATATATATATATATATATATATATATATGTGTGTGTGTGTGTGTGTGTATCTATACAGGTCGGAAATTTTTTCGTATTAAAGGTTCCTCAAAAATTAAGAATTTGATTAATAAGGGTTGGGGTCACACTCGAACGAAGAAAAGATAGATATATAATACACGTGACCCCAACCCTTATTAATTAAATTCTTAGTTTTTGAGGAACTTTTAATACGAAAAAAATTTCCGATCTGTGTACTGTTTACAGCTGTCAGTAGAGCACAGTTCATTTCTATCGTTTTCATTTTGCATACTCATTAAGAATAAGTGATTACAAACTATAAAATGAATACAGCTGTACTCTGACAGAAGGAAAGTTAAAAAAAAGGTGCACTTTAAAATTACATGCAAACTTGATTAAAAAAAAAAAAGAAAAAAAAGCGTGGATTCTTAGGTGACCGAATTTCACAATTAACCCCCTCCCGCGCTGAATTACCAGAATCCCCTAAGGCGATTCACCTTTCTATAGACAAAAGAAAGCTTACGCCTGCCCTCCCTCTCTAACTCCCTCCCTTTCACCCTCTCTAAAGTTTTCCCTTGTTTTTCCTCTTTAAAGTTCTTCTTTTGTTTCTTCATAGTTCCTTGCTTCGCCTCTTCAAGTTTCTGTTATTTTCTCCTCTCGAGTTTGCAGGTTTTTTTCTTGGAGTTCGTTCTATTTCTCCTTCAAATATCCTTTTCTTCCTTTCGTTCTATTTTATCTATATTTTCCCTTATTTCCCTTTCTCAAGTTCCTCTTTCTCCTCTCATGTTCCCCTTGTTTTTGTCTCAACTGCCCTTAATATTCTCGCGAGAGTTCCCCTCTTTTTCTCTCTGAAGGTCTCTTATGCGCCCCTCTTAAGTTGTCCTATAGTTTTCAAGTGTTAAATACTTCCCCGGTAGCTGTACTACTACTACTACTACTACTACTACTACTACTACTACTACTACTGCTGCTGCTGCTGCTGCTTATGCTAAAAAACAGGGTCGCAGCTGATAATTCACATTAGATGGCTGAAGCTTTCACCCATCATAATGGGTATTAATTGCTACAAAATGTGCCCTAGCTTTTGCTGACATCTGGGGCTGCTGAGTCACTATTACTATTCCTGTGACTATTTTAGAAGATAATAAATTTCTCACTCGCCTATGAGTCGTCTTGTTTTTGTTTTTGATGATACACTACAACTAGTATTACCATTAATATTATCATTCGTAACCAACAGCAGATTAAGTACAAACCTGCACTCCCCCAGACGGAACGAAGATTAAGCAATAAAGCAATTAGTGATGGTACTGGAAGATTACAGCCAAGTTGAAGCAAGGAGAATCAGTGACCAAGGGAACCGGTATTGTATGAAGTTTTGGGGGAAGGGTAGGGTGGGGGATGGGGATGGGTGGTGTAAGGGTAATGGCAAAGAGGTTACAATAGCAGGGTGGGAAGGATACGGCAGAATGAAAGGGGAAGGCGGTAGCCCTGTGGGGGAGAGAGAGAGAGAGAGAGAGAGAGAGAGAGAGAGAGAGAGAGAGACTAAGGGTAAGGGGTTACAGGGGAGGGAATGGGGTATTGGAGAGGAGTCACGGGAGGGAATTTAAAGTCCAGAGGGTCGCGTGATTATTAAGAATGCACCATTGATTCTCTCTCTCTCTCTCTCTCTCTCTCTCTCTCTCTCTCTCTCTCTCTCTCTCTCCTGCTTTTGGCCCGCTGGGTAATTTCTTCAAATTTGACAGAAGGGTAAAGCCTCCCTCAAGTGATCCCACCGTTCAAATGCTTGAAGCGAAATAATTTAATATTCACCTCAGTTCACCTGCTTTTGTGTCGTAATTTTTGCTTGAAGTTTTCACCAACTTATTTTACAGCAAACAGATAAAAATTATTATTATGCCTTTATTCAGTGTATGAAATGATTAAGTGCTGTCCATAGTAGGCTAATGACGAAAAGAAAGCTAATGATATTACTTCTAAGCGGGAATTATGACATTTACTGACATTAGTAATAGCACCGAAATGGTTTCATTGCTCTAATCAGCCAGCAGTATTTGAGATTATAATTATGCAAAATGACATTGTATTCTTAATGGCTACATAAATCAAGATTTCCAGGATGTCAAGTGAATTGATCGGCCTAATTTATGCCTCTTGAAGGTATTTTAGTCAGTGGAAATATAATAGATAGCTGAAGTATAAACATTTCTTACTGGTGGTCACAGCTTTCGAAAAAGCATGGGTCAAAGTAGATGAAACTCTCAGCCGCGGCCATTGAAACTTTCAGCCACAGCCCATGGCTAACTTTAACCTTAAATGAAATGAAAACTACTGAGGCTAGAGGGCTGCAATTTGGTATGTTTGATGATTGGAGGGTGGATGATCAACATACCAATTGGAGCCTCTAGCCTCAGTAGTTTTTAAGATCTGAGGGCGGACAGAAAAGTGCAGATGGACAGACAAAGCTGTCACAATAGTTTTCTTTTACAGAAAACTAAAAATTTGCGGGACACAGGTTTTTTAACAAATCATCGGGAAAAGCATTTGGAAGAAAATGTATTACTTAATGGGCTTAAGAGTGTTTCAAACAAATTATTGAGCAAAACAGATTAAGGAACAAATTTCATTACCAGGTGAGCATGGTGTCTTTGGGTAAGCATCGATCGAAACAAATGAAGGATGAAAATTTCGATTTTTTCGTCATAGAAAGGTTTTGACACAACGGTAAAAACGACCTTTTTCTGAATTCCTTATATTGTAATTATTTTAGCGGTTGACATTTGTAAGACTTGGCTCCCTACTTAGACGAGCATTTTTGCCAAAGCTTTTAAGGCAGCTGAAGTATGAATATAAATTACCCGGTGAGCTTAGAGCATTTTTTGACAGAGTGTCAGTCAAAACCTTAAATGACTTTTCTTTTTAATTTATTTTCTAAATTCCTCGTATTGTAATTAGTTTAAATTGAAAGGGGTCGACAGGGGTTGGCCGTTTGTAAGACTTGTTTCCATCGATTTTTAGATTACACTACACAGTAATTGACGTCCCATTTGCATGTCCATTAAGTTCTGTTTCGTTTTAGTGCTCCTGACCTTTTTTCCTTACGTGTTTTAGTCTCTCTCTCTCTCTCTCTCTCTCTCTCTCTCTCTCTCTCTCTCTTTCTCTCTCTCTCTCTCTCTATTGCGCATTGCACATATTTAGTTCACCCACGTCTACTGACCTCGTATCATTAAATTTTTATTTTCCCTCTTGTGATGTTTTCGTGTGACAGCTTTTTATGACTATATTAAAAAAAATTTAAGCTCCTGTATGTCAATCCACAAAACTGGATAATTTAATCAGTCAGAATTCCGAAAGTTGTGCTTCAGCATTGTCGGATTAATGCGCTTGCTAGCATAATTCCATTTATACAAACAACTCGTTTTTATATTTACCTACACAAGTGTTCAGCCTGAAATGGATATTTCAGAGCCAGTCTTTGAAGCTCATTTCTGTTAAATGTTGGAGCCGTTTTGTTGGTTCCTATCTGTTTTATGTCTGAATAAAATCTAGATAAATTCACTGTTTACACAGGGTATAAACAATAATTTTTATTGCAAAGTTTAATGTTGAGACTGCATTACTCGAAAATGCATTTGAAGAGTTTATGCAGGTGTGCAATCTGTATATAACCTATATTCCTTATTTTCAAACCAAATACGTTAGGATTTAGTGTTATGAAGACAGTAAATAAAGGCTGTTAAAACACTGAACAAAAACAGAATCGCTGAACTTTTAAAAACTGCTTTCCCATTTACCCAAGCTGTGATTATATTTCAGAAGGCTTTTCTTGGCATAATCCATTATGTCTAAATGACATTTAATGCTGCCAGAGAGAGAGAGAGAGAGAGAGAGAGAGAGAGAGAGAGAGAGAGAGAGAGAGAGAGAGAGAGAGAGAGAGAGAATTTACTTGAAGCTCCTCACTGAGAGGCACTATTTTGTCTACTTTCCCTCTGCCAGAGAGAATTATAATACCATTGAAACACATAATATTATACATATATACATGTACATTTATGCTTATATACATATACATACATATATATATATATATATATTATATAGATACAATATATATATATATATATATATATATATATATATATATATATATTATATATAATATACATATATTATATATATATAATATATATACATATATTATATATATATATGTATATGTATACATACGTAGACTCTATGTACTCATGCATAGTCATGAAAACATACAACTATTTAGATTCTTTTATACCCTCCTAAGTGTAATCTTAGACCGAATGAATGGTTGCAATGATGGTTAGTGGCGTCCATTAATCATAATGTTGATATCAGCATTTCCTAGAATTATACTAATTTTCATTTTTTTATCTTTGCAGGTAAGTAGCAGCCACTGTCAGATTATGAGACTTGTCAGAGTTAATCCTGTTCGTAAATGTTAGTGAGTATGACTCCGATTTCTTCTTGATTAGGTTCCGCCAGAAATGTGTTCGTTTGTCTTCAGCATGTGTGTATGTGTGTGTTTATGTGGGGCATGTATGTATGTATGTGTGTGCGTATGTGCGTGCGCATCTCCATTACCTCGCCGAAATGTTTTAAAAAATGCTGTTGGAAATTTGGGGTAAAAAAAAATGTGAGGTTATTTTTTGGAAATGGGCAAGAGAGAGCGAATGACAAAATGCTAATGAGTGAAGCAAATGAAAGGTTTTCACGGCTTCACGTGTGGCATGATACAGAACCGTTCAGTTTATTTCTTGTGGCCATAATTGCAAAAGAGTGAAATACGTTATGGCGTCTTACGTCGTGATATTTGAAGGCTTTCCAGTGGGGGGATTCCTTGGGATTTGGTGGTCGTTTAATAAGCCTTTTAATGGGCTTTTCGTGAAGTCATTTAAAGAAATTATCGATGGTACTGAGTCTTAATTTACAGGACATGTAAGTGATGCATCCGGCAGTGTCAGGGGCGAAAAAAAGAAAAAAAAAGTTCTTCCTGAGTTTTCCTCACCAGAAACTTTTCATTGGGATGACAGAGTGTGATACCATTTATTAGGACAAATCACAGTTATCCGTCTAGCACTAAATTATCAAGTGTGCGCGTCCTCTTGATTGAGCAATAACTCAAAGAGCTGATTAACCGGAAACTTTATGACTTCAGTCAACGGAAGGAGTTCCAACTTGGGGAGCCCATTATGACGTATGGTCCTCCGAGGACCTTCTGGGGGATCCTGGCTTGGAGGACTGCTGTATCTCTCTCTCTCTCTCTCTCTCTCTCTCTCTCTCTCTCTCTCTCTTCCCGATTGTTTGGGGAAGTTCTTGTATGGATTATTGCTCGTAGGCGTCGATTTTTGTATTAAGTTTTGTAGAAAGATTTACTGCCTGGTGATAGTTGTTTGGGCTTTTTGATTTAAACGTCCTTAGTTTTTGTAGTTCTAATGTATTATTTGCATATCTGTAATCTCTACTTTACTGTTTAACAGCTCATTTCACACACACAAACATGTATTTTGCGTACTGTGTATATATAGACATGCCTATAGATAGATATTGATGTCAGTGGTGCAGAGAAACAACTTATGGCATTTCTTATGCCAGAATCCTTTTTTGCCTATCTTTTTGTAGATGTCTCTTTTTCCATTTTCCCCCTTCAGGAACGCCTATCTGTGCCGCCGTCTGCCTCGCCCCCAGTAGAAATAGTGAGCGTCTTGTTTTTATGTCCGACACCTTTTGGTTCCTCTGGCTGAGCATGATTTTTTTATTTTTATTTTTTTTTCTCTTCCTCCTCCTCCTCCTCCTCCTCCTCCTCCCATTTTCTTGTCTTGTTCTCCTTTCGGAATTGGTGTTGAGTTGGAAGAGCAGGAGAATGACTGTGTGTGTGTGTGTGTGTTTCTGTGGGATTTGTGGATTCGTGTCTCGTCTTGTCTTGTCTTTTAAAGTAGATGTTTTTTTCCAAGTGTGTGCAATAAATATTTCTTGTCGTCTTGTTTGCTATTTTCGTCCTAATATTTGTCTCTTCTATTTTCGTCCGCCCTTCCTTTTTCCTTTTATGTCGTAATATGCTGCTTATTCATATCTCTCTCTCTCTCTCTCTCTCTCTCTCTCTCTCTGTATATGTGTGTGTGTGTGTTACAATAAAATAATATTTATAACTAAGAAGGTCTTTTTGAATGCAGTTGATTTTGTTCTTTTTGGCAGAACATCGTCAGTTATACAAGTCTCTCTCTCTCTCTCTCTCTCTCTCTCTCTCTCTCTCTCTCTCTCTCTCTCTCTCGTAAACACTGCTTTTAATTCAAAAAAGTTTAATGTTTAATGTTTTTTATACTACAATTTTTGGTCAAGTCTAGTACCCATTCTCTCTCTCTCTCTCTCTCTCTCTCTCTCTCTCTCTCTCTCTCTCTGGTCCTATTGTATCTTTTGAGGGTGTATCTTCCTCCCGTAATACCATTGTTTCCATCTCCGTCCCTTCCCCTTTAATGCCATTACCTCTCGTTATTGTTTCTTGCATTTTTTGCTTTCGTCTCCACGCTATCCTCGGCCACTTTTCCGCATGACCAAGAATCACTCTCTCTCCTCTCTCTCTCTCTCTCTCTCTGGATATCCACTTTGATAATGGAAACTGTCCGTCCTATATCGTGTTATGATTTTTTTTCCTGTTTCTTTTTTTCGTGTTTCTTTTTTTCTTGTTTCTTCTTTCCTGTTTCTTATTTCCTGTAATGTGCACTATTTTCCATAAACTTTTCATAGCTTTTAGATATTTTCATAGATTTTCAAAGATTGTCGCATTGTCGTACATCGTAATTAAGATTTTCGTATACTTCAGACTTTATCATATCATTTTTACACTTTTAGCCATTGTACGCTGTATAAAATTCTCTCTCTCTCTCTCTCTCTCTCTCTCTCTCTCTCTCTCTCTCTCTGAATATCCGTTCTGATAATGGGAACTGTCCATTCTATGCTGTCATGATTTCTTTTTTATTTTGTTTAGTTTCCTGTTTTCTAGTTTCCTATTTTCTATATTGTGATGTCTTTTCCAACTCTTTTCCATTCTTTATTGGTATTGTCGTAAATTTTGTATTTTCATGGTTTTGATTTAAAATGGCTTACAGTTCTGATATGTTCCTACATCTCAGCTGTATTAAATAGTTGAACTTTATTGTCATAGGTTCTAGAATTATTGTAGAATTTGTTTTATGAATTTTGAGACAATTTAGGTATAATTCCCTTGCTTGTGTTTTAATTTCAAATATAATTCCTATTCTTGTGTTTTCATTTTAAATATAATTCCCTTTCTTGCGTTTTAATTTTGAAAATAATTCCCATTCTTGTGTTTTAATTTTGAAAATAATTCCCATTCTTGTGTTTTAATTTCAAATATAATTCCCTTTCTTGTGTTTTAATTTTAAATATAATTCCCATTCTTGTGTTTTAATTTTAAATGTAATTCCCATCCTTTTGTTTTAATTTTAAATATAATTCCCATTCTTGTGTTTTAATTTTAAATATAATTACCTTTCTTGCGTTTTAATTTTAAATATAATTCCATTTCTTGTGTTTTAATTTTGAATAAAGTTCCCTTTCTTGTGTTTTAATTATAAATATGATTCCCTTTCTTGTGTTTTAATTTTAAATATAATTCCCTTTCTTGTGTTTTAATTTTAAATGTAATTCCCTTTCTTGTGTTTTAACTTAGAGAACATTTTTTCATATCCTGGTCTTCCTTGTTCGGTAATGTTTTCGTTATCATCCGAACTTTAACTTTCGATTTAAATTTTTGCTAATTTCCTTTGTCTTTTTCTTAATATCTTGGCTGCCATTTCTCGCTTCAATACGTAATACGTAGACAGACTAGAAATATTTCTCTCTCTCTCTCTCTCTCTCTCTCTCTCTCTCTCTCTCTCGTTATATTGTGGTTTCTCATTTCATTTTTTATCCGCCGTTTCGCAGTTACTTTCTTGATAGATTTCTCAAACTTTTAATGGAATAGCAAAGAAGTAAGCGGTCGTTCCTCTTCTTAAGAGATATTTTCATGCATTTTTTTTTCTCGTCAAAGAAGTCCCCCCTGGAAATTTATTAAATAATATTATCTTTCGATTTGCAGTTAAGATTATTTTATATAACGCTGTCGATGGCACGTCGTCCTTTCATTGTCATCATTATTCCTACAATATCATGACAAAATAAAAAAATAAAGCTACTAAGAATTTTTTTGTTAAATTATCTTAAAAGTTTAGTAGAGAGCTTTTGGAAACCTACTCAAGTTTCGAAAAAAAATTCTTAAACATTTCGATAATGAAAATATTTTTGGATTTTTTGTGCTATTGGTTTTATTTTTGCTGTTGAACTCCTGAAGAATGTCTGTATGGTAAGACAGCAAATATGCGGTATATTCCTCTTATCAAAATATAATATTATATCTCTTCAGATTCTCTCAGTATTACTAAAATGTCACTCTTCGCGAGAAA
>NC_089741.1:53756857-53791857 GCF_040412425.1 Macrobrachium rosenbergii
ATGGTAATTCCTGTAGTCTTTATCTTCACTTACTCTGTTTGATAGTAATGGTAATTCCTGTAGTCTTTATCTTCACTTACTTGGATTTTTTAGTTACTTTAATATCGTTTTTATTCTTATTGTTAACGTGAAATGGATCATCTGTATTATTGAAATTAAAAGCACTGAAAAAGAAGGTAAAACTTCAGAGGAGTGTAAGGGGGCTGAGGACGTGGCGTGTGTGTGTGTGTGTGTTTGTGTGTGTTGGGGTTGAGGGAATTGGTGGGGAGGGGGGCCCCCCGGGAGGGAAGAGTTTTAGTCATCCTGTCAATGAACCAAGGGATGAATCCTCTGCAATGCAAGGGTAGTATTCTAGTAAGTGTAATACTTAATAGGAATCCATTTCGCCTGAAGAGGAGACTCATTTGATGATGATAGTTGGAAAGGGAGAGGAATAGTCTCTCTCTCTCTCTCTCTCTCTCTCTCTCTCTCTCTCTCTCTCTCTCTCTCTCTCCTTCTTCTTCTTCTTCTTCTTCTTCTTCTTCTTCTTCTTCTTTCCCCCTTTCTCCCTTTCCGTTATTCCAGACATTCTTATATTGCAGCGGGAAATTGGTTATTGCCTTTAATACAATGCATTCCGAACTAGTTGAAATATTAGTACCATTGGTAATGTTAGTGTTAGTAGAGAAGTGAATATTAATTCCATAAAGCCAACCGTTTGTGCACAACTACCATATAAAGTTCAGATGATACTTCCTGCTTGGTTAATGGCAGAAGAAAAGGTAATATTAGTCATCTTGGCAACTATAGTTTTTATTTTTTTGTGAATTCAAGCGAAGCGACTTGGAGCAGTTCGCGGTCTGATGCTTGCAAGCGATCGTTGTGGAGGTAAATGTAATAATTGGGCAACGGAGGAGAGGAGGGGTGGGGGAGGGCGTCGGGATTTGACTTTCAAAACGTCATGTAGTTTAATGGTCTTTCTAACTGCCCCCTTTAATTACCGCTAACTGGGTGACGGAGTGTCGACGCTCATTGGCTAATTGCCTGCGATCTCGTACTGCCATTAGCGCCAAATGTTGCACCCGAACTGTTATCACATGCGCTTGTATTACAATGGCGTTGGCATGGCTCGCGCTCGTATGACAATAGAAATGCGTTATGGTTATACATGGATTTCTTAACTTGGAGGGAGGGCGTGTTGTCAAGGAATTCTGACGCTTGGAAATGCCGGGCTGTTTTGTTTAGTCTCAGTCTGGTAAGGAAAATGCTCTTTATTATCTCAGTATTTAAATGGAGCCTTTGTATATGAATTCATTGGTGCAACCGCTGAGTATATATTGGTCTTCGGTTTTTTTGAGAATGGTGTGACTTCTTGCACAATCCTTGACCTAGACACCGCATCACAATATCAAACACTGTTGGCATTATTCATATTTATATATTTAAAAATTGGTCAGCAATTATTATTATTAAAGTGAACAGGTCAGGTTAACTTTGAGTGCACAAATTTGTTACCGGCATTCTTGTCCATACAGATCATTTTCTTCAGTTATCTCTTGTTTCTACGATAGATTTTGCTCATTTTCTCTTGCAAATGAATGTATATACATTGGACTGTATTTTGGATGTTTTCGGTTTTATAATCATATATACACGTATTCTCTTTACGATGACTTTTTTCGTTCACTCATGAATCTGTACAAGTTTGTTACTACGTTGGTTAATGTTGATATTTTCTTCAACTGAATGTACGTTAGGTGCACGCAACTATTTTATAGCTGTTCAGTTTCCCATTGATGAATCCTCGCATATTCTCTCAGCCCTTTCGCTTTCATTTATGATATAGAAAGTTGTCGGCAGCGTCACTTGAACTTAATCTGTGATCAGTTCGAACCTATTTCTCTTCATCAGGAGGGAGGAACTGCAATTGTAAAGTGGCTTACGGGCGTGGGGGAGGGGAGAAGAGGTTTGGAATGGGGGTGGGGGAGGGGGGAACTGTTAGGGAGAAGGGGTCAGGAAGGGAGCAGGCAAACTGGGATGAAGGGGGGGAGGGGTGTCACATGATTAATGTGATTGTCTTCATCGGATAGGAGAAAAGGGAGGGTCCGGAGAGGAGCCCCGGGGTTATGCTATTATGACATCTGCTTTGTAGGTTTAATCACCTCTGGGCGTCTTTCGGCCGTTTCTCTATGCTTCTCCTAATTAAGCGACAGAGAGTTGATGCTCGAAGATTGCAGACGCCTTATTATGGCGGAGGAGTGTGTGTGTGCAATGCTTCGTTGCGCTTTGCATAGCGAAAAGGTCCGTTTTATATTCATTTCAAGCGTACATATATGGCGATTGCTGGTCGCCCATTAATAATTGTGTGTTTTTCGTTACACTGTAAGCCTTACATTTTTTTGTATTGTATGTATTGGTTTTGTTGTATGCATTACATTTTGCAGTGTTTTAATTAATACCGTTTTAGGTATGGTTTTCGTAAAATTTTTGCTTGTCACATTTATTTTGAAAATACAGTTTTGTAACTATTTAGCTCGCTAGTTCTGACCGACACATACCGTGCTCGGTTGATGTGCTTGTTCTCTCTCTCTCTCTCTCTCTCTCTCTCTCTCTCTCTTTTGTCGATGTGTGTGGGTTTAAGGAAACAAAAACTTCAATACAGGTTGTCCTGTAAGCCAGCTTTCTTCCACGACACATTAACTTTTTTAAGAATCGAAATCTCAATTATGTCATTTTAATCACAACACATTACCATATTTTCATAGATTAATGTAATTATGCATAATGAGAGTAATTTTACATAAGTATTCTTAAACGACATGGTATCTGCGAAAGTCCAAAGTGTAGTTAGTTTCATTCCATGCATAGCCTGTAAAAAAGAAAAAAACCAAATCAGAGTTTTGTCTCCCTCCTCAAGTTATCTTTATTTTTTTTTCTGGGGAAACGGTGATCCGAAGATTCGACAGCGAGAGTCTTGATTTTCTTTTTTTTTCCCCGAGATTCGTTTCCTTATCCCGGTGTTATCCCGCTATGAATCAGCTGTTTCCGTAATCGACTCAAGGCGTAGGAGCTCGCTCTCTCTCTCTCTCTCTCTCTCTCTCTCTCTCTCTCCGTTGGAATTTCTTCCTTCGACGAGCCTCCTCGGAGAGACAATGTTAAAACTTTCGGATGAAGGGAAAAGAAGGAAAGAATCTGTGCCAATCTGGTTCAATTGGCCCTCTACCGCCTACATTTTGATTATCCTCCCTTTGAATCTTCCTCCTCCTCCTCCTCCTCCTCCTCCTCCTCCTCCTCCTCCTCCTCGCCCCTTTCTCCTACTCCTCCTCCTCCTCCTCCTCCTCCTCCTCCTCCTCCTCCTCCTCCTCCTCCTCGCCCCTTTCTCCTACTCCTCCTCTTCCTCCTCCCATCCCCCTCCCCCTTCCTCCTACTCCTTTTCCTCCTCCTCCTCCTCCTCCTCCTCCTCCTCCTCCTCCTCCTCCTCCTCCTCCTCCTCCTCCTTTTCCTCCTCCTCCTCCTCCTCCTCCTCCTCCCCCCCTCCTCCTCCCCCTTCCTCCACCTCCTCCTCCTCCTCCTCCTCCTCCTCCTCCTCCTCCCCCTCCCATGTCCCCTTTAGGGCAGGGGGGTTGCGAGGTTTATAGGAAGGGGATGGAGGATGATGGTTAAGGATGGGTGGGGACAGAATTCGAGGTATTCCCACGTTTGATCTTGCCCAGTCAGCTGGTTGCCGGATATTCCATTGTTTTATCATGAGGCTTGCGGTGAATATCAACCATGTCGAAACCATTGCTTCGCCGAGTAGGTTTTTTTTTTTTTTTCTTCCGAGTGTGTGTGGGCCGTCCTGCTTAGCTTGCGAGTAGCTTAACTAAGCTAGGGTAGGACCGGATGGATGGTCAAGCATAGCGAGAGAGAGAGAGAGAGAGAGAGAGAGAGAGAGAGAGAGAGAGAGAGAGAGAGAGAGAGAGAGAGGGAGGCGGGGGAGAGAAATGTTCCATTGTCTCGTATGTCTAGAACCGTAAAGTTTCTCGTTCTGGTCGATAATAATAATAATAATAATAATAATAATAATAATAATAATAATAATAATGTGTAAAATTTATATTAATTTTCCAGTATGTCTGATTTTATTCTGGTTTACGAAGCGCTTTCAAGATCCTGGTCAGATCTCATTAGCAAATAATGATGTTTGTAATTATGATTATGATAACTGCTGTGTAAAAGAGAGAGAGAGAGGGGTGTGGGGGTGGGGGGCGGGTGACAGGGCCAACCCAAAAATCTCTGCGTTTGGGGAAAATTATAATTCGAGACATTCATTCATAAGCGAGAGGAGGTAATGTTGATACAAAACTCTTCAAAAGAGTTTTTTTATGATCCCGTAGACAGAAGGAGAAACGATGATAGATGATCCGTTCCCAGATCTCGAAAATGAGAGAGAGAGAGAGAGAGAGAGAGAGAGAGAGAGAGAGAGAGAACAAAGGCCAGAAGAGGAAGGGACATAGCAGCCTAACGCATGAGGCAAGAAAATTAAATTACGGGCGACGTTGATATGGTATTCTGTAGGCCTAAAGGCTGTGTATGTATGTGTGTATGTTTGTGTATGTGTGGACCAGCGCTGCGTCTGGTCGATTCAGCTATAGTTATTATTAAGGTTATTCTATCTTATTTTGTGTAGTTCTGCCTTGGGATGCCTAAGGCAGCGGACGAAACCGGAACTTAAGCAAAATACGAGATTCCGTTGATAATGTTGAAGTTATGGGAGTGAGTTAGGCTGAAATTATGGAAATGAATTTACGTCAATTTTTCAGACGTTAATGCTGAAGTTATGGCATAGAAATGTTGATGGAAATAATGAAGTCTTGTAATTATAATAAAAACGAACATGTAGAAGATGACGGAAATATATGAAGTCTCATAATGGTAATTACACGAAGACAGAAGTGTATCATTGTAGGACAGGAGTTAATTGGACTAAATAAGTGTTGAAATTCTTCCCAAATAGAGCGATAATGAAATTGTGTCAGTTAATTTCTTTTCGAAATTCGTGTAACTTTCTGGAAGATAATTATGTATACTTTCAGAGACCGAGGTATTCCTTCAAAACTTCGGATTTTTTGAATAATTTAATTAACGAGAACTTTGTCGGATGAGTGCCGTATAAGAGACAGTGATTACGTTATTCAAGTTTCTGTTTTTTTATGTAGGGTGGGGGTGGGGGAAACCTTGGGGAGGGGTGGAAAACGGGGGCGTGGGGATAATATACCATATCGTACCATCGAATGGTGTCAGGGACTTGTGCCTAATTATTTTCGAGGCATTATTCCGATTGTTATTGTTGGTCTCTCTCTCTCTCTCTCTCTCTCTCTCTCTCTCTCTCTCTCTCTTACACTCCGCTATGCTCCAGCTGACTTAGTGACTCACGTACCCGAAGGTAGTCGACTGCGGTGGGTTACAACCAGGCTGGAAAAGGGGATTGGGCTGACAACCGCATCCCACAAAGATTTTGGCGAGAATCGGAAGTTAATTCTATATCTTACAATCACGCCAGTTGTCGAAATTGCATGATATAGGCCGAACTTGCTTATGTCATACCGAGGGCTGACATTTTTTTTTTATTTATGAAATGTCCTATATATTCTTATTTTCCATTGTAGCTTACTGTAGTTTAATTTTGTGTTGTACCGATTATCCTTTGTTTTGCTTTTTTTTTTTTTTGGAATTTTAGTTTTTTTTATCAATTGGGTATTTATTTTACTTTTTTTTTTCTTTCCAAAAAAAGACACCCATCCTCAAACGTTACCAAGTGCCCGTAAACGGATTAATAGGAGTTTAATGAAATAATGGGAAAATAAATAGATTAATGGAAGGCATCCCCCTTCAAACCTCCCCCCCCCAACTCCCCACATAAGTTCAGAACCAACAGCCTATTTCCCTTCCCCCTCCCCCTCTTTTTTTCTGGAGGGGGGCATACGTCCCAGTTTCCTATAAATTGGTCATAAAACCTTGAAATTAGAGCGTTTAGTGACAATTACTGGGGAGTCTTGTAGTGGTCTCGTCGGCCCTGTTTGACCATTTCCATCACGTAATTGGTCGTTTGAGGGAGATCTGATGGCTTGATTAATTAGAGTTGTCGTCGTTGTTGTTGTTGCTGCTGTTGCTGTTGCTGTTGATGGTGTTGTTTAGTCGACGTATCAGATGACGGGCTGAGATGTCTGTCTCAGCATCTGGAGCGGAAAATAGTTTCCTGGTTTTTTATTATCCATTTTTTTCGTAAGTCGGTGTGTGAGTTTGCTTCAGCAAGACGTTGTTTCACGAGACAACATCCCGTGATGTGTGCGCTAGCATGTGCAGCGTGAAGGATGTTGTTTCATTTTAAAGACCTTGTTTCCTTTCACATAAGTCTAAGGAATTTCTGGTAGCATGTGCACTATAGGCTTGTGAGAGATTCATTGCCTCTGTTGGAAAAGTGTACATAGCGTGTGCAAGGTTAAGGATGATGTTTCATTGATGATGATGTTTCATCAAGGATGATGTTTCAGTCTGCGTAATGTTAAAGAATTTGTGGTAGGATGTGCACGTAGGTTTGTGTAAGCTTCATGGCCGTTTTAGAAAGGTTTGGCGTCGGGATGTGTACACACAGTTTCGCTAAGGTTTAGAGCGTTGTTTCAAGGTTTAGGACATTGTTTCACGGTTTAGGATGCTGTTTCAAGGTTTAGAGCGTTGTTTTCAAGGTTTAGGGCGTTGTTTCAAGGCTTAGGACGTTGTTTCAAGGTTTAGGACGTTGTTTCAAGCTTTAGGGCGCTGTTACGAGGGTAAGGACGTTGCTTCAAGGTTTAGGGCTTTGTTTCAAGCTTTAGGATGTTGTTTCCAGGCTCGGGGTGTTGTTTCAAGTTTTAGGACTTTGTCTCAAGGTTTAGGGTGTTGTTTCAAGGTTTAGAACGTTGTTTCAAGGTTAGGGGGTTGTTTCAGGGTTTAAGACGTTATTTCAAGGTTTAGGACGTTGTTTCAAGATTTAGGGTGTTGTTTCAAGGTTTAGGACATTGTTTCAAGGTTTAGAACGTTTCGAGGTTAAGGACACTGTTTCAAGGTTAAGGACGTTGTTTCAGGGTTTAGGACGTTGTTTCGAGGTTAAGGACGTTGTTTCAATGTTTAGGACGTTGTTTCAAGGTTTAAGACGCTGTTTCACGGTTTAGGACGTTGTTTCAAGGTTTAGGGTTGTTTCAAGGTTTAGGGCGTTGTTTCAAGGTAAAGGACGGCGTTTCAAGGTTTAGGACGTTGTTTCAAGGTCTAGGGTTGTTTCAAGATTTAGGGCGTTGTTTCAACTTTAAGGACGGTGTTTCAAGGTTTAGGAAGTTATTTCAAGGTTAAGGATGTTTTTTCAAGGTTTAGGGAGTTTTTTCAAGGTTTACGGAGTTTTTTCAAGGTTTAGGGCGTTGTTTCAACTTTAAGGACGGTGTTTCAAGGTTCAGGACGTTGTTTCAATGTTAAGGATGTTTTTTCAAGGTTTAGGGAGTTTTTTCAAGGTTTAGGGCGTTGTTTCAAGGTTTCGGACGTTGTTTCAAGTTTTAGGACGTTGTTTCAAGGTTCAGGGTGTTGTTTCAAGGGTTGTTGTCAGATTGGGATGCGTACACGAGGTTGTGAAAGGTACACATAACGTTGTGTAATTGGGAGGTCATGGTTTTAATGCTAAAGTTAAAACGGAATGCTCTAAATTAAGTCAAGATTAGGGGCTAGGTTTCAGGTCTTGATTGAACGTAGACATTTAACACTTTTTCCTGTATGATTTTAGTAATAAATCATTTTTTTTTATATAAATATTTTTAGCTCATTAATATGCAGATAGAATGAACATAGCAATGAATGATGATTGCAACTTTTGCAAGTAACTACCGGCCCCTTTTTTTTTTTTTTTTACCAATTTTTTTGTAATTTTTCTTTTTACACTTTATAAATCTCATGTAATTCTAATTTGGTGGACGTGAAATGTTAGGGTCTAGAAAAAGATACGTAATAGTTATTGGGAAAATGTTGGTCATATTTTACGTGGATTAAGAATGAGATTAAGTCATAAAATGGAAGTCAAGAAAATTACGGCGTTTATCCTGGTTTCTCAGTCATAATGAATTGCAGTGCTAGACTGCATAAATCAATCAGTCAGTGAGTAATGCAATAATGTATGTATCTGCAAACATCTTTGTGCTTTGCTTTGTAAAGCTGCAGCGAGAATCTAATGGCTGGTGTCGTAATCCGTGCCGTTTGATGTAACTGTGAGGTCAGTCTCTCTCTCTCTCTCTCTCTCTCTCACTAAAGTTTGGGAATAGTTTGGGAATCTAGGGGGTGCCGCGTTGCTGGCACCCATTACTTAGGGTCATCTACTTTATGGGGGCGACGTGTGTCCTCCCGAAATGACCTGAGCAGAGGGAGTCGCTTCTACTCCGTATTCCCACCCCCTCCCCCCCATCTTGACTTCCTTACTCCTACAGGTTTTTTTTTTTTTTATCGCGCTTTCCATGCCCCTTGACCCTGGGGTCAGGCTGTTTTTTGTTTACACACACACACACACACACACACACACACACACACACACACACATATATATATATATATATATATATATATATATATATATATATATATATATATATATATATATATATATATATATATATATATATATATATTTATATATATATGTGTGTGTATATATATATATATATTATATACATAACATATACATATATATACCTTACATATACAAACACGCATAAAAACGTTTGCTATATTTATCTTAAAGGATGTTCATAAAAGCTTTGTAATTTATTAGATATTACAACGCCAATTACTGTTCAATGTATGGCGGGAACCCACTTTCGCTTTCTCAGTAAATCTGATGAGTATGGCTGGATGTTATTCATAGCGAGACGAGGATGAAACCATCCTGATCGCCTTAAGGAATATTGCTTGCGAGGTTTCTTTCGAAGATAAGAAATCATTGACTACCACGACAGCCACCCCTTCTTCCTTCCTCTCTTCCTTCCACGGATAGCTGATGTTTGTGATACAGGAAAAAAAATCCACTGTCAGTTGTGTATAAGGCTTACGTAAACTAAAAGGAATTCCTTCCTTTTGTTTAGATCAACGCAGACTGGCGTCACCTCAACGGTAGCTCTTCTTCCAAGGAAGTATTTCAGAACACATTCGATCATCGATCTGTTGAACTTACAAACGATGTCATTAGAATGTGTATGTGTATGTATGTATGTATATATATAATATGTATAAGTGTATGTATATTATATATATACTGTATATATGTGTGCGTGTGTGTGTATTTGGATCAAATGTAGCTTCATCTGAAGCGGCTTCTTTGTCTGGAAAGCATGAAGACAGCCACCGAACTGTTAAATTAAGTAAACGATTTTCTTAGGCCAAGACTTGGGACAGCTTAAAATTCTCTCCCGATTGTTTGTTGCAAGCACACACAGACACACATACATATGTATGTATGTATGTATGTATATATATATATATATATATATATATATATATATATATATATATATATATATATATATATATATATTTATATATACATACATATATATATATATATATATATATATATATATATATATATATATATATATATATATATATATATATATATATATATATATTTTGTATATAGATACATATACATATTTAAAACTTCACCTGCAAATCCCTTCCTCAACAACGGGCGTCTCCAGAGTTGTACACAACAGGTCACTGTCAGGTTTATGAAATAACGAGTACATCAAAGATACGGCGATAAGGCGCAACGGCCGCCCACCCCGACCCCCACCGCCCCTCCAAGCCCATTCATATCAACAACGGCTATCACGTGTCTGCATAGATTAATCTTCATGTATACGTTGTTCACGCCCTGAAAAAGTAAATGCTGATTTAAAGCATTAGTTATGTTTTTAGTATTCCCCTGCATTCACTGCCGAGCGAATTGCTTTCAGTGTGTTCTTGGGGAAGGCCAAAGACTTTGCCAGACTCTCTCTCTCTCTCTCTCTCTCTCTCTCTCTCTCTCTCTCTCTCTCTCTCTCTCTCTCTCTCTCTCCGTGTTTGCCTTCGTGTTTCTCTTCCTTTATCAACAGGTCGAGATGACGATTTTATTCATGTTTACGAAATGTTGGAATGTATTGTTTCAATATGTGGATCCCGTCCTTTCGATAAGCGGGGCAAATAGATAATTTTGAGTTAATGAATGTTCATAATGCTCCCATTTATTGTTCCTTGTTATTTTTACGTGCTTGTTAATGTATTGCATGTAGTGGTCGTCTGTCATTAACGGGAATAGAGGGGAAGAAACAGAAGAAGCAAAAACCGAATCATTCCTTGATGAAAGTTTTGGAATCCTTCCAGGCTGGAAAATGTCGTCCCTTAATGCTATCATCGTCTCCTCCCCACCTCCCTTCCCCTCCCCCTCCCCCTCCCCGTTGCCACCCCCTCCCCCTTCCCTGCTGCAAGAGAATTTCACCTTGCCATTCGATGCAGGGGCCAAAAGAAGGTCCTGCTGGTCCTTTTACCTGCAAACCCGGGTAAAAAGAAATCGAGCAGAAGACACATTTACACGCAAGCGACAAGCGGAATACTTTCCTCGTGTTCTTTATGCCCACCTTACACCTGGGATAACCTCCCCCCGCCCCCCCCCTTCCTTCTAACCCTCCCCCTTAGAGTTTAACACCGGGTAAAGACAAGGGAAAAAAAAGACCAGATCAGAGAGTGAGTTCTTCTGAGGCTCCGGTTCTGGAAGGTGTGAATGGGAGGAAGCGGCCGAAGACGATTATAAATAGATACACCTGAGACAGCGTACCCTCTGAGAGAGAGAGAGAGAGAGAGAGAGAGAGGACCTTCTGCTGGTGTTGGTGTTGGTGGGGCTTCGTCGCCATTGCACTCCCGTCGTCTGATATAGTGGACTCCTCCCTCTCTCTCCTCCTAAGATTTCGGTGGCTTTTTCATCTTCGTGTCTCCGTGGCCTGTGGTGGTTTTTCATCTGCCGCTTGATCCCTCGCCTCCCACGCCCTCCCCTGTCATATTTGAGGTGTCCTTTGCCTTGAATGAGGGATTGAGCGCTCGCCCTTCTACGAGAATTGCATTCGAATGTCATTCTGTGGAAAGGGTTTCGAGTGCTGAAGAAGATGTACATTCTTGTGCCAATATATCGGAGGCGGCCTTCTCCTGCCGTCTTGTCAGCTCATAAGAGTGGCTGATTGGTCTTCCCCGAGAGGAGTCCCCGCCCGCCTGCTGCTACAGACTCGCGCCCGTCCACCCACCGACAACCCACCCGCCCACCCCCGGAGAGAGTGATGCTCTTCTTCATTTGAGAGAGAGAGAAAGAGAGAGAGTATGGGACGTCGCTTTCCCCCCAGACCCTGGCTGTGAGCGAGACGATAGATAGCACAACCAGTGGAAAAAGTTTGAGATACGATGCACATTTGGGAGAAAGAGAAAAAGAGAGAGAGAGAAAGAGAGAGATTGGTATTGCCTCTTGTATTGCAGGCTTCAGCGAAAGGCAGCAGCAGCAGTAGCAGCAACATGCAAAGGGGAAGATCACTTTGTACACGGACACTCTCATGCATTCGGGCGCACCATCATCGCCGCCGCGACGTGAGGTGGCGGTGGTGGCAGCGGCCGTTCGGAGACGCTGATTGGACGGGAGGCAGCGACCCTCCAGGCGACTCGACCAACCAGCGCTCGCCTGGCCGCCACGCCTACACCTCATTGGTCCCATCTTACCACAAGTCGCTAATGTGATTTATTACAGATATTTAGCCCATAACTATTATTGGCGGAGGCGTGAGGAAGGATCTGGTTCAAGTCCATATTGCTGGGGATTATTGGGTTCCTTCATCAGCTGGCCGTAAAGTTTTCGGGAATACTTCATCGCGGGGCGCGAGATGAAGGCAGAAGGAGAGGAGAGAGAGAGAGAGAGAGAGAGAGAGAGAGAGAGAGAGAGAGAGAGTCTGGCAAAGTCTTTGGCCTTCCCCAAGAAACCCCATCACTTTGTCATCTCCGGGGGGTATAACGTATGGCAAGAAATATATTGGTATTCACATGCCTGGAAAAAGAACATTCACCCAACTTTTACAGATCGAGAGAATAAATGTTATCGGAAGCTTCCAATAAAATTGTGGAAGTCTTTTGCTTTCCTCTGTATTTCTCTTTCTTTATGGCAGATCGCCTTTTTATTCCCGTTGCGTCCGGTACGAAAGATGCAGTTTTGTATGTGCAGGTAATAAAAACTGGTGCGCTAAGATGAACACTCAGAGAGAGAGAGAGAGAGAGAGAGAGAGAGAGAGAGAGATCTGTATACTTTAAAAGATACATGGTAGCGGGTGACGTGGAGATGAAAAAGATACATATTAATGTATGCAGTTAACAGAAAAAAATTGAGAAAGATGCATATTAATTCATACAGTTAATGTAAAAAATTGAAAAAAGATACATATTAGTGTATACAGTTAAGAGAAAAAAATTGAGAAAGATACATATTAATGTATACAGTGAATATAAAAAATAAAAAAAAGATACACATTGATGTTTTAAGTTCATAAAAAAAAGTAATAGAGACATACAGACAGACACAGAGAAAAAAAATTGAGACAGATACATATTAATGTATACAGTGAATATAAAAAATTGAAAAAAAGATACATATTAATGTTTTCAGTTCATGAAAAATAAGAGGTAATAGAGACATACAGGCAGACAGAGAATCCTCCACGTTACTGTGCCTTTTTGAACACCCTCCACCTCCTCCCCTCCCCGGCCCCCTCCTCTCTAAGCCCTTTGGTATAGCATGTGCCCCCACCCAGCTCTTGTAACAACATCCTCTTTAAGCGAGTTCTACCCCACCTCCTTTAACTTTTCTTGCTTCGTCATGCCCATTCCGTAACTTTTTTTTCTTTTTTCTTGCTTTTTTTTGCTTTTTTTATTTTGCTAATCGTTTCTTGTGCATGGTATGATCAAGGTAGTTGTTTTTCTTACGTCTCTGTGACTACAGTTTGCCATCTATGAGATGGATGATTCCTGTTGGCCGTGCTGGAATTTCACTTGCCTTCTTCGCGTAAAATGAACCAACAAAAATCTCTCTCTCTCTCTCTCTCTCTCTCTCTCTCTCTCTCTCTCTCTCTCTCTCTCTCTCTCTCTCTCTCTCTCTGTGTGTGTGTATGTGCGCGGTAGATATCCCTAAGAAAAATCTAAATCGGTATGTGTGTTTGTTTTAAAATGATGCTCTCTCTCTCTCTCTCTCTCTCTCTCTCTCTCTCTCTCTCTCTCTCTCTCTCTCTCTCTGTGCGTGTGTGTGTGTGTGTGTGTGCTAGATATTCTAAGAAGAATCTAGATCTGTATGTGTGCTTGTATCGTAACATGATTCTCTCTCTCTCTCTGCCAGATAACCCTACGAAAAATCTAGATCTGTATGTGTGCTTGTGTTATAAAATGATGGTGTCTCTCTCTCTCTCTCTCTCTCTCTCTCTCTCTCTCTCTCTCTCTCTCTCTCTCTCTCAGTGTGAGTGTGTGTGTGCTAGATAACCCTAAGAAAAATCTAGATCTGTATGTCTGCTTGTATCGTAACATGATGCTCTCTCTCTCTCTCTCTCTCTCTCTCTCTCTCTCTCTCTCTCTCTCTCTCGTGTTCGTTTGATACACTCGCGTCAACCCGGCCTTGACTCTGATTTTAATTTCCAGTTTCTTTGCGCAATTGTTTGTTGGGGGTTTCTCGCTCATTACACCTTCGTAATGCATCCCCTGTGTTCATCTCCCCCCCCCCTCCTTGGCAGTGGGGAGAGGCCGAGGAACCATTGATGACGCGGGGGATGGTGGGAGGAGGGGGGTAGTAGGGGGGTGGGGTCAGGAATCAGGTAGAATCTGGCTGATGGCGCGGCCTCTCTCGTCTCTCCTCCATTTTCCGTTGTCTTTTTTAAAAGGTCTCCCGGGAGCCTACAACACCACATTACATTAAGTAACTGGATGGAAGGTAAAAGATGGGGGTTAGATTCAAGATGGGGTTTGGAATGGAAATAGGTTTAGAATCAGGGCATGGGAGAGAGCGGTGGTTTCCGGTGTAATTATGGCACTGAGGTGCCTGTGGCGGGGTTTGGTTCTCTACCTGTGTACTTCGGTGCGTATGGAATTGTGGGTGTATTTGGACTTCGTGGTGTATGAGTGTTTTGTGTCTAATTATTCCTTTTCGGAACAAACAAGAAGAATAAAGATGATGATGAGGAGGAGGAGGAATCATAGATTGATACGCACAGTGGTTAAAAGGTTCTTGGTCTAAATACCTTTCCCTCGTGTGATAATTCAGTCTCGATTGTTTTTCATGAACTCCAAACGCCGAGAGGAAATATATTCACATTTTTCTTCTGTGATAAACACCCACCTCCGCACAAAGAGACACGTGATCTGTCATTGTTATATACTTCTGGATAACGTGCGGCATATTCTGTTTTCTCAAAACAAATCTTTCAAAGAAACTTAGAAAAGATTTTCTTCATGCACTAGGTTTCTATGGCAGCGATCAAAGAAGGCTTCCGAGTTATAATCATGTCATGGTTTGATTAGTTTGTCCTGAATCTTTTGAAAGTAAAGGAACGAAATTTTGGCCTATGCTGAAGTTAGCGAGATTCGAAATTCGAAAGTGGTATGAATATAAGAACAAGCGAAATTCGAAATTCGAAAGTGGTATGAGTCTAAGAACAAGCGAAATTCGAAAGTGGTATGATCTAAGAACAAGTGAAATTCGAAAGTGGTATGAGTCTAAGAACAAGCGAAATTCGAAATTCGAAAGTGGTATGAGTCTAAGAACAAGCGAAATTCGAAATTTAAACGTGGTATGAGTCCAAGAACAAGCGAAGTTCGAAATTCGAAAGTGGTATGAGTCTCAGAACAAGCTAAATACGAAATTCGAAAGTGGTATGAGTCTAAGAACAAGCGAAGTTCGAAATTCGAAAGTGGCATGAGTCTAAGAACAAGCGAAATTCGAAATTCGAAAGTGGTATGAGTCTAAGAGCAAGCGAAGTTCGAAATTCGAAAGTGGTATGAGTCTAAGGACAAGCGAAATTCGAAATTCGAAAGTGGTATGAGTCTAAGAACAAGCGAAATTCGAAAGTGGTATGAGTCTCAGAACAAGCTAAATACGAAATTCGAAAGTGGTATGAGTCTAAGAGCAAGCGAAGTTCGAAATTCGAAAGTGGTATGAGTCTAAGGACAAGCGAAATTCGAAATTCGAAAGTGGTATGAGTCTAAGAACAAGCGAAATTCGAAAGTGGTATGAGTCTAAGAACAATCGAAATTCGAAAGTGGTATGAATCTAAGAACAAGCGAAATTCGAAAGTGGTATGAGTCTAAGAACAAGTGAAATTCGGAAGTGGTATGAGTCTAAGAACAATCGAAATTCGAAAGTGGTATGAATCTAAGAACACAGCAGAAGGAAGAGTCTGCGTTTATATTTCACATGTTCAGTTATTATCCGTCTGCTTTGTTATCACCAAAATACATATTCTTATTTTGGAGATATCGATCACACACACAGAGAGAGAGAGCACGTTCGTGCGCGCGGAGCATGTCGGGGATGCGGAGGTTTATATCAGCCCGTATTAGTCCCAACATTTATATGTAATTACCTATTGTTAAGGCCTCCGGGGTAATGAATTGTTTCGTGGAGCCCCTCGAGATCGGATTGCAGTACGTCGTTTTAATGTAATTTAAAAGGCGAGGTAAGAAGAGCGTAATTGTCGGCGTGTAACTCTGCGCGCCTTCTTTCATTTGTGTAATTTGTCTTAATTTGCTAAGCGTTTCCTCCTCTCTCTTTTTTTTTCTTTTATTCTCTCCGGCTGAGGGAAGCTTAACAAATTAAGCTTTGTGTATGCTGATTACTCTGTCATTATGACTTTTGTTGCGGGAGCCGCCGTCCTGGGATTTACCTCTGAGGATATTGCGAAGGTCTTTTTAAAACTCTTGCGCTGTCACGCGACGCGGTTCGTGATGATGATCATAATGACGGCGATGCGATGGTGAAGATGATGATGATGACGATGATGATGATTGTAATGATCAAGTAATTGCTATTCTGTTAAGATAGTATATCTCTTCTTGTTAGTAGCTGCACGTCGTGGTTTATTAGTGTGGTAGCTCTCTCTCTCTCTCTCTCTCTCTCTCTCTCTCTCTCTCTCTCTCTCTCTATAATAGTTTGGCAGAGCTGAAACTCGAGAATGTTTCATATAGTTTTATTGTATTCCATTAAATTATAGATAACATTAAACCTCGCTCTTTAGACAGCGTGACATCTAAAAGCTATGGCTTTTCCGAAGGAATTCCTTTCTTTATAATATACAAAATATTGCAAAGCCAACATACTCAACCACTCAGTCATATTTAGAGGACCTCACTCTCCTCCGTAAGTGACCTACAAGTCTCTCTGTCTCTCTCTCTCCACAGCATTCTTGACGAACGTCCTCCCACGCGCGAGCCGTCCATTTAATTCATTTAATTCGCGCGAAAGATATGACAGTTACAGCGCTCATCAGCGGTGCCAGTGCCACCGTCATTTGGCTTTACAGACGCTGGCACCAACTTCGTCACACTCTCTCTCTCTCTCTCTCTCTTTCTCTCTCTCTCTCTCTCTCTCTCTCTCTCTCTCTCTCTCTCTCTCTCTCACAGGCTCCCCCTTGTCATCAGAGTCTCTTTGAGTATTGGCAGAGATTCCATGTATAATTCGCCGGGGCTCCTTGGGTCTTGAGTGAAGGCAAGTGGTCTGTTTTACATACTGGAGGCGGTGATGAATAGTAGATTCGGTTTGAATATTACGTCAGGCGAGGAGAAAAGGGATGATGTGAAGGTTTGATGAGGATGAGAATGGCGGCTGGTGACGGAAGTGGCGGCGAGAGTGGAGTAGGTAAGCAGGGTAATTAAAAGGATGATGGAGGATTTAGGTGAATGAGTTAAGAATTGGCACGCTTTTAATCAAAGAGTCGAAGGAGCTTCACGAAAGATAACTTGGTTCCGCTGGTATGGTTGTTAGTGTCGTGGCGTGCCGCTCAGATGTCGGGGGTTCGCGTCTCCCACAGGGCGATGAAGGATCACAGGCTCTGTATCATGATCAGTTGCTGCTGCAGTGTGGGGTCTGCGGTGGGAGGTTGAAACCAACATTCCTTGGAAGCTTGAATTTCAAGTCGGTGGCCCCTGTGTGCTTGTTCCATGTAAATAGGTTTCATCTGCTAAATAATAATAATAATAATAATAATAATAATAATAATAATAATAATAATAATAAGGAATACATGTTCTTTATCGTTTTGTATAGAGTAGGAAGCGAAATATAATTAGGAATCATTACACAGAGAGGATTGAATTTTGCCAATACCTGGTCAATCATAATCTGCCTACATTCTTGATGCTCAGAAACACCACCACCCACTCTGCTGGCTTTTTGTGCCGCTTTGTGACCCATTACTGCTCTCACCAGATTACTAAGGTTTGTCTCAAAGGTCATTCATTGTCACGGGAGCTTAGGTGTCAACTGCATTTTCCGTTGTTTGGTGGTCACCTGTACCGATACCGACCAAAACAGAATTTACTCATCGGAAGATGACCAGTGTGCTGCGCTTTACACTTAAATGAAAATTGCAAAATTATATTCATCCGAGTAATACGTCTTGAAGGCGGTTTTGGAGCTAACCCACGTTAATTATTTGCGGTGACTAATCAGTTGGTGAAAATGCCCAATAATATTTTTAAAAAATGCTTCACGTTAGATTTCTTACTGAGCAAAAGTCTGTTGTCATTAAATTCACCACGTTATTTTAGAATTTAACATTTCTTAATACATAATTGCTTGTTCGTCGTCCATCGAATTAGATATCAACCTTTGAGGAAACCAACTGAACTGAAATATATTGATCAGGAAAGGGGGAACAGGCTCCATTATCATAGCAACGCGATGGGGGATATTCAAGGAGAAGAAAGAGAGTATGGGGAAAAAAAGGTATAAATATAAAAAGGGGAACTTTGTGGTACCGTCATGGGTCACTCAAGGAGGACAATGCCCCTACGACCAAGAAAATGACGGGACAACTTCGACAACAATAAGGAGAGAGACCAATAAAAGTTTCCCCTTCCCTTAACCCACCCATAGTACTCTTCAATCCCGTTTGGACATAGGTTAGGAAACCCTTGGACAGTTCATCTGAGAGAGAGAGAGAGAGAGAGAGAGAGAGAGAGAGAGAGAGGGAGAGATGCTACCGGAGTCGAACAAAGATTGCTTTTCTTTATTTACCCTTTGCAGTTTCCCTTCTGGAATTTTAAATACAGTCTTATAAATTTCAAGCTAAGCCTTATAAATTAGGAATTGTCAGACACTGTAATTGTAATAGTCTTAAAACTTGTTTCATCTCTCGGAGTGGTTCAGTTAACGAAATAGCCAGTCATGGCTCTTGAAGTATTGAACGCGATCATTTCAGCTGGAGAGAGTTACCCGGATTCGCTTAAATCCGTTCATCTGTTCCTAAGATATTGTCACACACACACACACACACACGCACACGCACACGTACCTCCTTATGTCTTCGGCAGTGGAGAGGTTCAAAGCATTTTTAAAAATCGATGAAAGCAAAATCTCACCGCTCCTAACTCTTAGGTTTGAAATATGTCACAGCTGTTCGGTATTGGATTAATCTGAGTAATATGTATTTTATTTATTTATTCATTTATTCATGTTATAATGTATTTTATTTAGTCAGAAATTATCGTTAATGTAATTTCAGATAGTCTATTCCTAACACAGTTGTCACACATACACACACGATTAAAAGTACCAAAGTTTCTCTTACCCTTTGCCAACCATATTGGGCGTGCATGACCCGTAGAATTTTGGAAACGTACAGATGGCTGCGAACTGTCAACAAACTTCTATATTTGACTGTAATACACAACTTCATTAAACTTACTAAACCCCCGTAAACTACTTGCAACGACCGACAAACTTCTTGACAAGTTATCCTTCCTCCATCCCGGAACTTTGTCGAGAGAATATAACTGGCCGTAATCACTCGACATCCATCCATTCCCTCTTCTGCAGCTGTGATTCTTCTTCCGTCTCTCTCTCTCTCTCTCTCTCTCTCTCTCTCTCTCTCTCTCTCTCTCTCTCTCTCTCTCTACGACTCTGAAGATTAAGTACTTACATTTTACTCCAAGACTGCTTTACCTTTTTGATGCTGAAAATCCTCGTCGGAAGGGATAGGAAATGGCGTATCCCGGAGGATTGTCTACCCACTATTCTCTCTCTCTCTCTCTCTCTCTCTCTCTCTCTCTCTCTCTCTCTCTCTCTCTCTCTCTCTCTCTCCCCGAAGAAATAGGAAATGCCTTCTCCCCATGGGACTGTCTAAAAACCTCTCTCTCTCTCTCTCTCTCTCTCTCTCTCTCTCTCTCTCTCTCTCTCTCTCTCCTCTCCATAGGATCTAGTTGACCTCACGTATGTTCATTGTGTGTATGTGTGTACGTACATGTTTGTGTGTACCTCCATATCCCAGCAGAAGGAATTGACCTTTCCTTTAGGGATTCCTGAGCTCTTCCGCCACAGGAAATGGAAAAGGATATCTGGATGCGTCGTGAAGGATTTACAAGATGTTCCTGATATCCTTTGAAGGTTACAAGAGAACGAGTCACATTTAGCAGTTTCTGGAAGACAGACAGAGAAATACAATATACATGCATGTATGTATGTATGTATGTATGTAATAATATGTATGTATGTATAATGTGTATATAACATATATATATATATATTATATATATATATATATATATATATATATATATATATATATATATATATATATATATATATATATATATATATATATATATATATATATATATACATATATTTGGAATACTATCGATGCTAATGTATTATTTATAGCCTGAAAAATTCTATGGTAAAATATCAATGGAAGTGATGGTTCAGTCAACCAGTTTACAAAACCAGTTTGGTGTTCACAATTAGAAATGAAATAATTGTGTGTATGTGTATGTGTGTGTGTGTGTGTGTGTGTGTGTGTGTGGTCTTTGTAGTGTTTTTCTATTCTTCTTCATTAACATGAAATTGTTTTGATCCATCCTCATAAAGAAAGAGGCTTATGAGTGAATAAATTACATGAAGTACTTTTTAAGAAAAGGAAAATAAAGGGCATAGCAGTAATGGTAATCCAGGGCAGAGGGCATCAGTAACATATACCTGCAGAAGTGGTAGAGTAAGTCCTACCCTTGTATTGACCAATACCAGATGGTTCGCTTAGATCCACAGTGGTCAATTCCGATTTCATAGAGGCTGCAAGTTCTCAGTAAATAATCTCATGGCGCGTTTTTACTGTGAAAAGGAGTTGACATTGATTTTAGATAGGTTACATTAATTTTTATTTAAGAGGCATCTTGCATTTCGCAGGACAGTAGTACCACGAACTCTAAATTGGAGTGTTTTTTTTTTAATTTACTTAAAATTGTTTTTACGTGCTTACGTGCTGATGCATGTATTGTGTTTTGGTTCAAGGACAATACTTTTACTGCTTTTTGTAATGCTTGCTTGCTTCGTACTACGGGTTATGAGGGCTTAAGAAAATTCCATAGTTAAATTCCACTTGTGCGTAAAACGAAACTACAATTTCATGGTATGCCTTTTATAGCTTAGATCGTCCCCTAATGTGTTCGTGAGTGTTTCTGCCAATGGTTGCTTATAGACTGCATGAATGAATAGAATACAAAGCGAGTGGTAGGGATTCCCCTTGGGGGAGTCTGGCGGGGGACCCTCTACCCATGATCCGTACCCGGGTGCCCGTTCCAACCGCCACACACGCGTCTGCCCACCCGGCATCCCCCGACCGTATCCTACCCTATATATGCTATGTAGGGACGTACATATAGGTACAGTAGTGTGCTTGCTTGGTAGCTTTGCTTCCCTGCCTGTTTCCATACGGGCAGCAGCAGCAGCAGCAGCAACGGTTGCGGAAAGAGGATTATTGGTCGCTCCCCTTTATGCCAGAACGGAGGAGGATCAAACGTACCGATATTGAATAACAGGTCCGTGGGTGGTGATTCCGCGGTACTTTTTCATTTTTGGGGGGTTTTGCGATGCAGTGGTCGCGAGATGCGGAAGAGAGAGAGAGAGAGAGAGAGAGAGAGAGAGAGAGAGAGAGAGAGAGAGAATGGGGGATAGGGGGGAGGAAGTTGGGAATAGGGGAACAAAGGCCAATAGTAGTTTGCTGTCGTGCCTTACATGCGAATATCGTCTTTTGTTTTGCTTTTGCTTTGCGTAACGGCAGGAATTACAATACTTGACGTGAGGTGTGTGTGTGTGTGTGAATGTGTGTGTGTTTGTATGTACTCGTGCGTGCGAGCGCGTCAGTGTAAGGAAAATGAGAGCGGTAGTTTGGCGAACGTTTTCATATGGTGTACATTACTTACGTTGTAAGGTTCACAGATTGCAAATAAACCGTTTTCTGTTCATTCAATCATTTTTCGCTTCCGTTTCATCATCATTATTTTTCCTCTTCATCAAATGAGACGAGGAAAAATTGCATAAAGACCACAAAAAAAAACTAAAAAAGAGGGGGGAGAGGGGAGGCGGGAGTCCTCGCCTACATCACTCGAGCAGAGATGGGAGGTAAATGGGCAAGGATTACCTGTTTCCTACCTTACCTACCTCACTTTGGTTGGAAAGGATTAGTCGGGGATGGGAGCGAAGGGGATGAGAGGAGGAGGAGGAGGAGGAAGTAGGAAAAAGATGCGGAGAACTTCCCTTCTTTTACTACCGCAAGAAGGCTATTGGCTGCCATTTCACGGCCAGGAAAACTGCCTCCACACACCACCATACCGCATGCAGCCGTCTACGGAGAGAGGAGAGAGAGAGAGAGAGAGAGAGAGAGAGAGACTCTGCTGAAGAGAATTTGGAAGAAAACTAAAAACTGAACTGCTCTCGGTTTCCCTTGCTCATTATAGGAAAAGGTGGGGAACTTAATGCAATAAACAGGAAAAACTGTATAAGGAAAGGTAGAAGGATTTACGAAAAACAAAAAAATTATAGGAAAAGGTAGAAAATTTGATGGAAAACAAAAAAGCTATATCATAGGAAAAGGTGGATAAGTTATGTAAAACAAAAAATATTTTAGGAAAAGGTGGAAAACATTATGTAAAACAGGAAAAAAACTTCATAGGAAAAGGTAGAAAACTTTGTAAAAAACCATAATAGGAAAAGTAGAAAACTTTGTAAAAAAAGAAAAACAACAGGAAAAGGCAGAAAACTTCATGTAGAACGAAAAAGAAAAACTAATCGCAACTCTCCACCAGTAAAAATTGGCAGTTTTGTGTGTAAGTCCATAACTATCTCATTAAAAAAAATTGCAATTGAAAGATTTGCGGTGAGCAATGTTGATGATTACAAACTCCCAAGGAACATATTGCAATAATGTTTATTTTTCTTGAATCATGGATGAGCAACAAGGTGAATTCCACGAAGCTGGGTTAATTCCAAACCTGAAACCTTTGCTTTGTAAAGAAATATTACCTGGGAATTAAAAAGAAATTCATTCATCACTGTACACATCCACCGTTTCATTTTAATCACACGTACATATATATGTATGTATGTACGTCGTTATTAAATCTATATATATATTTATATATATATATATATATATATATATATATATATATATATATATATGTATATATGTATATATATATATATATACTCTCTATATATATATATATATATATATATATATAATCTATAGATTACAAACATATATAAATACATGGATATACATTCATAAATCCATACATACATTATATATATATATATATATATATATATATATATATATATATATATACACACATTTATATACGTACATGCATTTGAGAGAGAGAGAGAGAAAAGAAAGAAAGAGAGAACGAGTTTCATTTTCATTACACACACACACACACACCAGAATAAAATTTTACCTTACAGTACATTAAAAGAACGTTCACTTCGGAACTCATTCAAGGGAATGTTTTGGTCATGTTATTTTTCGCTCATTCATTGGAATTGGTCTTCCTCCTTAAGACATGCCATCGCTTTCTCCTTTAAGGAGGATCCTCCTCCTCCTCCTCCTCCTCTTACTCCTACACCCCATCATCCTCCTCCTCTTCCCACTTGGACTTAAAGTGCCCCTTGGCATGTTAAAGCGTCCTTCTCTCTCTCTCTCTCTCTCTCTCTCTCTCTCTCTCTCTCTCTCTCTCTCTCTCTCGCCCTCTTTTATTTAGAACTTAACATGCTTTTTGGTCTTGCTGTTGAGTCTCTCTCTCTCTCTCTCTCTCTCTGTATATATATATATATATATATATATATATATATATATATATATATATATATATATATATATCTTAATAACTTCAGTGGGATTTCTTCCTTTCTGCATCTAAAATGTAATGCCTGCCTCTCTCTCTCTCTCTCTCTCTCTCTCTCTCTCTCTCTCTCTCTCTCTCTCTCTCTCTCTCTCTCTCTGTATTTCTTCCCGTTTTTTCATTAGCTAAGAGTGAATGCATCTCTCTCTTTTTTTTTTTTTTTTTTTGCAAAATTAAATGCATATTACTCAGAAACTGCAGCAATCAAGAGGCTTGAAATTTAAAATAGCGGTGTATATATACACAAACTTGCACACACACACACACACACACACACACACACACATTCTCTCGACGGACCTCGTTGAAGCCAGCATTTTCTCCAGAGATAACTTCATGGAATCCGACGAGACGCAAAAAAAAAAAGTCTCTTGAAATGTTTGGTGGAAGGTGGGATGCCAAAACTACTGGAAGATGTATAACAATTACTATTAGTGTTGTTGTTGTTGTTGTTGATGTTTTCATTGTATAAATACTAGGTCTTGTAGGTTGGGGTTATATTTGTGATGTAGTGTGAGGGTTCGTCTCATTCTAGCTTATTTGTTTGTTCTTTTTAAGGGCCATCATTATTTCATACATATCTTATATAAGCTTGTATTATACAACGAAAGCACTTGGATAGTGAAGAATAAGCTTTTTGTAGGTTGGTATTATATTTATGATGTGACGTGAGGGTTCATCTCGTCCCAGGATATTTATTTTCCTGTCTAAGGTTCATCATTATTTACACACATCTTATACAAACATTTATTAAAAAACGGAAACACTTAGACAGTCCAGAATAAACTTATGGCAATAATAAATCACATTTTTAAATTTATGATGTGACGTGAGGGTTCATCTCGTCCCAGGGTATTTATTTTCCTTTTTAGGGGCCATCATTATTTTACACACATCTTATATAAACATTTATTAAAAAACGGAAACACTTAGACAGTACAGAATAAACTTATGGTAATAATAAATCTCATTTCGCCACCCACTTACTCTCTGGAAGCCCTTGTTTCCCTCTCCCCAACATCCTTCAGTTTTCCATATCTGTACCATCGACCGTCCCATGATTGATCCCTCCCTCCCTCCCTCCCTCTTTCCCTCCCCATCCCTTCTTCACACCCCTCCTATCCCCCTTTCCCCTACTCGTTTCCACACCCCACCTTACCCACGGTACCCTTCCCGGTACACCACCTATCTCCCTTTCTATGCGTGCAGGCACATGAGTGGCGAGTGGCCTGAGAGTTATTGATCAATAGGGCACTTAGGACTCAAAGCCTCCATCAGATGCTGTAGCTTATTTTGCAGAAAGAATAAACGTATTGCTTTTTTATTGTACCTAATTGGGCGAAAACCCGCTTCGGAGCAAAGGCTGTATATTGCAGGAGTGTAGAGGAGGGTGGGAGACGTGAAAAGGTTGGTTGAGCTTGGTTGTGTGTTTTTTTTTTTTTTGGGGGGGGCGTTGAGTTGGCAGGAATGGCGAGGAGTATAGAAGGTAGGAGCTAAGGTAATATGGTTGCACGAAGCCTTGTGGGAGTTGGGATCTTAGGCGTTGCTTTGTGCGTAGCAGTAATATTCTTTGTTCATGGTGTCATGCACTTTTGACTGACTGACATGCGTACTGGCGCGTTATGTTCTTGCGATTTCCTCGTTGTTATAGTTTGGTCAGAGAGCGAGTCACTTTTGAGTGGTTGCACTAAGGAAATACACCTTTTGTCCATGTTTTTTATACATGAATTTTTATAGCCGCAATGGCTTCTACACTTCTCGATTTTCTTTTAATGGACAGATGCTCTTTACTCTGATAGCGTTGAATCCGAAGGGGAATTCGATGAATTCCCCCTTCCTTTGTGGTATTCGACTCTGTAGAATTAGTGAGGTATCTATAATCCATGTTGCAAACAAAGATAAGAATTTAGAATTTATTTCACCTTGTGTTTCATCTCTCTCTCTCTCTCTCTCTCTCTCTCTCTCTCTCTCTCTCTCTCTCTCTCTCTCAAATGTTTTTATTCTGATAACTCTCGCCAGCGGTTCTGTAACACTAGCAAATTTAATCAGGTATGTTGCTGCTGACAACATTTTATTTGATGTCTGGAGAAAGATATTGAAGAACAAATGTTTATGTATTTTTTTCCTGGAACCAAGGCTATTGTTTCTGGATCCTTTGTAAACGTTAATTGTCGGCCTGTTCCACTTTCTTTGTTTCCTGGTCTATGCTGCGTGTAGTCAGTTTTAGGAATTCTACAGTGATTAAGCTGAGCCCGATCAAGCTTTGTCGATTAAAACATATCTTTGTCAGTTAGATAATCGTAATATTCTCTTGATCCTACGCTAAGATTTTCTCCAGGAAAGTTAAGATATCGTCTGTATCCTCACTTACATCATAGCTGTAAGTATATCTGTGCTGATTTAAAGACTGTTAACTGTGGTCTGTAGGTAAAAAATGTGCCGGTCATTTCTCGAAAACTGCGGCTTTACAGAGACTGAATAAATTAATTCAGTAACAGAACCGATGAATGAATGGTTATGACCATAACGTATACATTCATGTTCATTCAGACTGAGAATGAAATTAATATTTGGGCTGTATTTTTCTTGAATTTTACCCTTGAAGCAATTTCACTAAAGAGCTGGAAGGCTTGATTTTTTTTATTTTACTATTTTACTTTTAATTTTTTTATCTAATGAACTCCTTACCCCTCACCATTGCAAAGAATCCTCCTCACTGTCCCTCGTGAACTCTGATTTTCACCCTTCCCTGCAACTTTTTTTTTATTGTCTTTACCTTTCATACCCGAGCACTCCAATAAAAGCGAATTTATGACATTTTTATTTCCGGGGAATACAAGAAGAGGGTTGAAATTATTTTCACTTATCTCGAATGTCAGTTTTAACTTCAAGCTGGCGGAAGCTCATTCGCTTGCACGCATTGTGTGTACGATGAACTTTTTCTTAACTTTGTTTTTATAGTTGTTGGCTTGCAAGGGTTAATTGCCGTTATTAATTAATGATTAAAAATTTTGATGGAATTAATGTTTCATTGCTCTTGTTTCCGTCTGGATTACAGTGTCTTTTTATTTCAAATTTTTTTACGTTTAATGCTACGATATTTTCGCTCGTATAACCATGACGTTGACGTTTTTACACACAGTGACTTGAAGAAAATAATTAAATTTTTCCTGATATGTCTTGGTATCTTGGTATCAAGAGCAAATTACCTCCGGCTTGTCGAAACTATTAAATGGAATTTAAATGGGAGTACTTTTCTCACATCTAGCAATTAATTTGGTTGAGGCGTTTTTATGCCCCACTACTCAGTTCATGTGATTTCAGGTGGAAAAGGATTTTTGCTGTTTTATTTATTATTACTTAGTGACCTCATATATCTAGTGAAATATTCCCGTTTCTTTTTTGTCTTTGTATTTAATTTAATTCTCCCTCTAAAAAATTTAATCCAGTTAGGACCCTAGCAGCAAGATTGTTACCATGAGGAGGCTGTTGTCACTGCAATAGGCCTGTTTTTTTCATGCCAGGTTTCTTCACCTGTTTGTCTATTTGCATATCACCACGATTTATGATATGTTAAAAAAAAAAGATGGCCCCTTCAGGTACAGATCCAGAACTGTGCTTCGGCTTTCCACGCAGACTTTGTCAACAACAGCCGCAAAGCCATAGGCTGTGATCTGATTTCAGGTCTGACCGGAGGTAGTATTTTGGCTTTAACACAACCTAGCAGAATGAAACACTTATTTTTGTTTTATACTGAGAGAGAGAGAGAGAGAGAGAAGAAAAGAGGAAAGAAGAAGAAGATTGGACACATGTTCATTCTTACTCAGGTTTTTGGCAACATTTCTTAAAGAACCAGCTCATATTTACTAAGTACGTGTTTCATTTACTAATACTTCTATGTATTATTACTCCTAACCAGACGGAGGAATGTGCATTTGTGTGTGTGCGTGTTCGCACGCATGCGCGTTTGTGTATGATTTTATGGGGATTGTGCGCTTGTGATGACATCCCGAATACAGCCACAACCATCTCATATTGCCCCTTGTTATGAGTCTCATTTGCATATTCATGGCGGTCGTCTCTACATGAGGTGGATGGCAGACGACGACAAACTCGACAAATTCGACAACGAGGACCACAGAGCGACGACGACGGAACGTCTTGCGATGAAGATTACAGGTAAAAAAGTCACAGGAAAAAAGTATAAAAAGAAAAAAGTCACGGGAAAAAAGTCAGAAAAAAGTCACAGGAAAAAATTCGCAGGAAAAAAATTCACAGGAAAAAGTCAATAATTTTTGGTGGCCGTTGATAAAATCATGGGGAAAAAAGTAACCTAACCCAACTTAAACCTAACCCAAACTATAACCTACCCAGCATATAACCTATAACCTAACCTAGCCTAGCCTAGCCTAGCCTAGCCTAGCTTAACTTAACCTAACCTAACCTAACCCAACCTAACCTAACCCAACATAACTTATTGATTACCCGCCACCATAAATTAATGTGGCTTTTTTTTTCCTGTGACATTTTTGCCTGTGATATTTTTTCCTGTGACTTTTTTTCCTGTGACTTTTTTTCCTGTGACTTTTTTCCCAGGAACGTTTTTCCCGTGACTTTTTTCCTAGCCAAAATTGTGACTTTTTTTCTGTGACTATTTTTCCTATGACTATTTTTCCTGTGACTATTTTTCCTGTGGCTTTATTACCGGCCACCGCGACGAAAATGACGACAGACGACGATGGTGACGGCGAAGGAGAACGACGAGATCAACAGACGACAAAAAACGAAGAATTTGACTGCAAAAAAGCGACAACTGCGACATACAGTATTAACACAGACTTCCTTAAATTTATCCGATTTCCTAGATTCTTTATTAGACAGTTTCTTGAGTGTCTTAGTTTTTCTGCCAGATTTTTTTTTGCGTAAACTTGTGTTGTTTTTTCCCGTTTTTGTAATTTCCTTTTGACCATTATTTATACAAGGACGTTCTATTTATTGAAGTTGTCTTGTTAGTTGATGGCGTTACAGACACGCTGTATGTAAATGTTGTAATTTAAAGTATATTGTTAATAATAATAATAATAATAATAATAATAATAATAATAATAATAATAATAATAATAATAATAATAATAATATGAGCATCTTCATCATCCTTGGTTTGGCTAAGGCATGGGCGATGCATGTTAGCAAAAAATTGATAGCATAAGATGATGATAAATGGTAATCTATAGTTTTGCTTGTATTTAGAAATTTTTTTTTTTAAATTACGGTGGGAGGCGGGGAGTAAGTGCCGTCAGTGCCACTGCGCACCTTTCACTGGCGTTATTTAAAATTCTTTCCAGCGTCCCATTCATTTCTTCTAATGGCTTGCACTGTTCCTTTTCCTGTACCTCCGTTCATATTCTTTATGTTCCATCATACTTTCCACCCTCTCCTAACAATTGTTTTAAAGTGCAACTGCAAGGTTTTCCTCCTGTTACACCTTTCAAACCTTTTTATTATTAATTTCCGTTTCAGTGCTGATTGACCTCATAGGTTCAGCATGACGCTGGCTAAATTCGATATTCTGATCTGTTCCTGTTGGGTAGCAGGAGTAGAATAACTTAAGCAGGAGATTTCACCATCTCACCTTGATTCGAACTTTCAAGTTTGAAATCAGTATTTCAAACATCATAGCTTTCTCAGCTAGACTAGGAGTGATTTTTGCTGTATCCTTTTTTCGTATTTTTATAACCGTTTTCTATCCATAGTGTTTCACCATCCATCTTTATACTTTTTTTTATATAAATACCCTATTTACCATGCTTTTTGCCCTCTTTTCTTACCCTTCCACCGTTCTTTTTCCCCTTCCATTATCTTTGCTTTCATTTCAACCATTTATATTCCAGTTTCAACTTTGTACTCTAATTTTTTCTATTTCTATCCACGATGTCCTTTTCCCCTGCCTTTCGTATTCTTTTTCTTTCCTCACCCCTTTCCTATTCTTTCCCTTCCTTTTCAATAACTTTTTTGACTTTTATCCTTTCTTCTCACCTCTTTTCTTTCCTTCCCCATCTATTTCTTTTAGATAGAAATTTATCCTCCTTTTCAAACCTATACTCTCCCCCTCTTCAAACCTATCTCCCCCTTCAAACCTATCTTCCCCCTTCAAACCTATCTTCCCCCTTCAAACCTATCTTCCCCCCCTTCAAAACTATCTTCCCCCTTCAAACCTATCCTCCCTTCAAACTATCCTCCCCTTCAAGCCTATCTTCCCCCTTCAAGCCTATCTTCCCCCTTCAAACCTATCTTCCCCCTTAAACCTATCTTCGCCCCAGACCTGTCTTCCACCAGACCTACCATCCACCAGACTTATCCTCCCCCAGACCTATCTTCCCCCTTCAGACCTATCTTCCCCCAGACTTATCCTCCACAGCATCCAAAAAAGAAAAAAAAATCCGAGCTAAGAGGTATTTGTAGGTCCGTGTATATTTTCGAGGCCGATATATCGGGTATCGGTGGCCTTCGCTCGTTGGCTCTCCTATCCCTCCTTCCTCCTCCTTCCTCCTCCTTCCTCCTTCTCCCTCCTCCTCCTCCCTCCTCCTCCTCCTCCCCGGCCATAATATCGGACGGTAATAATGTCGATATTTCCCTCCGTAGGAAGTCCTGGGTTTATGTGACGTTAACTGTTTAGTTTGGGAATGTGAATTTCTGTACCTCCCAATCCTTATTTATGTGGGCCGTGTCTATTTCTGTTTCGGGGTGGGGGAGTGGGCAGGGGGTGTTGGATGTGGGTGGGGGTGTGATGGGATTGGGGAGGGTGTCTTCTGGGACATTTCGTTGCTTTCATTTTTCTTTTTTTGTTTTTTTTTTTTATTATTTAGTACTAATTCATTTTCATCACATGCATTCACTTAGTTTATTCCATTTATTGTTACTGGTTTACAAATTATATTATCATCCCTCTCATTGGCTGTAAATCACATCACGTCTCGTTGATTATAAATCATATTGTTTCTCATTGGTTGTAAATTATGTTATCGAGTCTCTCATTGGTTATGAATTAAATTCTTATATCATTGGTTGTAAATTATATTATCATATCTCATTGGTTGTAAATTATATTGTCATGTTTCTCATTTCGAATTTTATCTGTGACCAAATTCAATTTTCCAGAACTGTGAGTTTAAATCTGAAGAAAGTGCAAGTAAATAAAGTTAGCAAAACGAAGCTGTAAATGAAAATAGTTTTTAATATTCTCACCGTCAGCAGGGGGATAATGAGCGCGTGCATAGGCTTCAGGATATGTTGTGCTTAATTATTTTGAGTTTAATTAGAGAACATCTTTTGTTACTGCTTACTTCAACACATTCTCTAATCTGATTAATCCACCCTGTAAATGAATTGTCAGCTCGTTCACTTTTATTTAGTCTGATTCTGCCACAGATAATATTCATTGCTAGAGGATTTATAGAAATTTGACACGACAGACGGTCTGTCTATCTATCTATCTATCTATCTATCTATCTATCTATCTTTGTTATATATATACATATATATATATAATATGTATATATAATATATATATAATATATATATATAATATATATATAATATATATATATGCTGTATATACTGTATATATATAAAGGTGTTATTTCCAAAACAACAATGGCTGTCTCCTACTTACGGCATCAAGAAAATAATGAAATCTTTTTATATATATACATACATATACAATTTTCATATTACAGTATAATGAACAGCTGACACTTGTTGTTTTAAATGATAATTTTTAGTGCTTCCTAGTGTTAGTAGTAGGATGCTCTACAAACGCAGTTTGGGACAGTTGCTATGTAGGCCTGTCGATTTTATCGTACTCTGTTATTTTGTAAACATATATACATTAGATTATTTATATATATTTATATATATATATATATATATATATGTATATATAATTATATATATATATACATGTAGAATATTAGTAGGATGCTCTACAAACGCAGTTTGGGACAGTTGCTAGTAGGCCTGTCGATTTTATTGTACTTTGTAATTTTGTAAACATATATACATTAGATTATATATATATATATATATATATATATATATATATATATATATATATAATATATATATATATATATATATAATATATATATATATATAATGTATATATATACATGTAGAATGTTTCTGTCTATTTTTGTATGTAAATACACTTTTATAAATACCACAGGCGTTCTTTAGTCTTTGAAGAGAAAAGGGATGGCGGCTTATGTAGGAGAATGTTTATCAGAATATGTATATAAAGTTCGCGTATAAGAATGCTTGTTCTTTCGTGGCATGATTTGAAATTTGCGTAAATTTTATATCCTTTTTAGTTTTCTGTAAAAGAAAGCTATTGAGATGGCTTTGTCTGTCCGTCCGCACTTTTATGCCCGCCCTCAAACCTTAAAAACTACTGAGGCTAGAGGGCTGCAAATTGGTATGTTGATAATCCACCCTGCAATCATCAAACATACCAAATTGCAGCCCTCTAGCCTAATTAGTTTTTAGTTTATTTAAGGTTAAAGATAGCTATGATCGTGCGCCTGGCACCGCTATAGTTGCCAAGAATACAGGCCACCACCGGGCCGTGGCTGAAAGTTTCATGGGCCGCCGCTGAGAGTTTCATGGGCCGTGGCTCAGAGTTTCCTACAACATTGTACGCTGCACAGAAAACTCGATTGCGCCGAAGTTTCTTCCGCGTATTTGTTACTTTGTATCGCGTTGTCGACCTTCGGAAATTCTATTACAATCACATATTTTGTATCAGGTGAAACAGATATTTTGTATAATGGGATTTCATTTTGCTTTACACTTGCAATTAATGCAACATGAATAAATACCATCATGAAGCCAAGCAATCAGTAGCTATTATCATATCCAGTTATATTTTGTATGCTTCGAATTTTTTCTCGCATTTCTCATTTTCCTCTTAATAGAACGTGATTTTAAGTAAATTATTTACCCTTATTTGGCCCAGTAGTACCTACGCCATTGTATCATGACCACTGCCATTTCCTTTGTGTTTGATTTTACCTAAACCGGTTCAGTAATTGATCAGTAGCTTAATATCCTTATCCCCTTTGCCTTTATATAATGAGTAATAGTTGCAGTTGCATTGTGATCATGATGAGTCTGTTGCGCTCAGCGGTCACTGAACTCATTATATTTATTCACACTTTGCATCGGAAAAATGAGGGTAAAAATGAGAAACGCTGGATTGTGATAAAAAAAATCCTTTTATGGGATTCGTGGTAATGAATTTAATGGCGTAAAAAGCTTCAGAAGTCCGAGTGAAAGTTCTTCTTTAATATCTTCACTGATACTTCTGACTCAAAAATCCATTCACCACCAGAGAGAGAGAGAGAGAGAGAGAGAGAGAGAGAGAGAGAGAGAAGTGTCTCTGTATTGAAAAAAAGAATGTTTTATAAGTTTTTTTTTTTACAATTTTTACCGCCTGTGTGTGTGTATATGCGTAGCTTCACAGGACAAGTAAGAAAATAAAGCATAAATAGTTCATTCAGCAAATGCCAACACACTGTAATACTAGGCGGAAGAAGAATTTGAGGTTGGGTATGTAATTTATGTGATGGCAAATATCCATTACTAAGAGTGATGGCTAGCCATCATTAACTTCGGTCTACAAAAAGTTACAAGCAAACATGGAATACAGGCTACATGCCTGGTTACCGGAAGTGCTCTTATCAATAGCGCAAGTAGTGCTTTTGTTGTTGCTTTCGTGTTTGTACAGGGTCAACGGAAGCAAATTTTCTGCCTGAACGAGCCGATTGATATATGCATTACAAATGTGTTTTTGACTCCTAGGTATTATAACAGTTAAGCGACGTATTTGTGTGTTATTGTAGAAAGCGATGAGACTCGTATGAATCATTGACTTTAATGACTTTGTGTGTTATGAGATTTGCATGACCTTATAAATCATTTCCGGAATGACATGGTACACTGTGAAATTTGCATGATCACATGAATAATATATCTTATGCTTTCTTACGCCACAAACTGTTTTGAGTAGTAACACCAGCAGTTGTTTAACAGATTCTACATAAGTAATGGTTATTTACTTTAGTGTAGAATAATGCACTATCACCACCAGCAACAATGATCGTTGTTCTCGAAGTATTCCTGATTAAACCTCAAGAAATGGGAAATACGTGTTGTGGCGCTGGATGACACTATCCCTCCTTAAAGTGTTGTGGTAAGGCAAGAAGTGTGTTGTGTGCCCTTGAGGTTTGCGTTCAGGGGGGCGATGGTGGGACTCCCCCCCCCACCCCCTCGGGTATATTCGGAAGGGAGGAGGAGGCAGGTGGAGGAAGAGGAGGAGGAGGATAGTAGGGACCATAGGATGGGATGGGGGACATCTGAGGGGATGGTCTTGGTAGGTTAGTAGGGGAGGGAGGGGAATTAGGAGAATTCTGGATCCACTGAGGGGACATAGAGGAGGAAAGGGGAAAAATTGGGGGGAGGAGGAGTAGCAGGAGGAGGAAGGGCCAGGTCGGGCGGGTTTAGGGGATAAAGGTAGGAGCTTGAGGGAAGAAAGGAGGAGGAGGAGGAGGAGGAGGAGGAGGAGGAGGAGGAGGAGGAGGAGTTGGGAAGGAAAGACCCAGTGTGCCTGGAGGTTCTTACTCAGGAGAGCCACCACCGTCACTTCACCTCGTCCAGCACTTCTTGCTATTGTCGGGTTCGCAGTAGAATATCGTCCTTCAGTCCTTTTTTTTTTCTTTCCTGATGATATAATCCTCACTCAGCTCTTGATTCCAGCAGACACTTCCCTTAGACAACCCTCCACCCCTCCTCTCTCTCTCTCTCTCTCTCTCTCTCTCTCTCTCTCTCTCTCTCTCTCTCTCTCTGCGCTAGATATCCCTAAGAAAAATCTAAATCTGTATGTGTGCTTGTGTCATAAAATTATGCTCTCTCTCTCTCTCTCTCTCTCTCTCTCTCTCTCTCTCTCTCTCTCTCTCTCTCTGTGTGTGTGTGCTAGATAACCCTAAGAAAAATCTAGATCTGTATGTCTGCTTGTATCGTAACATGATGCTGCTCTCTCTCTCTCTCTCTCTCTCTCTCTCTCTCTCTCTCTCTCTCTCTCTCTCTCCCCATCCAAGCTACGTCACTGGTTAAAGGAGAACCCCATTGCACACTCTGACTTGTATCTCTTCGTCTTGAGTGGGTGGAAGGGGGTTTGAAGGAAGTGGTTGGGTTAGCTTAAGCTTGATGTGATGTTTTGAGAGAGAGAGAGAAGAGAGAAGAAGAAGAAGAAGAAGAAAGAAGACAATGTTTTCTGTTTTCGTTCAAGTGTAACTACATGATAGTTATTTTGATCTAGGAATGTGGTTAAAAAATTGCCATGATTACTAACGTAGCAAGGAAAATTGTAATGTCAAATACACTGGGGAAATTTAACTTCAGTGATTCCATCTGTATATATTCCAATATTTGTTTGGGAGCGTTCTGTCAAAGTCATTCAACTGCAGACCTTGCTGTTC